>NC_138222.1:35649006-36249006 GCF_964197995.2 Scardinius erythrophthalmus
AGAAATCGAGACTCATCAGACCGGGCAACATTTTTCCAGTCTTCAACTGTCCAATTTTGGTGAGCTTGTGCAAATTGTAGCCTCTTTTTCCTATTTGTAGTGGAGATGAGTGGTACCCGGTGGGGTCTTCTGCTGTTGTAGCCCATCTGCCTCAAGGTTGTGCGTGTTGTGGCTTCACAAATGCTTTGCTGCATACCTCAGTTGTAACGAGTGGTTATTTCAGTAAAAGTTGCTCTTCTATCAGCTTGAATCAGTCGGCCCATTCTCCTCTGACCTCTAGCATTAACAAGGCATTTCCGCCCACAGGACTGCCGCGTACTGGATGCTTTTCCCTTTTCACACCATTCTTTGTAAACCCTAGAAATGGTTGTGTGTGAAAATCCCAGTAACTGAGCTGATTGTGAAATACTCAGACCGGCCCGTCTGGCACCAACAACCATGCCACACTCAAAATTGCTTAAATCGCCTTTCTTTCCCATTCTGACATTCAGTTTGGAGTTCAGGAGATTGTCTTGACCAGGACCACAACCCTAAATGCATTGAAGCAACTGCCATGTGATTGGTTGATTAGATAATTGCATTAATGAGAAATTGAACAGGTGTTCCTAATAATCCTTTAGGTGAGTGTATAGCTAGGCTAATTTACTTTCATAATTACTAGCTTACTTACTAATAGGTAAATTAAGTTTTGTGCAGATGTGTAATGGAAATATTATGTTTTTAATTTATTTGCTGCACAGCAGCCTATTTTACAGTCTGCTATAGCTAAAAGTGTTAAAGGAGAACTCCGGTCAATTTTAACATTGAGCAAATTTTTTTGTAAATTTGGAGTGCTGTCAGTAAAGAGAACAACGACAAAAATCGGTGTTGCCTACACCGTGTTATCCTCTTTTTAAAATTTGCACCCTGTTGACTTCAATGGGGCAATGTTTAAACCTGCTTTTAGCCTCTTAATATCCTTGATGTGTCATTACAAGTGCACAGCCAATGTGAGTGATTCCTTCAGAGTGAACACGAGTGAATCTGACTGCAGTAGATGTGAAAGATATTAATAAAAATTATGTTATTTAAGCCAGCGCAAATACCTGTGTTTACATCCTGTTTTCGGTCAAAGTCCAAAGTAGTCGATTGTCGAGTTCACGCGCGTGATCATAGGTAACTAAACCTATGCGCGTTAACTCTACAATCGACTACTTTGGACTTCGACCGAAAACAGAATGTAAATACAGGTATGAGCGCTGGCCGAATTAACTTCATTTTTATTCATATCTTTCACATCTACTGCAGTCAGATTCACTCGGTTTTACTCTGAAGGAATCACTCACAATGGCTGTGCACTTGTAATGACACATCAAGGATATTAAGAGGCTAAAAGCAGGTTTAAACATTGCCCCATTGAAGTCAACAGGGTGCAAATTTTAAAAAGAGGATAACACGGTGCAGGCAACACCGATTTTTGTCGTTGTTCTCTGTATTGACAAATTTCAACTAATGGTTGTAACACTCCAAATTTACAAAAAAATGACCTCAATGTTAAAATTGACCGGAGTTCTCCTTTAATAAGTTTGTTAGATAGCAAAGCCCTCAGCTTATGTCAGAGGACATTGTAGTGATCCACTCAGACTAGTGTAGTGAAAAATTTCTTTGCCTTTAGATGAGATAACATGGATCCAGAGGGAGCTGTAAGCCTAGTGTCCAAAGAAAAACAAATAGGAAGAGATATTGATTTGGAAAAATGTTTCATTTGTCAAGACAAATATGGAAAATACAGCCAAGATAAAGCCCTTTGATTGAAGTGATTTTTCAGGAAGTGGTGTCTTTGTGCTCTTTCTGGAGATTATTGTAGTATAATATTGTGCAATATTTTTGCAATATAATAGACACATAGACACCATTATTTGCATTGCGCTTAGCTTGACCTTGCTTATTCAATCCATTCAGTCTCAAAGGGATGAGACTGACAACCTAAGAGCCAACCTCTGCCAACCTGAGAGCCACTGCTTTGATGGGGAAAAACATACCTTTGCCATACGACTATTACATAGTTATTACTACTAACTAGTTACTAACCCCTAACCCTAAAGAAGTGAGAGAGCAGGTTTGTTAGGATGGAATTAATAACTATAGTAATATGTGAATTAAATATAATTTGTGTTACAACCTGGTACACTAATTAAGTCAAATAGCACCATAGACCATCATCTACAGTTCTAAATTTCCGCCTTGACATTGAAGTATTATAACTTGTGCAGCATTGCACTGTCTCTCCCTACAAGCTTTAAACTTGGCTTGACTCATTCCCATAGATATGGGTACTGATTGATAGAGGTTTTGGGATACTAGGTTATGTTTCCAAGCTGATATTCACTTTGAAAACTGGTTCTCTTTAGGCGGAGATTGTTTTTTTCATGTTCTAGTTCTGTTGTCTCTTACACTGTACAATAAATGTTCACATCCCATGAGTGTTGGCTTTCATTTGATACCATTTTTATGAATATGGTCCTTGTGGTTGTGGAGATATTCAACATTTACTGTTGGCATGTCGTGTTGAGCAGGAAACCAAAAAATTGGCCTGAAATTGCTTGTACAAGTCACAAAAAAAAAAATTCAGCTTGACAACCACCCTAATATCTTACCTATGGGTGTCTTCTAACTAAAAAAATAGGGTGACAGCTTTTACCAAAACATGTCCGCAAAAGTCTTAACGGAAGCCCTTTTCAGAATTGGCCCCCTGACTACCTCATACTTCCTAGTTTTGTTTCTTAAATAAGGGGGGGGGGGGCATTTTCCAAATTACGCTTCATCCACACCACTTCTTTTAATAACGGTTCAGAGTGTGTGAGATCTCTGGCCAGTCAGCAGCTCCTCGTCTGCGCTCTCCTACTTTATTCTTTATTTGATGTGATTTCAGCAGCCGTCTCTAATACGAAGGCACCTGACAGAATTACAGGACTGCTGCAGAGAGTAGCTAGATTCACTTTCTTGTGGCTTTCTAAACACTGTTTGTTGGGCCAGTGTGGGGCTGTGAAGTTTAGTGGAGATTACCCCGTCTACAGTTTTTATACAAGGCTTTGAACACAGGAAGTGCATTCTAACTTGCTCTACAATTAATTGAACTTATTCTAAGGTGATGCAGTAGGATACAATTTCATCCAAAGGCCCAAGTTATAGGTTCTTTGACAGATATCATAATTGAGATCCTTTTCCTTTCATTGAAAGCCTAAGAAAATGGTTATAAATACATAAATACATAAAAGACTAAAGACTAAAATAAAAGACAGTTTTTTTAGAAACTTAAGATGTATTTAAGATGATTATGTTTTGATGTTGGTATGAAAATAACATCTTTCGAATTTTTTAAATATCCTTTAGATCAAATAGCTCATTTTACTGTGATTAAATCAATGAGGGGACAGACAGGATAGTGATTTAGCCATTGATGTTCATCTAGCATTTTCCAATTTTTATAGGCGTCTTAATGTGATGCTAATTTTGTGTTACGTTACCAGTTTTACAGCTATAGTCGCTTAATTATCAGCTGAGCAGAAGGTTGAATAATGAGTGGAGAGGCTGCTGTCTAGTATTGAGGGGACTCTGTTAGTTCTGGGTGACAGACTTATAAGGAGCAATTACACCCACCCATGTCCTGTCTGACAGTTTTATGGTTTAACATCCATTTTTTTAATATCCTCCATTCTCTGTTCAGCTTTAAAAGTGAGGCATATAAGAAAAGCAGTTGAGAAAGGAAGAAAAGGCAGAGAGAAAGAGAGACAGAGCGACTGAGCAATAGATGACGTCAGCCTTTGGTCCTGAGGATCCACTCCAGAGAGGGATAATTATTACGCATCTGAAAACAAGATTGATTTGACTCAAGTCCTTAGACTGCTAAATCTTCAGGATGAAGGTGAGCAGAAATGCAGAGTCATTGTATCCCACTTTCATACTCATTATGTGATCATGCCAAATGATTATAATAATTCAGTCAACATATTAATTTAGGGAACAAGTCCTGCCAGGACTGCACTAATATTCCTGAACAATTTTTTTTTTGCATGGAGGTATGCTGCTAAGTACTACACATTTACCTGATATAGCTGTACTTGTTTACCCTTTGTTCCTGAATACCTTCATGCAGACCCTTTCCTACAGATACTTTCCATTGCTTTCCACACCAATTACATTATAGAAATTGATGCGAGGAAAGAGGGGCCAAACCCTTAATTAATTTTGCTGCAAGAAAGTGCATCTCTTTCTATTTACCTTTAATCCAGTTTTCTGGCAGTAAAAAAAGGGGGAGCTGTACTAAATCAAGAAAAGTTATGTGTTTAGCCTGAATGCAAATTTGGGATCAGTATTACATACCTGTATCTGTGAGACAAATTAGGCTTATGGTGAGAAGTAAATGTCTCAAGATGACAAATTTATAAATGCAATGTAGGATTTCAGATCGGATGTTATGTCATGGATTTTGCACTCTCTGACTACATCAAAACAATTATATTGTGAATTATTTATTTTTAATATCATTGTGCAGTCAACACTACATCAGAATTCCTTTTGATATAGCTATTCCCACATGCAATTCCCTTGATAAGAAAAGGCTCAGGCCCAGTGAACATAGAAGATTACCTAGTCTAGTGGATCTCAAGGCAACCCCACTTTTTGACTTCAAGCTCCATGTGCACCAATGTGCACAGTCAGCCCTGTCTGGGACTGACCTAGCATGCTCCTCACCCATACACATTACGCACACCTCGTGTGAGACATCCGCCATAACAAAGCAGGGGCACTGCATCACACATCTCCTGTACTTTAGACCTGACATATTGAGCCTAACTCTTGGTCTAAAGACCTTCAATTCACACACAAATACAATTTTTGCAGGACACAAACACGCGCTCAACAAACATGAAACAAACGTCACTCTACGTTTGCACGTCCATATGTTCGGCAAATCAGATTGCCGTGTTCAGAACCGTGCTTCAGATACTTGCTTACACAGGGGTGTTCCCATAGTGCCAACGCCATGACACAGCGTCTTTGAAGGGGTACCACTGACCTATCATGGTCATGCAGGTAGTGTCTAATGAACATCTAATGAAGATAGGATGCATTTTTAGGTTTGTTTTCACTGGCATGGTAATGCCATGATAATGTTTTTAAAAAATCACTATTTTTTGTTAAGTTTCCTATTAAGGATGTTTACTAAGCAAGAAACTGCTCTAAATTATTCAATTTGTAAGTGGCAAATCACTTCAGATTGCATCGCTAACCTGTGTGACTGATTTATTGAAGAGTCGACTCAAATGAGTGATTCAATCATGAATCAGCATCACTAGTTTCTTTATTAATGACTCTTTCTGTACATTGCATCATTATGCCAGTAAGTGGCGACAAGTTACTCTCTTTTCAAGGCTTTTTGAGTCTTTAGCTGTGTTCAAAATCGCTCACTCGTTCATTCATTCACTAATCCCTATATAGTGCATGGTATTTGAGTGCACTCTATATCAGTAAGGAGTTAACAAAATGAAGTGAGTGAATTCAGATGCTGTCATATACTCTGTGCATTAGAGAGCTGGAGCTGAAGGAAAACAGCTTAGTCACATGTAGTGAAAGTAAACTACTTTTATCTTACATGTAATATTAATGTTGTAATATTAAATATCATAATGACTTTAGATTGTAATTATATACATACCTACTTTGTGGTTTCATCTATCATATGTACACGTAGATTCCACATTCGACCCCTCCAGACACGTCGGCGCGCCCGCCATCTTGAAACGGTCAGTGTGCCGTCACTTACAGTAAGATGCCACAACATTGCGCAGCTTCTGGTTGTGAAACTGCCGAGATTTAATTTCCAGAATAAATGGAATAACCTTTCACAGCAAAATGAATAAATTATGTTGGTGGAGTTGGAGGGATGCCAAACAGCTGATTTTTATTAATTTAATAATTTATAGTTACATTTTTAATAATAAATGAAATATTTTATTTATATTAATATAATTACAATTTATATTTATAAGCTATTTAATATTTTTTTGTGAACTATTTTTAAATCTAGAAACTCTACCGAGCAGCATTTTGCGCTCAGAGATGTTAATGGTCACACAGAGCCCTCAGGCGACCATTATGATACTACCTACAGGTGATTAACGCATATTTTGTAATGATTAAGAAAAAAGATAAAAACAATAACCAGCGTGAAATAAATAGTTTAAACTCACTCCCTCCCTCTTACTCGTGCACTCTCGCGTTGGATTTTGGGAAATAGTGCTTCAGCAAGTGTACATTGGATGTACACTATAGTGCACTACATTGTGGATAGGGAGCGGTTTCGGACACAGCTTTTATGAGTATGTTTTATTAATCATTTACTCAGTACATTCATGCTGATTCATTCAAATCAGTCAAATGAGTCACTTAATCATTTACTCAACTGCTAATTCATTTAAAAAGGCTAATTCCTATGAAACAAGGGTTTATGAATGAGTCATTGAATCATATGCTCAACCGATTTGTTTATAGCACAACAATTGGGGGGAGGGGGGGCAGCACAACTATTGGTGGGGGGGGGGTACTGTTTCAACCGTGTGTTGAAAAATTCTGCTGTGGCTTTGTGTGAAGTTTAATTTTGTTTACAGAGTAAAAACTGACAAATTAACTGCAAATATTGTATATTGTTATTCTTGTTTATCGTACTGTTGTATGAAAACAATATCATGTAACTGTGCAGTGTACTTGTTAATGTTTTTTTCGAGAGCAATAACATTGTTTGCAGCTTACCACTGTAAGCAGTTCATGTCCATGATAACTGATGTACTGTAAGGTTCAGTTTTAGTGGGACAGATATCAGTAATCACTGGCCATTATATGGCAAGTATTGTGATAGGAAAGCGGAATAGCCCTGTGATTATGATCTTATTGGTGTTGGAGGGCAGAAAGAGGACAGGGATTGGCTCACAAACTCGTCTGGCATGGTAATGGGCTGTGATAATGCTATTGATGACAGCATAATGGCTGCCTGTGACCATGAATTAAATAAGATCTGTGATGATATTTGTTCAGCTCTCACATGGACTGCCTTGTGGACAAAAGATAATACCGAGGCAAAGTAAGACGAAAGGAAAAGAAAGAGATCAGAGAGAGGCAGAGAAAGAAAAGGAGAAAAAGAAGAACAAGAAGAGGATGACGTAAAGGAACAAGAAGGAGAAGGGAAAAAAGAATGATATGGACAAATCTGTTAGAACTTGTTGGCATTGGGAAGGCCAAACGAATGGTCAGGGCTATTGTCTCTGTGCTACATGTCCAAGCATAGCATGGCACAGTCACCTGTGTTATTCAGAGTTTGCATGAACTCTTTGTAAGGGTGCAAAACTCTTTAAAATGGTCTCAGGGGTGAAGCCCTATCTTAAGGGAGCCGAGCGGAGAAGAGCAGAGGCCTGCTTCTATCTCTCAATCTGTGCCTCTCAATCCCAATCACAGGCACATTGTTCTCATCATGTTGTGGAAAAGGCTTTTGACAGGGCACAGTGATGAATCACCCACGCCAGTCTTTCAGCAAGGGAAATAGAGTGAGCAAGTGCGCGCGAGAGAGAAAGAGAGAGCGCAGGAGAGATAGAGCGACAGGGCCACACAATGTAAGTAAGGGCAGCAGAGAGGAAGGAGAAAAGGAGAAAAAAACATCAACCGCACAGCATTCAGTTCATTTCTGTAGCTCTTTCATGTCTGGCTCTTTTCATTGGTGAGACGGTGTTTTAAAGTTATTCTCTCCTTTTTTCTCAGGATCAGGTTGAGCAAATAGCAAGAGGCAGAGTCTGAAAGAGGAAGTGCTTTTACCTGGGCAGAGGTGCTGATGGCCATGAGCTCCCTGTTATGTTGGAGACGCTTAGAAAAACAAACGTTAAACAGACCCAATTCCTGAACTAATGAGCTGGCATTCTAATCTTTCAGAGTTTAGCCTGACTGACACAAAGAGAAAGCACATTTCTTACCACATTCCCATCATGAAATATAAATGTTATCAATTCAGTTTCTTTCTTTTTTCTTTTTTATTTAGGGAACAACTGATTTCTGGAAGCGAGATGTTTAATTGTATCTTTGATCATGTGAACATCTCGGAATTACCACTACACACACACACACACACACACACACACATATATATATATATATAAATTGTTCTGGGCCAAAGTAAGTATATTGTCGTAGGTCGAGGCAGTGGCCATTACTGTTTTTTTTTTCTCAAGAATGATAAACATTTATAAGTATTTGCATATTAGTATGTTTTTGTGCACGGGTGTGTATTTATTTGTTTAAAGTTACTTTTTCTAAATGGGCAATTTGTTCCGAAAGGATGGTTGGTTTGTGATTGTGATTGAGATTTAAGATTTTATTTAGAATATTTTTTATTCAAACTTTTATTCACCAAGGACGCATTACATTCATTTAATGTGACAGTAAAACATGTACAATGATACAAAAGATTTCTATTTGAAATAAATGGTGTTTCTTTTGAACTTTCTATTGATCCTAAACAAATGTATCACGGTTTCCTCAAAAATATCAGGCAAGGATCATTTGACATTGAAGAAACTGAATATATATTTAAATAGAAAACAGTCATTTTAAATTGTAATAGTATTTCACAATATTAGTGTTCTACTGTATTTTTTATTAAATAAATGCAACCTAAGTGAGCATAAAAGACTTTTTACCAACCCACACTTTTTTGATTGATAGTGTAGCTGATGAAAAAAAATTAAATCAACATTTTAACCGTTACCATTATGATATACAATCACTCTCTGTTGTCTTATGTTGATATTGGTTGATATTTTTATTTTTTATTTATTCATTTATTTGACATGGACATTGCAATTAAACATAGTACAAAACAAGTTTGTAACTGATGCTATGCAAAAAGAGTTTATAGCTAATGCTAATTTACAACTCCAGTCCATGGTTGGGCCTTTACACTACAACATTTTCTATTTCATCATAAAAATGTATAGACACACCATATAAATCACTTACATACACAAACTAGCTATTTACAAATGGGTACATTCCTGTTTGGAATGTACAATGGGTACATATCATGTTGGTGTCCTTATTACAATCTAACAAACTATTTGAAACCCCCTTAAATCTTTCGACTTCACATCTTTGAGATTATCTTGGATTTTTTTTTCTGGGCTGGACTGTAGTGATGTATAAGATGCAGGATTAACTATAATTTACCACACAATTATAGAGCAGCATGAATGCGGGAGGAGCCAGACTCAAACCACATGCTTCCACCACACCTCCTCAAACCCCAGACTAAACAACATGTGGTGATTGACAAGTCCTAAAATATGCTAGGCCTTCCCATTCTCGGCCTACTGCCAACAAAATACCCTGCTTATTAGCAGACTAATTTCAATGCATGCTGGACTTTTAAACAAGCCCAAAATGTTAAAGCCGCATTCACTACATCTATACAAAGATAAATGGTCCTTAATAAGACACAGTGTGAAGCATAGTAAACTTCTCCTTGCCAAGTGCCCCAGGTCATACCTTTTTAAAGTAATTATGCACTTTCTTGGGCCATAAAACGTAAAACAGCACAGAATTCGGCTGTGTTGATAAACGGGCTTTGGAGTGAACAGAATGCTTAGCTGGGCTAGTTAAAGCATGCGCACTGCGAATAAACAGGAAATGGGTCCAGGGCCCTGATGGCCACAGCTGTGGCAAAGGGTTCGCCTTGCGCTTTGTGATCAGATACATATACATATTTCATATCTATTCAGCTCTAATCTCCCAACCCTGAGATGGATTCTGTTTGGAAAGCTAGTGCAAACATTGCAAAACAAAACAAAAAAACGCTGATAATGGTCGCGACTTCCGAAACTTTGCGAAACCAATGAGGTTGTCTTTTTCTGATGGCTCGTCTGAATCGACCTGTTGGGTGCTTTTTGTGTGAGAAAGATATTGTGCGGATAAAGGCCAACAAGGACGATGAGAGCAGTAGGTTAAAAAGTGAGACGCACCCTTGGCTGAGTGGGTTAGAGGGACTGACACCTGGGCAAACACTGCCGAAAGACTCATCTGTCATCAACTCTGAGAGCGAGTTAGAAACTCAGTCGCTTTTGTCGAGCCACAACAAAAGGGAACATATGAATTAATTTAACACTTTGCATTCTGTGGTCTCTGAGGTCGAGTTCTTTTAAAGGCAATATTATGGGTCAATAAATATGATAAATTGCTTGAGTCTACACATCTTTGACTTAACTACATGCTGGACTTGATTTGCCTTATTGCTGTTGTTGTGCTCTCTGATCTCCTCGCTGCTACACGATTCTTCGTTCGACATGTCCAAGACATACACAGTACTTATCCTCAAGTCTTCATTACATACCTCCATTTCAAACTCGTTCTGAAATTGAGATTAAGTAAGGCACGGTAGGAGATAACTAAAACGCCTGAAAATGATTACATGTTTGTATTCTTTGTACTTAGTCTTTTGTGATGCATACTTGGGGGCTGAAGAAAACTCTTGTGTGGCTGGGAATGCTAAGCCATTTAAGGCCCAGATTCCATGGTGAGCTCAGAGCCGTACAGCCTGTGAGTATCACATTTACAAAAATCTGAGCATTAGTGGACACACTAACACTCCTTAGCCTTGTTCAGTCTGAATGTCTGCTGACAAAAGAGTCATTACACAGAGCCATATTCCATTCGATTTTACATTGAACAGGGATTTCATTCAGGACACCTGCAGAATACAAACAGGGCTACAAACATGTAAAAATGTTTTATACATAATGAAGGTACAATAATAATAATAATAACTAAATTTGTTATTATGTAGATCTACAACTATGTCTTTTTGTGGTGGCTATATCAAACATGCATCTGAAATAAAAATGTGTGCTTTTTCAACAATCATCAGTGTCAAGTGTGATCACACCCTTCTTAAATTACCAAGAGAGCTTCTGCATGTGATATGAGCACCAATATGTTAGCTGCTGACTGTGACACTGAGTTGAACATAAATCAGCTAAGCACATCAGTGAATGAGCTTCAGAGACATTTCCATGGCAACACATGCATTGAAATCGCAGAGACCGATTGTTTTCTGTCAAAGGCCAGCAACACGCACAGAAAACCTTGAGAGACCACGTAGACTAGCACTGTGTGAAGGCTTTCACTTCTCACCAGCTAAGATGAAGCACAGCACAAGGACTGCTGTGCATGTAGAAAAGAAACTCTAAGCTGTTTAAGTCAGCCAGTAATCCAGCCATGAGTGCAATGTGACATGACCACTGGGGACAATGAGGGCATGCTCGTTCATTCATTGTCCTGACAGCCTGATATCATCTCCATGTTATCTAGATCTGCTTCCAGCAGAGCAATGGGCTTCTTAACATCGTTGTTAATATGTTTGGAGTAATCAGTGTCTTCATTACAGCCTAAAGCTGCCGTAACAGGATTGTACTTATTTGTGAAATCCCCACAAATCCTCAGAATGGCTGTTAAAGATTAAGAGGTTTTTTTGTGAATGTATCCTCCATTCTTAAGATCTATATTTACAAATTATTTATCACTAGACAACATCTGTGGAAAGAGGGGAAACTACACCCCCTATAGCCACTAGTTTTTTTTTTTTAATCAACAATAAGGGATATATAGTTGCAAATATTTATGTACCAAATACTGTGCATATTTTGGTGTACACATGTAAGGGAAAAGCTGTGGAACCATGTAATAAACTAAATTGTTCTAAAATAGGCAGAATAAAACTTGACGTGACAAGTAGACTAAAGTACTGTTTAATGACAATGAACAATGTAATCATTTACAGTTTATGCTTTGTTAAATACATTACCAAAAGAGTAACCACAGAGTAACTACAATTGTATTCTGTTGTAGCTATTATTAAGAAGCACATTTTTCCAACTGCTTCAGTAACACTTCATTCAAACTATCAAAGGCAGTTTTGTTAAAGACAAAAATGAAATTGTAAGACAAATATAGTGAGAACATGGCTATTTGTGACTAACTTACTGCTTTATACATTAAAACAGTGTAACAATTGAGAAAGGTTTCCATTGTTGTCAATCACTGAAAACTCTTTAGTTAAGTCACCATGAAATGAAAATTCTTGTTTTTTAAGGAATATTGCAGTAATCATCATCTGTGCACATAATTATTTATTTAATTCATAATCTTCTCTGACATGTTTACTGGCGCGAGGGCGGGACATCCTATCACTCACATGAGATCACAGCAGTAGCAAACCACAATGATACTACAATCCAATCAATTCACAATGGACAAAATCAAGTCCCGCCCTACTTTTTTGGTTTTTGTCTGAGGAGCTGTTTCACTCAGATATACTTGGCAAAAGGGAAGAGAAAGACTATAGCAACTTTTGTTTAATGCTGACAAAAATCTAAAACTGAGGAGAATCAGCTGTATTCAAAACAAAAAGTGTCCACAAAATAAAAATAATAATTAATAATTACTGCCTTTAAATGACAAAAATGATTATTGGTGAATAAAATGACTCCATGCTGAGTCATTTGGTGCAGTTTTGATACGCAGTACAAGCACAAACAGGAGCAAGCTTTTGAAAAGTTAGCATGAGGATTAACACCCCTCCTATGGTAAATCTCTGTACTGCATAGCGATAAATCACTCCACTTAATTTCATTACATTTTCCATTAATCCACAGCATTTTTGGCAGTCAAACTATTTTCTCTTAATGGTTTCCATACAGATTAAAAGCTTTGCTTTTCCCCTTGTGAAAGTTTGAAATATAAGAGATTTAAGGAATTTCAGGAATCCTCAGATAATGAAGTGCATTTTATTCTAAATTTACTATTAGAAGTGTTGAACCCCACCGATTCATCCCTTCAATGATTTGAGAAGTGGCAAAAGTCATCTGAAATCATTAGAGTTTAAGAAGAAATGTGGGTTATAGACTAATTACACCGTAATAAATAAATAATGCCAAATAATGATCAGCTTAACTTGGAGCAGCAAAACGTTACAGGCCAATTCAAAGCATGTGATCAGAAATAGTGATCTTTGTAACAATGATAGGGGTAACCGATTGGGTTATTCTGTGCTCATACGTCTCCTGCAGCTCCATCATTAACCCCTAGGGTTATTATATTAACATATTAACACAATATTACTACATTTTATATGCCATAGGGGCATGTTGTCACAAAAGGTCAATGTCTGTTGACCTTATAGAACTATTTTCACTGGTGTAAAAAGTGACAACTGTAATTCATTTAAATGTATTAACTGTACACTGTTAAATGGGTCTGTTCAAACTTCAGTTACAGAAAGTATTATTAATGTATAAATAGAAATTCTCTAGTTAATTGTATTTTTTACTCATCCATTGTTTATCATTAGTATCTTCCAAGCAATATTCAAAGTCAAAGCACAAAAAAACAGTCCTGTCACACCATAGTCTGATGTGAAGTTGTTGGTAAGTAGTATTTCGTCTTATGTCTCTGTTTGCTGTGAAAATAATCAAAGACTAGAATCACACATACCAATTTGCATTAACCATAACTATCCCTCTTCTTCTCAACTACAGTGCGAGGAAGCATGTGTACTGCAATTTAAAGATGACAGTAGGAATGGGAATCTCTTCTAATGGCTAGATGGGCATCAGTGATTGGGAGCACTCCCTCGTCTCCAGCTCAAGAAACCAGTCATAAAAGGATTGGACTCCTCAGACTGCATTGGCAAATAATAATTAACTCCCCTTTGGTCTCACAGACACAAGCAATAATTGACAAAGCAGATCTAAAGACCTCAAAAGACACTTTGCCATGTTCTTATGATGAATTAACATCTGAAAAGCATCCCAATTGGACATTCTTCCGAAAGCTTGTATAATATTTTCAGGTGAAGTGTCTGAGCAGACAACAAAGAGACATTTAGTCCTGCAGTCTGTATAGTCTCTATTGCTATATATCCAATTATCATAATGCACACGGAGCAGAATGTTGCTGAGAAAGCTAACTCTAACGGATGAATGTGAAAAACACAATGTGTGCGCTATGGAGGAAGTCATGATTCTCCGTACATAGAGACGGGCACAGATGCTCTTGCTCTCCTTATACGGTTTGTACATTTTATCATCTCCTTGGCAGAGGTGTGTCACTGCACTGTTCTCAATCTGATCTGACAGAGTGCTGGTGTTTTCAGTGATACAACATCTTAGCAAAGTGCTCCAAAGACCAAGCCATGTTTTATTCATTTCATCTTTATAACCCATGAAAATAGACAGAGATGTAACTTTGTCCTGCTGGGTCTGATATAACTAAGTTTCACACATTCACACCAAGCTTGGCCTAATATGATTGATTTGCATTAGTCATAATTCTCAACCATTCATTCACGTAGGTTTCTAACCATATTGTTTAATGTAATTTATGTTCTCAGAGAAAGACTTCATTGATCATGGCCTAATGCATTAAATTATGTGTCTCTTGGAGCACAAAATACAGAAATGGTTCATCCAAATGATTAGATCTCTCTCTCTGACCTTTTATGTTGTAAAATCTTTAAACTGTTCAAAACACATGTTGGATCTTAAAAAGAGAGCTTTATAAAAAAAATAAAAATAAAAAAAAATTATAAATAATTAATATTTGTTTTATTATTATACATTTATTACATTATTTTTATTGCAGTTGTCCTTTTGTGTTTCATTAATTAAATGTATTTGTTTTCATCAAGACTTGTAATACAAGACAATACTGTGCACCAGTTGTTCACAATCTTAGTTTTAGCAATGAAACACACGCACTGAGATGCCTATATCTTGAACATTATATCATTACACATATAAAGTAAATGCTCTCATAAATGCTCACTGAATCTGGATGAGGCCAATCACCACCTCCTTTCATCCAGAGCAGAAATTTACACTATACAGTAGCTCTGGGCCACTGACCACCATCAATATTTTATCAGGCCCCAACCCTGACACATAATTTTTTCATGTGACACTTAAGCTGCTGTGGAGATGGAGGTTTCTAGGCATGTCAGGAAAACTGCATTATTTTGTTCACTGGGATAAAAGATTGTTAGGACTACAAAATGCTATTTCTCTCTTATGTGTGCACGCATAGTTCAAACATGACATACATATTGTATAGATAGTCATGAGCAATGCAAGTTGACCTACAGCAAATGCGTGATTTACGAATGTAAGAGCGCTATAAGCTCCATGAGGGAATTATTGCCAAAGCATAGAATCATAAAACATGAATTTCGATTACAGAGGTCTATGGTCATAACCTCATTAAACTACTTTTATTGTTAAACAATGTATATGATTTCTAATAAAATAAGTCACTGTAGCTGTGCATTTGAAATAAAGTAGAAGGTGACAATAATTTATCAAAGACATTTCAACCTTCCTGCTTTTTTTAACTGCACATCACATTTTCAAATAAACAGAAACAATGTTCATTGTCAAAAGTGAGGTGATTACAATTAAAGTCGGATATTACGGAGGGTGAGATCAAGAAAAAGAGAAAAAGAAGAGTCTCCTGTTTGCCCAACAGTAGTATTTGAACGAAAAGGATGAGAAAGGATTTGTGTGGTGGGGAGGGAGGGGGGGATAGGTGAACAAAAAAAAAGCACAAAATCTTTTCAATAACTCTGCCGAGTGTTGAGGCCTCAGCCCTGCCTGTCTGTTGCCCTGGGTGCGTGTGAAATGCTTCCCGTGAACAAAGTAAGCCATGGGCGCATCCCAAAGGCCTTTGTGGCCAAAGCCTGGTGAAGAGGCTCTTCACAGCGCCAGCAAACACAGTCTACAGCCTCTCACTACAATTCTGCAGATCCTCCCATTGTGTCCCAACACACATTACACACTCGAGAGGGAAAGAGGAGAAACAAGGCAAAACTAATGAAAAGCTTTGAGTGGCTGCTCTTCTCGGAGCACACCCACACTCTAAAGCCCAAGAACTGCCCCAGACGCACACACGCAGGCATACCTCACTTCCAGCTAATAATTGCTATTGAAACACTTATTTGCTGTTGTTACCTGCACATCCTGCCACATCAAGTGGGGTGGTATTGCTGTGGTGTTACTCCAACGACCTGGAGGAGGGACATCCTATTCCTTATCACCATGCATCATGTAAGGCAAAAAAAAAAAAGAAAACGATTTCCTCCTCTCTGAAATAGTTAAAAAGATTAAGGTTAAGTAAGTTAAGTAATGTGTGTGGGAAATGTCAAAACAGCATGACAAATCGTACTGGAGTAAACTAATGCTGGTTAGAACAAATAGAGTTTTCACAGAATAGTCTTAATGTGTGGACACATTCATAACAGCATAAATGGGACTACAGTTTGAGCCTATTATTTTTACTGGACCCGAGGATAGAAGAGGACAAGGGTTTCATTCTGAATTTGGACTTATGTTTAGTCACCTTTGATACTGTTATCTGTTCTTAAACTATTGTATTGTATCTTTAAGATACAATATACACTTTATCATTTGTCAGTGATGCAGGCCTAAAATTGAGATCTCTTCCATCCACCCTAACCATAACCCTAACCTAATCGCTGCACAGCATATTTACTAATTACAAACATGCTAGCATTCCATGGGAAATTTTGGTGGGTGAAGGCTTCAGAGAATTTTTTTTTAAGGAGAAAAAAAGATTGAGATAAAGAGAAAGCATAGTGTACATAATCGATTGGACGAGTTTTCAAAAATACATCCATTTTTGTGGTGGGATAGACAATGGTGGTGGGAAGCAGTGGTTCTTTAACAGATGTCCTCCTGTTGATGCATTGGCAAAAGCTGCATTGTTTTTTGTCATGACTGTGCACAACATTGAGATTATACATACATACCGTTCCTAAGAAAAAACTTTTATTCAGCAAGCATGCATTAAATTGAAAAAAAATATATATATATAACCGTAAAGACAATTAGAATCTTACAAAAGATTTCTATTTCAAATAAATGCTGTTCTGCTGAACTTTTTATTCATTAAAGAATCTTGAAAGAAAATGAATGTTTCCACAAAAAGCAGCACTACTGTTTTCAGCACTGATATAAAAAGGAGTGTTTATTGAGCAGCAAATCAGCTTATCAGAATGATTTCTGAAGGATCATGTGACACTGAAGACTGGAGAAATTATGCTGAAAATTCAGCTTTGACATTCCAGGAATAAATGACATTTTAAAATATATTAAAATAGAAAACAGTTCATTTAAATTTTACAATATGACTGCTTTTACTGTATTTTATAAAAAAAAATGCAGCCTTGGTGAGCATAAAAAAAATATGTTGTGCACAGTCACCTCTCTAAATAATTTGCAGCCTCTCTCTCTCTTTCTCTCTCTAACTGGCTATGGTGCAACAATAAGTATATTGAAAGTAAAATGAAAAAAAGAAAAATCCTCAGCTTCAAAATTTAGATTGAACATCTAAAAAGCTCATTTGCTCAGACCTTGGTAGAACTTGGTAGAAAAGCCTATATTTGTTTTTGGAATAAATATTTCATGCATTATATAAAATGAAGGAAGGTCAGCAAGCCAGTCAGCAGTTAAGAACTTTAAAAATATGCACTGTGTGTGAGCGCAGCAGAGGGAGGCAGACATGTGGCCCTGAGTGCATTTTACTGTATTTCATCAGGAAAAGATACATTCTCTAAAAATAGGAAGGATGAAGAACTAGAGGGAGGGTTAAGGGGACTCTGAGGAAACACAGGCCTGCTGATCTGTGTAAATTTAGAGACATAACTAGGGAAGATGCTGAGTAACTTTTTTTATTTTGTTCTGGTAATGTAAAGCTACAATAAATATGTCTCAAAACAAATTGCTAACTTCATGAGATACATTTGTGTGTAAAATATACTATTAAGATATTGAATGTGATATTGATATCTTTAAAAAAAAATCTTTTTTAAGTAAAAACCATCTGGTCAGTTGTTTTGACTCAACGTTTTGAACAGCCGCCACATTTGCAAATTTTTCCGTGTTTCAACTGAACTTATTGATCACTTTATGTATTATTATTAATATATTTTGGCATGCACTTTTGTCATTATTGCAGAAGAATAACTTGAAGGATATGTTTTAGATTTTACTTAACTTACTGCGGAAAAATGTTGTGGAACGCTCTGACATCAGACAGCATTTAGAGACTATAATCAGGGACTATGTTTTAAAATATTTGTCATACATAATTATTTGCTGTTCTTCTAATTGTTCATGCCCAATCCCATGAGTACGAAACACAACATCTGCCTGAGTATCCTGACATGATTTCCACACATAGTTCTGTAACCGCATGACATTTTTACTCAGTTATCTGAAGCATGTCTCACCACCTCTCTATGTTGGGTCTTGTCTCTTGTAGGATGGAGAAGCTTGTAAAAATATTCTCCAACTGCAAAAGAAAAACAACTTAGGTGAAGGGGATTGTCCTCAGTAAATGGTGAGAACAAATGATTTTTTTTCTCTTGAGTGACAGACAACTTCATGGCAGCTCTGTTTACCATTAGCAAAAATATCACATTGTAAAGATACAATCCAATTATTATGACCGCCGCTAGCGTAGCTAGCGAAAGCGGTCATATAGGGATTGTCAAAGTTTTTTTTTTTTTTTTTTCCCGTCACCTTACTGAATTTTTCGTCAACGATACCAGGGACACCGAAGCACCGGGGAACATGAAATTTGGTGGGCATGTAGCCCCACTAGACTTCTAAGGAAAAATTTCGTTTGGTCCCCGGGGGCCACTCCCCCCCCGCGCTGGGCCCCCCCAAACCCCAAAAAATGCAGTTTTTCCTAAATAACTACCTGAACCGTGGCACCGAGGATGAAGAAATTTTTATGGTATGTTGGTCTACTAGACTTTTATGGAAAAATTTCATTTGGTCCCCGGGGGCCACTTCCCCCCCCCGCGCTGGGGCCCCCGTAAATTTTTCGTCAACGATACCAGGGACACCGAAGTACCGGGGAACATGAAATTTGGTGGGCATGTAGCCCCACTAGACTTCTAAGGAAAAATTTCGTTTGGTCCCCGGGGGCCACTCCCCCCCCGCGCTGGGCCCCCCCAAACCCCAAAAAATGCAGTTTTTCCTAAATAACTACCTGAACCGTGGCACCGAGGATGAAGACATTTTTATGGTATGTTGGTCTACTAGACTTTTATGGAAAAATTTCATTTGGTCCCCGGGGGCCACTTCCCCCCCCCGCGCTGGGGCCCCCGTAAATTTTTCGTCAACGATACCAGGGACACCGAAGCACCGGGGAACATGAAATTTGGTGGGCATGTAGCCCCACTAGACTTCTAAGGAAAAATTTCGTTTGGTCCCCGGGGGCCACTCCCCCCCCGCGCTGGGCCCCCCCAAACCCCAAAAAATGCAGTTTTTCCTAAATAACTACCTGAACCGTGGCACCGAGGATGAAGAAATTTTTATGGTATGTTGGTCTACTAGACTTTTACGGAAAAATTTCATTTGGTCCCCGGGGGCCACTTCCCCCCCCGCGCTGGGGCCCCCGTAAATTTTTCGTCAACGATACCAGGGACACCGAAGTACCGGGGAACATGAAATTTGGTGGGCATGTAGCCCCACTAGACTTCTAAGGAAAAATTTCGTTTGGTCCCCGGGGGCCACTCCCCCCCCCGCGCTGGGCCCCCCCAAACCCCAAAAAATGCAGTTTTTCCTAAATAACTACCTGAACCGTGGCACCGAGGATGAAGACATTTTTATGGTATGTTGGTCTACTAGACTTTTATGGAAAAATTTCATTTGGTCCCCGGGGGCCACTTCCCCCCCCACGCTGGGGCCCCCGTAAATTTTTCGTCAACGATACCAGGGACACCGAAGCACCGGGGAACATGAAATTTGGTGGGCATGTAGCCCCACTAGACTTCTAAGGAAAAATTTCGTTTGGTCCCCGGGGGCCACTCCCCCCCCGCGCTGGGCCCCCCCAAACCCCAAAAAATGCAGTTTTTCCTAAATAACTACCTGAACCGTGGCACCGAGGATGAAGAAATTTTTATGGTATGTTGGTCTACTAGACTTTTACGGAAAAATTTTGTTTAGTCCCCGGGGGCCACTTCCCCCCCCGCGCTGGGGCCCCCGTAAATTTTTCGTCAACGATACCAGGGACACTGAAGCACCGGGGAACATGAAATTTGGTGGGCATGTAGCCCCACTACACTTCTAAGGAAAAATTTCGTTTGGTCCCCGGGGGCCACTCCCCCCCCGCGCTGGGCCCTCCCAAACCCCCAAAAATGCAGTTTTTCCTAAATAACTACCTGAACCGTGGCACCGAGGATGAAGAAATTTTTGTGGTATGTTGGTCTACTAGACTTTTACGGAAAAATTTCATTTGGTCCCCGGGGGCCACTTCCCCCCCCGCGCTGGGGCCCCCGTAAATTTTTCGTCAACGATACCAGGGACACCGAAGCACCGGGGAACATGAAATTTGGTGGGCATGTAGCCCCACTAGACTTCTACGGAAAAATTTCGTTTGGTCCCCGGGGGCCACTCCCCCCCCGCGCTGGGCCCCCCCAAACCCCAAAAAATGCAGTTTTTCCTAAATAACTACCTGAACCGTGGCACCGAGGATGAAGACATTTTTATGGTATGTTGGTCTACTAGACTTTTACGGAAAAATTTCGTTTGGTCCCCGGAGGCCACTCCCCCCCCCCCCCCCCCGCGCTGGGGCCCCCGTAAATTTTTCGTCAACGATACCAGGGACACCGAAACACCGGGGAATATGAAATTTGGTGGGCATGTAGCCCCACTAGACTTCTACGGAAAAATTTCGTTTGGTCCCCGGGGGCCACTCCCCCCCCGCGCTGGCCCCCCCCAAACCCCAAAAAATGCAGTTTTTCCTAAATAACTACCTGAACCGTGGCACCGAGGATGAAGAAATTTTTATGGTATGTTGCTCTTAAGGGCCCACATCAACCTAGCCCATAATCACTCATTTGTGATTTGCGCCCCTCCCATAAAAAATGAAAATGCAATATTATTCTGCTTTAATCGCCCCTATCTTCAGTGGAGATGTTCAGAACTGCACCATATTTCATGTGTATGATTAACTTGACATCTTCTGGGGGTATCCTCTGCTAAGTTTTGTAGAATTTCATCCATGGGGGGGTATAAAATAAATTCATTTATGTGCACATTTAGTGACTGTACACTCATCGGCCTGTAGATGGTGCTGTTGAGCGAAGGGTTGCTGGTTTAGGATGATACTGTCACACACACACATGCAGGAATACAAACAAACGCAAGCATGCACACACACTGACATCCACACGCACAGACACACACCCATACACACACATACAAATCCACATGCACAGACACACACACACACGCGCACACATGTACCCACACATACATACACGCACAGACACACACACACACACACACAGACACAAACACACACACACACACACACACACACACACACACACACACACACACAGACATGCACATACTATTACTTTTTTTTAGGTATATACATAAACACGCAATACAGCCAAATTACTCCACGTCATTTATTTTTGTGGAAAGCCAGTGCAGGCCTGAGCGGCGGTCATATTTTGTACCGTGATGCGGTACATCTAGTTAAGACACCAGGAACACACTATTGTCAGCAGCACAAATGTGCATTATATGTGTACATGTTTGAGAACTTTATTTCAATAAACAATATTGTATCTAGTCACCAGTTGCATAAGAAACTGAATAAAACATATCATGAATCATTATTTATAAGCAGGAAAACAAGTAACATAATCCAAAACTTCCAGCAAAATTGTACTACCTTCATGATCACACCTTTATGTTTTTTTAGTTTGTGGTGAAAGGGAATTCTTGTCTGGTGATTCTGACAACCTTTGTAGCAATGTGGGTAATATGAGACAAAAGTTACTCAATGGCATAGTATCACAATACAAGAACTAGTCTATAACAAAATGCAAAGTCATGGGGATTCATGCGTAAACTCATCTTCAGAATATTATGGGAAATGTCCTTCTAATAAGCCTAGAAGATGATAATCTCCTAAATAAAATAGGTGCAACGCTTGTTTATAATACTTAATATGCAGCACCAGACCAGCTGTGGCCTCATACTGAAAGACACACATTGTTCGCCTCCTGTGAACTGCTGGAAAAGAACCAGCTTTGAAATGTGATTTATGTATCATCTGTGTCACCTCGATAGCCATATATTCACATCATGGAGCAGCTCTGAAGCAAATTTATGGCCAAACTGCGTTAAAAACAGTTTAAACAGCACATATCATTTGATTAAATGGTACCAGTTTTTCTGACACTTTTTACAATGGACATCAAGACAAGAAGATGCACTAAGATAAAACGCATTAAGATAGAATGTGGTTGAGTGTGCTTATGAACTAAAGCTGCATAATGCAAAAAAAAAAAAAGCATTTCATAGTGTATATTACACTCACCTAAAGGATTATTAGGAACACCTGTTCAATTTCTCATTAATGCAATTATCTAATTATTATCTAATCAACCAATCACATGGCAGTTGCTTCAATGCATTTAGGGGTGTGGTCCTGGTCAAGACAATCTCCTGAACTCCAAACTGAATGTCAGAATGGGAAAGAAAGGTGATTTAAGCAATTTTGAGCGCGGCATGGTTGTTGGTGCCAGACGGGCCGGTCTGAGTATTTCACAATCTGCTCAGTTACTGGGATTTTCAAGCACAACCATTTCTAGGGTTTACAAAGAATGGTGTGAAAAGGGAAAAAGCCTTGTTGATGCTAGAGGTCAGAGGAGAATGGGCCGACTGATTCAAGCTGATAGAAGAGCAACTTTGACTGAAATAACCACTCGTTACAACCGAGGTATGCAGCAAAGCATTTGTGAAGCCACAACACGCATGTTTTCTTGGCACACTTTAGGCCCCTTTAAGACAATTGGGCATCGTTTAAATGCCACGGCCTACCTGAGCATTGTTTCTGACCATGTCCATCCCTTTTTGACCACCATGTACCCATTCTCTGATGGCTACTTCCAGCAGGATAATGCACCATGTCACAAAGCTCGAATCATTTCAAATTGGTTTCTTGAACATGACAATGAGTTCACTGTACTAAAATGGCCCCCACAGTCACCAGATCTCAACCCAATAGAGCATTTTTGGGATGTGGTGGAACGGGAGCTTCGTGCCCTGGATGTGCATCCCACAAATCTCCATCAACTGCAAGATGCTATCCTATCAATATGGGCCAACATTTCTAAAGAATGCTTTCAGCACCTTGTTGAATCAATGCCACATAGAATTAAGGCAGTTCTGAAGGCGAAAGGGGGTCAAACACAGTATTAGTATGGTGTTCCTAATAATCCATTAGGTGAGTTTATATCAAATGTACCTTGGAGAATATAATTATCAAAGCAGGGATATTTTGCAACTTGAGACTTAATCAGTGATTTAAAGAAAGCATCTGACATTTATAGGAATACACAAGAAGTTAGCCTGAGATACTTCACCCAAAAATGACAACGACCTCGACCTTATGTTCCACAAAAGAAGTCATACAGGTTTAGAACAACATGACGGCGAGTAAAAAATAACAGAATTTTCATTTTTGAGTGAACTATTTCTCAAGTGATCCCTTCATTTAACACATACATTTAGCTAGTTCTAAGGAATATCTAGAAAGACTAGATGCATTGATCTAGAAGCAAGTGTCTGTAAGTCTGAAAATGACAGCGTATAAAGCAGCCTCAGCCGGTGTAGCAATTCACTTTCAAAAGCTATATGATTACGATTTTTAATTATATGATGTAACTCTTGTTTAGGTGCATTTTAACTTTTCATTCATTTTCCCCTCTCCTAAATATTAAGAGTTTGCCTCTTAAATGCAATGGCCCTCTATGGGTTTTGAAACACTGATACTGCATTTACAGCAAATTGCACCTTCACTTGTAAAAAATTACAGTGCTCAGTGTGTATTTAAGTAAGACTGTGTGCCGTTTGGAAAGCAATACGAGCAGACTCCATGACCACATGAAACACAACTTAAAACTGACTTCAAAGGAGCAATGGAAGAGCAGCAGGAGCAAGCTCTGACAGCAAAAACAATAATTTAATCACATCATTATAAATATTAAGCAAAATTCGGATTTCTCTCATCATCTTTAAAGTGGCTTTTTATGATGTTTACTCCGTGTAATAAAGGGTTAGGATGATTGAGGTGTCATGTGGGTGGAACCCTCAGCTTCCCCTCGATTAACATCTAAACATGATGCGTCCGTTTATCTCTAAACTATCTGCAGACACTGATCGCTCACACTGCCTGAAGCGGATGGATCTTACAAGTTCATCTCCAAGCTGTTAATTAAATCTTTAATTTAATTAACTCATCTTTGAGTTTGTGCCGATCACTTTGTGTACAGATACCCAGGTGTTCAAAACATAAGCCACATCAGAAATGGCATATGTGTGGATATTCACTTGTGTCAATATGTAGCCTAACAGGGATTTTTGAAAGTAAGTTTACTGATAAGTCATGAATACAGCTGATATTCTCACAAAGTCATTGTTGTTTAGAAGCATAACATTATATTACATGCCTGTTAAGACCTGATGCCAAGTTTTCAGCCATGTTTATTTGGGTCTCAAACCTGTCAGCTGAACATAATTATGTTTATGTTTTAATGTTCAGACAGTAGAGGCTGCACTTTATCCTCAAACATAACAAGAGCTTGAACATATCAAACTAAGTAATCAATAGCATGAACTAGCATGTGAAGCGTAAAGTTGCATGCACAAATCGGTTTAAATAGAACCATAATGTGCTCTTGGGAAAGGTATGAGCTTAATCTATCCTGTGTAAACCAGGGAAATTCCTATTGTTGGCAGACAGGCCTCAGTCCTCAGGCATTTAAAGTGCATGTCTTGGCTGCACACAACTGCCTGAAGAACACAGACAAAACACACAAGCACAAAAAAAGAGAAGAAGAGAAAAACAATCAGAAGGGTTTAAATTGTAAAGCATGATAGTGAGGCTGAACAAAAGGATATCCTCTTGTGAAGGATTTGTTCTTCACAGAAAACCAAGAAGGCTTCTGTCCCATGTAAACATACACAGAGAGAAGAGTAAAGAGAGAAAGCGACTTTCACGTAACGCTGTGAGTGAGAGGACTTTAACGTCTCAAAGGCTAGCTCTGTTGTATGCTACAGACAGACGAGGCAAGTCCAGGCTCATGACTGTAAGCATTTAATAAATCTTGCTCTGAGGGAGGAAAGGCCTCCAGAGATTGATGAACTGCTGACAGTTTTATGGCAAAATTACTATTGTTGCACTGGGGGCACTCATCATTAGTAAAATCAATGATAAGGTATGATCATTTCTTTTCCGACCACACTTTTCCAGCTACCAACAAGCCACACTCCTCCTTCCTTTAATTTTGTCAGTATCTATCAGCATCTCTCTTACAATGATATGCTGCAGGTTGCAAGGAAGCGCTGCTGTGAGTTTGTCTCAGACGTTTGTACACCACTCATGCAATATTGCTTTGATCTTCAGTGACAAATGCTATGGCAAAACAATTTGGACTAATGCCTCATTATGTAGACTCCCTAATGCATGAGGACAGGCAAATTCATTTAAAACGATCTCATTCAGTTTCGGTGCACGCATTGGCCGTTGTGTCCAGAATTGAATGTGGCCTCCTCAAATGTCAGCGGAGTCTGTGTTTGGCTGATAGTCAAAACAGTTAAAAAGGTTAAGACAACAGCTCGTACTTGCATTGACCTGTACAATCTACCTATAGATATCAATTCACTTAAAGTCAGCGCTAGATTTGTTGAGCAGAGCGATTAGCACTTATGCAACCATCTGCAGGTGCTTGCATATGATCTAAATCTAAGGTTGTGCAGAAGCAATATAATGTTACAAAGAAATATAATATGACTAGTGAAACTTTTGAGTCAAGTGTTCACCCCTCGAGGCTGGGAAAAAATTTTTTTTCAAGTGCAAGTAGTAATTAAAATAAACAGACATCTTTTTGGAATTCAAGTATTTAGCCTCGTCATCTCACCATACCATTTAATTCAATTACACACACTACATGATCAATTCAAAGATTTGTAGGACAGATCAAGAACACCAGAACAATGTAAAACCATCATGAGTATCTAAACCCAAGATTTTTACAAATAAAAAAAAAGCAAGTCATATTAATAATGAATAAATAACTGTAAAAATATATTTTAAAATAGTCAACAAGATGTGGATTAGCCAAGAGATTTCTTAATGTGATATATAATAGCATGCCCTGCATGAATGCCTCTTTACCTTTCATGCATTTTTTACATTAAAACTTCCCTCTCTCCATAACCATTTGAGTGAAGTTTCACAATGCTATATACATTGTAATTGCTATAGTGTTTGCTGAGTTTCCCTCCTCCCTGAGTAGGGCGTGAAGACGCAATAGTCATGTTGCATTGACAGCTCCTCGGGTTCTCACTGAATAGAGTGAGAGTCCTGTGGAAAGCAAGCTGACATAATCTGCACAGCACATGCATCTACAGAGATGGGCTTAGAGTGGCCACAGACGCTCAAAGCTGGAATCCTTTGCAATTACAACGATGTGCTTTATATCCTGAGCAAGAGCACAGTGGAAAAGACTTTGCTGTTTCCCTGATCCACACACTCAAACACACACATACTATGCTCTATTCTCATTCAACTGACAACGGTCCATCCTTAATGGGGATTCTGCTTCTGATGAGAAGCTGGTCAAAGAAAGGTCTAGACCTACCGCTAGACAGAGAGACAACTAAAGAGACCATTCTGGACAGAGGGACACCACAAAGCATCCCCTCATTAGCAGTGTCCAAACACTCCAAGACAGGAACAGCTGTCTTTCTGAGGGCTGAGAGAGAGAGGGGTGTCAAGAAAGGTCAAACAGACAAAAGTTTAGTGAGCTTTCTTTCACACAAATAACAGAGCAGTAGTTTTTAATAGAACTGAGGAATGCAACATTACATGACAATGATGTAAATATTTAAACTACATGCTGTATTTAAGCAAAAAGGTATGAGAGACTGTGCTATACTGCGAATAGCATCAATTGATCAGTTCCGAGATTTTTAATACAAAGTTATTAATTAACACATTATTTTATTAAGCAAATTCATTAAATGTATACCCTTCTGCTACAAGATAACGTTGCTGTGAAACAAAAACACGATCCGCTATGGATGCTCATGCCGCACAGTGATGTAGTGAACAGGTGTTTTACATCACAGCTGTTTCTATACTGTGATTTTAGCATGCATAGAAAGCTGTATTAACTACTCAGATGCTTGAACTGCAACTATCAATTTTATTATAAGAGATGAGATGCCATCAAATATGAAACTTGTGACTGAAGTATTTATTCAGTTTCAGCTTGAGGAAAAATGCTGTTTCCTTCTTCTTTCAACAAGTTATTAGTAAACTAAAACCATTTCATAGCAAAAGTAAAAGGCTTCCTATGTTCTATTTACAAGTAGTGCGGGGTCCACGAGACCTTTTTCACTTTCACATCGAGTGCAAAAGACTAATAGTATGGTATTGTGCCAAGCGGAAAGACATTTTGCCCTTTCTTGTTGCAGGCTATCGTCTGAGATGAAACGCGGAGGCAAGAGGCAGGTCAATTTCTGCAACACGCAAGCTGATGGACAGAACCAATTTCAGCTTCCAAGACCTCCAGACTGATTATATAGCTGAAGAAGTGGTGTGAGGCTGTCTAGACAGAGGCGACCAATGAAATACCAGTGCTAGTAAGTCAGCCTATGTAGGAAGTTCTATCCAATTATTTCTCAAAGTAGTAAAAAGTAAATGAGAAAAGTTTTCTTAATCCCTCAGGGGTAAGAGTAAGACATTTCTGTGCTTTCCCAAAATAGCTATTTCACAGTTCATAGCTCTGCAGAGTAAATTGGTATTGGATGCTACAAAAACATTTTCTCATTAACACATTAAACTTACACAAAAGAAAATAATTAAATACTAATAATCATAGACACTCACAGCTAAAAATATTCAGGAATTAGGATGATGATACTAATAATTATTTGTAAAACAGACAATTATGGATGTTTACTGCTTATTAATGTTTACTGCAGCCACAGTGTTTGTCTATTGTTAGCAAGAAAAAAATCATTCACCTGCAGTGGTTTTTATGTTAATGTTTTTCTTCAGAAAGGAAAACTAAGAACCAAAAAGAAAACTAACCCCATTTCTCTAAAACTTCTAACACCTGACCAGCTACCAGCAGTAGCTGAATTAGTACAGAATCTCATTTGAATCTTGATGCTTAAAGTAGGTCTTTACGAGTGAATAATGTTATTATACAAGCATGAACACTTAGAACCCCCCCCCCAAAAAAAACTAAACTCTTATCTCAAAATTTCTTTAAAAAGTTTTCCTCAACACCTGAGCAGGTTCAAGTTTAGTTCCAGAATCTCATTTAAACGTGTATAAACTTGCTGCTTATCACAGATTACTGTGGCAGAGAAGAACAGTGTTTGATCTTCGTATACAGGACATGTATACGTGAAGTCCTGTACTGGATTCTTTTGCACATGTAAGACTATCAAAGGAGGAATCTTTACATGACCTCGGCCTGAGGTCACTCTTGTATGTTTTTCAGCTCTAGCAGTAAGTAACTCCATCCTGAGCCATCTTTTTTTTCCCAGAGAGGTGTCTATTTACTAAACGGCCAAACGCAACCCTTACCCTGGCTGGTCTGCTACAAAGCAGAATTGAAATGCTGATTGATGAAAGCATGACTGAGGCTGTCACTCACCCCATCTGGGCTACGAGCGTCACCACGTTCTCATCGTCTGTCACTCAAACAGGTGTGCAAAAGAGAGACAAAAGGATAAAGAGTGAGAAAGAAAGAAACAGGTCAGAGAGTAGACAAAGCTGGCCCGGTGTGGGCCAATTTAACGGTTTTGTGTGTGTCTATGCGAGATGTACAGCATGGGCTTTGATATGTACCCTCTTACTGAATGTATGTGTCAAGGTGATGAGCAGGAACTTGTTGGGTCCTTGATGGCTTGTTTATTAATCATGAGGCTTGTGGGATAAGTCTCTCATCACCCTAACAGGTATAATTAAGCATTAAAGGGCACGCAAAGCTTGATGTGTCTGAGTCTAGCTTTTAGGTTTCATCCTTACCTCATCCACTCCTTTTGATGTAAAAATCAGCATGAGAGGAGTTTTGCCATGGAGGACATTTTGCACTGAGCCCCAAATGACAATGTCTAAAAGAGTACACACTCCAGCTTATGAAATGTGTTTTGTGTTGTGTTGTAAGTGTTTGTTGCACATTTTGATGCCTTGATAACAGGGATAGGGGGACATCTTTGAAAAATACAAATGCATTGGCAATGATTAACTTAATGTAGGTTTTGACAGGATATAAAATATTACCCAGAGCACTCTGCTTTAATACATGTAGCCTTAATGTAACTAGAAAGACTATTAATACAGTATAATATATAATTTAAAATAAAATGAAGAAATACATCTTCATTCCTTCCCATACCCACTAACATTTCCCTTAGTTTCAGACAGTAAGCTAGCCAAACTGAGCCAAAGCTTCTGGCCTGGTTCAAGTGGTTGCAAAGTAGTTGTAGAGTTTTTGACTGCATCAATAATAATGTAAACGATGGGCTATATTAAATGTTCTAGCCTAAAAATGTTAGACGAGCTTTCTTCCAACTTACCTTCTCCATCACGACGTGTGTTCGCGCGATGTTGTTGGTTACCTAGTAACGAACGTACGGTGGCCGAGAATGTTCCGTCAACTTCCGTGTGTTTGCGCATCTATGTTGCCTAGTAACGAACGCAATCTGGCCGAGATGCGTGCTGGCGGCAGGAAACTTCACTTTGTGTGCCTGCGCCTGGTATATAACGTTGTATATAAAGCTTGCAGGACAACTTGGTTGGCATTGCCTTTTCAGCGTGAGAAATACACGGTGTGGCGTGTGAGCGTGCGAACTGGTTGTTAATATTGGGTCTTTCACCCGGATGAACGTGATTTTACCAAGTATGCTAACATGCTCCTGGAATGGATCAATGTCTTTGTTGATCCTGGAACAACATTCCAATCAACCAATCAGATTTGAGGGACAAGTTTACAGTTTATGTCAAGTTTAGGCTTACGACCCAGGGTACATTATATTCACCCATCATTAGATTTTAGGGAAATGAAATATGAAGGCATACTTGAACTGATCAATAATCCATGCACATTTGGATACTGAAAACATAAAAAAGTAGTTGATAAAAATGTTGTTATACAGACTTGAAAACTATACCAATAAGAAAACTAAACCCATTTATCTAAAACTTATATATGTGTATATACCAAATAGTAGCTGAACTAGTACAGAATCTCATTTAAATCTTGATGCTTATCTCAGATTACTGTGGTAGATGAGACTAGCATTTGATATTCGCATACAGACATATAACCTACAATATGTATTGCATATTATTTTCATTTTAAATTCTTTTGTTGTGATTCCAGTGTGTTACTGTAAGCGTAAAACAATATCAAATCATATGATAATGCACAAAACATCACAAGAACGGAAAGTATTTTCTTAATTTCCAAATTGAGATAAGTGATTCATTGTGATTCCCCAACAGGAGAAAAATCCACAAGCTGACGTGATAAAGCTCACAAAGCTTGTTCACCTTGCTGAAGGGTTACACGAACTGGATCTCCTCCTCCACTTCATCCATCCTTTATTGATTCACAGAGCTGGATGAGAGATGTGGAGAGAGGAACATCAGAGAAAAATGTAAACACGCCACTCTCCTCTGCCCTTGATCTTCCATTTCCCTTCCCTGACACGTGGATGGGCCCGATGGTTCAACACTGTAATGTGAGACAAAACTATCAGCCAATCAAAGCTGTCAAGGCCCAATGCATTTTTCATCTCCCTGCCAATAATGTTCGTAATGCACCTTTTTTTTTACATATGGAGAGCAGAAAGTCAGGTACATATATTAGAAGAATGCAGAAAAGAGATTGCCTAAATGGAAGCCATCTTCTAAAAAGGCTAATAGGCCTTTTTCCTGAATGGTCATGGTCTTGTTAGGCAGATATCAAGACTTTTTGGTCAAGTCAAGACAAATCACCTTTATTTTTATAGCGCTTTATACATTACAGATTGTTTCAAAGCAGCTTTAAAGTGATCAACAGGAAAATAATGATTCAATCATGCAAACAGAGATAAGTTATGTAAAGCAGCTCTTAAAAAGAAAATCGTGTCAAGTCAGTTCAGTGTTGATTCAGTTCATTTGTAAAGATCATCCATATTACATTGGTAATATGTATTACTGGCCTACAAAATGACTGATGCTCTGAAACAATAAAACATCTGGAAGCATTCCATGATTAAGAAAAAGATGAGCCATCCTAGAGCAATGGACCGCGCTTTAAGACATATGGGACATTTTTGATTTTATTTTTTCTTCCGTGTTCATGCTGTCGAAGAGACACAGCTGAGTGGTTGTAAAGTGATGAGCGACGTAAAGTTATCAAACCTGTTTACTTCGGCACGGATGGCAGGGTCAGGCTGGCAGCCAACGGGCTGTCACCTCCTGAGGCTATCAACCAGTCATTACAAAAAAGTGGCATGTTAACATGCCACGGAGGAAATCTCATTGAAATGTCTAGGTTCATAACACCTTGACCGTTTTGTAACATTTGAGTGTGACTTAAAAAGCAGACCTATGCCTGATCATTCAAGACATGAATCTTTTTTTCAGACTGAGCTGAAATGTGTGGCTGAGTATCTGTGCTGCCTAACAGAAGATCTGCCTGAGACCTGTTCAGTTGAACTGATTATAACAATAAGATAACCCACATCTTGAGCAGAATTGTCTATAGAAGTCAAAACATATCCATCTTTTTTATTCACAATGCTGAACAAATGTCACAGCATGCCACTTTAATAATAAAATGATTTGTAATGATCATTGTAATGCATGTGGTAATTTTTTATATTTCACTGGCTTGGGCTATATTACAGCAGATGATGAGTATGCCATACAGATTACAACATTTTTACTCTTAATATGACATTATGTTTCGGCTGACATGTTAGTTTTTCCTCTGGTGTAAAGCTTCCCATCTCTTTAGTGTGAATGCACATCACTGCAATTCAAGACAAGACGTTTTGTTTTCTCAGCATTAACGATCTGCAACAGAGCATATCAAACTTTCAGCTTTTTCCTGTCACAGCCTATGTCAAACAGATGCTTCAGATGTTGTGGGATGGATGAAGGATGTTTCAACGCCCCATATCGAAATGCTATTATCGAGTGTCCGTCACATGTCACCACGTTTAGAAGCACAGTATTTCTCAAAGAGAATATGATTTCCACAGGACCTGTTCAGGAAAATGTTTTAAGCATCAAAAGGCAAGAAAAATCAACATTTAGACAGTGCATTCATAATCAGAATAATGTCTACAGTGGAAATATGAGAAAATATAATATGAAGTACATAAAAAACATACTTTGGAGATCATATAATCATATTGACTGAGGGTACAGAAAACAGATGTACAGTAGAAGTGTGTGTCAATATGAGCAATAAAAGGAAAAGTGTTCTATGCACTGTATCTTTGGAAGGGTGAAAAACAAGTAAATATGCACTGATAGTTTATCTTTCATCACTGTCTGAAATTACAACACAAGACTAAAGTAGTCCTCTCCTTTGGCACAACCTCAACATGCTTTGAAGTATCAAAGGCGTGCTGAATGACTTGCCTGCTGAACAGTGAGGCAACATGTGTCATTTAGGCTTTTTTCTTCCTCAAGAACTGTGCTTATCTATTCAGTCATTTGGATATGGAGTGAGAGAACACATTGAACAAAACAAACAAGTGGAAAGAACTGTCAAAAGTCAAAAGTCACAATAGCATTTGAAACAAGCTGAAATTATGATGGTCATTATGTTTTGGTTAGAAGATTAAGATTCTCGGGGCACTTATTAATTAGAAACGAATGGTGATTTACATATGGAATAACCCAAACATACTTTACATTACATTATTGGTTCACCATGTGGAGAACTTTATCAAACCTCAAGGTGCTAGATGAACAGAACATTGCAAAATTGTTGCCCTCAAATTGACTGTATCAGGAAGACTGTTTAAGTCTGCATTGAAGAGATAATATTCGGAAGCCACAAATAAAAACTAACCAAACTCAAACTCGGGGCATAGTGCAGGGAGTTGGGAGGGTGTTGCCCTACGGTAGACGTGGAAAGCCCCCAATTATGTGATAATTCTAGTGAGCGGTTTGGGACATATTTATATTCCTTGCTCAGAGACCTTTTGCATTTACGACATTTCACCACAAACACATTCCACCAACCCAAGGCAAACGTCAGCCTCCATCATTCAGTCATTCATTCACTCAATCACATGATTAATGTGGGACTTGTGAGGAAGTCTTTGGGCTTTAAACTCCCACTTTAAATGAGATGAGTTAATTACCCTCTCTCTGGATGTTTGTGTATATATGGGGGGGTTCAACATTAATGATAACGATAATAAATCCACTCAGTGAAAACACTAATTTTCTTTAAAGATTTATAATTTATGCTTTTAACAGTTAGGGGGTCAAAATAAGCAATCAAACAGCCTGAGGCTATCCAGATGACTGTCAGCTCTTAATAAGTTTCCTTTTTCCACTGTGGTGTGTTTTCAACAGAATTAAACCCCACATGCTGCACAGGTGAGATATCACTGCAAACTTCAGTATACTGTGTGTGTGTGTGGGCTGTGGGGAGGGGGGTGGGCTATAGCACAGCTCTTCCCTCACATCCACCCACCAAGAGCACAAGGTCTCATGCTTTAGGAGCTATAATTTTAATCGCTGACCCTATGTGTGAAATCAGCAGGTGACAGAGAGGAAAATGAGGCAGGCTTGTCTCTGGAGGTACAGGAGACTCTCAGGCACAGCAGGGTCGGCACAGCTCTGTGTGTTAATCTCTCCTGGGCTACAATTTATGGCCATTATGGCAGTCTATTTTCAGCCCCTGTGATGGATTCTGCTCAATTATTGGCCATTATGGGGACGAGATGGCTTCGCAAGTGTGTTGCAGATTGCTGGGCACCACTGCGACATTCAAGTGAAATCCACTTGGCACACAGAGCAAGTCCTTACAGACTACGAGAGCGAGTGCAAAGCATCAAGACTTATTATTATATGTCGTATAAGTGGATGAGGTATGCTGATGGGCAGGGAGTAACATGTGACCAAAGAGACAAATAGTAAAAGCATCACTATTGGCGCTATTGATCCACCACACGCCATCACCAAATTTATGTCACTGTAGTTTGTTGGTTTGCGCTCAACATGATCGCAGAGATGTTCCTCCAGCGCAGGTCGGTCCCAGAATTTATCCTCTGCAGTTTGAGCTCAGCCAGGCTAAATGACAATAAACATTTCCAACAAGCCATCCGCAGAAACAGCAAAGACCTGTGCTGTGGGAGGACCCTTCAGACAGGTTAATCAAACCGCCTGATCGATTACTCTCAGCTGCCAGGAGATTTATAGGAAATCCTTTGTGAGGTCCAAAGCATGAGGTAATGTAGCACTTAGCAAATGAAATAAAAAAGACGCAAAAGCACACAGTGATTTGTATTTCATTTTCAATGGACATGTTCTAACTATTTCACCTTCCGTCTTTACAAAGGCTGTTTTCTTTTTTCACATATTTATTTAGTCAGCAGCAATGACACAACAATAACACAATAACATTAATGTCTCAACCTTTTGATTAGCTCCCATCTCAGTTGGTTGATGATGCATGTTGTATTATAGTGCCATTATAATATTAAAGTTCTAATAGAAGGAAGCACAGGAAATAATTTGAACTCTCAGCTATGGATCAAGTAAAATGTCATTCATTCATGATTCATTCCTATTTCATTCATTCATTCCAACTAAGTCATCCAAACGAGAGCTTTTGTGCTGTGTGTCTTAGAATTCTGAAAGCCAGATCAGGCAAACAGTCCAACATAACCTGGCTTGATTGGAAGCAGCACATTATGTCCTTTAAACAGAACCAATGCTTCTCAGCACAAAAGAGCAACAATCCTTGGGGAGTTTCTCCATTGTTGTTTCAAATTATTCAGTAATACATATCGCACTTTTCATCTCAAGCTTTAAAAACAAGCTCTCTCCTTAATTATCTTTTCTCACTTTGACGTGAACACATTCATATTCAGATTATGCCTGCCCCTTCTCTTTATGCAGAGATAAATTGATGGATTACTTCTTTTTCAAACTGTCTGTGCCTTGCAAAGTTTGCACAGAAGTTCAGCAAAGGTTTCCTATTTAAAACATCACAGAGCCCACAGCCCTTGTTTCTTAGGTCATCGGCACATTGAACAGCTTTTCTTTTAAAATACCACATAACAGGTAAAATAGTTCACATAGAAGAAAGTTAAATAGAAAGCTCTTTAAACCGGCATTTATAGAGAGGAAGAAAACAAAAAGAGTTCATGTTGAAAATGAAAGCTCATGCTAAGATCCATTTCGATGACAGTTGGAAGAAAGCAGCTTTTATGGAGAGACTTGACTGTCCTTTTTTTTTGTGGAAAACTGATTATTTACTTAAAAACACAAATGATGGGGATTGGGGAAGACAGTTTTTTGACTGAACACTCAGGGGATAAATTCCTCACAAATAAATTGCTCCATACCTTTGTCTGTGGCATTAAAGGCCATAGGCTGCACTTTTCTTGCACTAATCTCAAGAATGCATGAGTCTGTAGAAAAAAGTGTGATGGTTTCCCTCTGTCACACTAAGAGAAAAGGCAAATGTTCTTTTTAAAGACTTCCACTTTTATTGATGTGATGGGTGTTGAACATAGCCAGCTGTTCACACCTTGTGTATATACACAATTTATTGGACTCTCTAAATTATAAAATGTCCTTTTACACCATTACATTATGATCACAGGTGAAGATTCTTGTATGTGTGTGTCTTTCCCTCTTTAAGTTATTTTTTTACATCTAAGAATGACCTCTTTGAGACACCTGAGCTCATGATTCAGGTATGAACAAAGAAGCTTTGAGGAATTCAGCATCTGACGACAGCTCGACTCTCACTGTAGACAGTACATGTGTTTTAACCACTAATTGACCTTCTTCATTTAAAGTTAACCCTCTCTTGGGGGTCAAAAATGACAGATTTTTTACTATATTTTAGATAATGTTTTTTATTTAATATTTTGTATTTTTTCATTTTATGGTACTAAATTACATTTACGCTGTATTTTTGAGCAAATTTAATTTTGTTAAGTAAATCTGGAATGCTTTAGAGCAGTCTTAAGTTTGATCTCTTTTTCAAAGACGACACTTGGCAAATTATTGCTGAAGTGAAAAAAAAAGTGAACTTAAGTTACATAATATTATGTTTATTGTAATGAAAAATGCACAAAAATACTATTTTCAATTTTTATATGAAATAGTCTATGTATTTTCAAAAACACGTTTTACTCTAAAACAGCAAAAAAAAAAAAAAAAAAAAAAAAAAAAAAAAAATCAAAGCCATAAATCTAAATAAGTTGTGTTCCAAATTTGAGCTTGCTGATATCTCAAAAAATTTGCTTCATGGTAAAACATAGTAAAGTAATGTGTCGACCTAAAAAAAAAAAAATCTTCTTCGAATAGAAAATAAGGGCAGAAAAACTGTAACAAGTTATCCAAAGCAACCTTCATTCAAGGTAGGCCTATACATTATACCTGCATACACTGGCCATGTATGTTTTTCCCTCCAAACCAGTGCAACCCTGGCCTGCATCTAATTTAATTGGTCATCTCAATCACGCAGTCACCTGTCAAGAAATGTTCTGACTCTAATAAATAAACAAATAAATCATGGATGAATCTGAGAAAAAAATCATGCTGGCCATGCTCTGGTTTAAGTTTTTCCCAGTATAAAGATGAGGAGTGTGAATGTTGAAATTACAGTTTTTTTTATTTTTTATGATTTTTTTCTGGACATGAGCGTGTGCTTAGGTTGATGATGGGCTAACAAAAGAATAAATGTTCTGCACTCTTATTATACATTCTCTATATAATGCTTTTAACAAACACCATACACTTGACATTGTTGTTTCTAAATTTCTTTAGCCAAATAATTAGGCTATTAATGAGTGCAAATGAAAAATGAACATTCAGACCTCAGGTAGTAAATGTTTTTAAAAACGTATTTGTGCATTTTAAAAGCATTTCCACTATTCAATTCATCGTTCGTAATCAGGTAGGCTCAATCAGGACAATCAGGAAAATGAGATGAGTTCGTGGGAACGTCACACACACTGTGTTGAATGGAACTTCGTCGCATAGCGACCAAGTAAACAGTGTTTCTGTGGACAGCAATGCCGCGGGTGAGGTGCTTTTCTTTTCTTTACTCTTTTTGAGGATCCTCTCTGCGTTCTTAAGCTAGTATGAAAGGGTGACTTGTAAGGTTATCAAAATGCGTCGCTGCTTATTTTGCGCCTCATAATTTAAGAGAACGTTTGTCTTGTTTTTCCCGCTAGTCGACGAGCTTTTGCTAGATGTTATGGTTACTGTTCTGATTCCGTCAGTTGTATCAGTTGCCATGGTTAAACAATTGTACGCCATATCACCGACATTAGCAAATTCTTGTAAACTCTTTGTAGGCTAATCTTTGTGTTCATATCTCTGTGAGACGCAGACGCAGGTGTAAGATAAATGGACGCTGTAAAGTAAGTTAAACTGCATAATAGTGGCTCAAAATGCTACAATCGTGACCTTTTTATGAGGCTGGTGACTATAAAAATATTTTCAGCTTTAAAGAATTTTGTCCTGTTCATCAAATCATGTAATCATTATCATCACCATCATATTAATATAATCTACCATTGTTATGGTACTCATAAATCACTCGTTTATGACGCAACGTTCAATTTAACAACATGCAATCTTCTCATAAAATAGGATCTTGCAGTAAGACAGTCTCAAATTCCCAGACTCTCCATATAACGTTAAATATCACAGACTTAAGCGCAGCTCTTGAACACACAGTTTAAGTTTAAAGGTTTGTTTGACCTGGAATGAAAGCACTGGATTATAATAAGTTCTCAAGCTGGTAATGTTTCTTGGTTTTCCTATAGACCCTAACCCTAATGGCCAAGTAAAAAAAAAAAAACACAGATAATTGGTCTATCATTAGCATTGTTATTCATTGATCACTCGTCAAAGGCAAAAGACAGATAAGTATCAGACCATTTCTCACATATTTAAGAGCCCTTTATTATTCACAATAATCCACATTATATCCAATGTAATATAATTGTATAATAATTGTAAAGAGCAGGTAAACCAGTTTAGACTACTGATCTATAAAGAAGCATGTTTCTATTTTGATGGAAGTCTACTGTATAATTCACAAATATTTCATTATAGTACTGTGGATTTACTAGGGCTCTTAAATGTGAGAAATGGACTGATATTTTATTATCTGCCTTCTTAACTGAGTTTGACAGCTCAATGTTCCTTAGGGATCTGGCTGTAAAGCAGAGAGCAGGAGACTGACTCTAGCAGCTGTAGCACTACAGGACCATATCACACGAAGCTTTCCTATTCAAAACATTCCCCATAACCTCCCCTTATCAGACACTTCATGTCCTGCTGGCTATGGAGCTGCACATTTTAGTAGGAGGCACAAAGACCACAACACAAGGCAGAGAGTCAGATATCCTGAGTGGACACCAGGACAAGAGAGAGAGTATGTGCTGGATCATTCCCCTCCACCTCTGACTCTTGGTAGGCTGTGATCATGGTGCTTCATTCTGAAATTTTGCTGAAAGCTCACAGTGACTAATATGCAGTTGTTGATGATGATGCAGCCCAGAGGATGGGTCTGGTGGCAGCTCCCTCAAGAAGACTAACAGCAGAGGAGTGGGCAGAGGTCAAAGCCAGGTCCATCCAGGAGGGAGACTCAACCCTACCCTGTGTGATATGCAGGGAGGAGTTTCGTCTACAACCACAGGTAACTGCCCCTCAGAGGCATCATGCACATTCACATGCCACCTTAGATTTGAGCCAAGTGGAATTTGAATGCAACTTCCAGAAGGCAAAATATAAATATATTTACATTTGATTAAGTTCCACGGTTATTATAGGTACAAAATTAATAGTGCCCCAAAGTCGTTGCCTTTTGGTATACATTTTAAAGCCAAATATATGCCATTTAGCCTACATGATTATTAGTGGGGGAGTCCAAACTAAATTTTATCAAATCTTAATATGTCAGCACAATACAACCAAAGAATTTTAGCATTTAATGAATTGATATCATCATTGCTATCTATATGTGTTGTTATATATCCATTTAAATGTCAGCCTTTTGTGAGAATGACTTTTGGCTGAACTCATGCACTCGGGAATCTGTATCGAAGACGTTAAAGATTACAGAGAGAGAACAACCTCTGATTCACAAAATGTAGGCTACTTCCAAATACAAATAAGATGCAGTTTAGTCTTGTGGTGTCCAATGCTGATTATTCAAATTTATGTGTTTCTATACGCTAAAGAATATGTGGAAGACTGAAATTATGACTTACTGTAGGCTACTAGTGCAAAGTGCCTGTGCAAAATCAGTTTTTGTGTGTGTTTTTAGTAATTGTTGGTTCAGTGTGTTTGAGTGCTTATTGTTATACAATTACACAGCAAAAGTTAAGAGACATTTTTATTTGTGCATGGTAGAAAGCAAATACTGATACTGACATAATGACATACAATAAATATGGAAAATTGAACTACACGTTTGAGGGAGCAGGCTACACAGTGAACTCAGAGAAAACGCTATGCTTGAGCAAACAGTTTGTGAATAGGCTTAGGCTACTACAAATGATGTCCGTGAAAGAGACTGTGAACGCATTGAATAGGATATGTTTAGTTGGTGAATAGCATAGGCTACTAGTACACAGTAGCGATGACGTTAAGCGCACCAGAATAAAATATAATATTCAGAAATAAACAGTGTAGCTGACTTACAGATTCAGTTAACATCCACAAATGAATAAGCGTGACGATTCAGGGAGCAGGCTACACAGTGAACTCAGAGAAAATGCTACTTAAGCTCCGCTGCTTTCTTCGACCCTCTCTGTCTCTGGTCCTGCGCTGTTGCTCACTCAGTGTGCATTGTGGAGAGGGGGAGTGGCCTCTGGTCCTGCGCTGTGCTCACTCAGAGTCAGTGTGAGAGGGGGAGTGGCCTCTGGTCCTGTGCTGTGCTCACTCAGAGTAAGTGTGAAAGGGGGAGTGGCCTCAGGTCCTGTGCTGTGCTCACTCAGAGTCAGTGTGAGAGGGGGAGTGGCCTCTGGTCCTGTGCTGTGCTCACTCAGAGTCAGTGTGAGAGGGGGAGTGGCCTCTGGTCCTGTGCTGTGCTCACTCAGTGTCAGTGTGAGAGGGGGAGTGGCCTCTGGTCCTGCGCTGTGCTCACTCAGAGTCAGTGTGAGAGGGGGAGTGGCCTCTGGTCCAGTGCTGTGCTCACTCAGAGTCAGTGTGAGAGGGGGAGTGGCCTCTGGTCCTGCGCTGTGCTCACTCAGAGTCAGTGTGAGAGGGGGAGTGGCCTCTGGTCCTGTGCTGTGCTCACTCAGAGTCAGTGTGAGAGGGGGAGTGGCCTCTGGTCCTGCGCTGTGCTCACTCAGTGTCAGTGTGAGAGAGGGAGTGGCCCCTGGTCCTGTGCTGTGCTCACTCAGTGTCAGTGTGAGAGGGGGAGTGGCCTCTGGTCCTGCGCTGTGCTCACTCAGAGTCAGTGTGAGAGGGGGAGTGGCCTCTGGTCCTGTGCTGTGCTCACTCAGAGTAAGTGTGAGAGGGGGAGTGGCCTCTGGTCCTGTGCTGTGCTCACTCAGAGTTAGTGTGAGAGGGGGAGTGGCCTCTGTCCTGTGCTTTGCTCACTCAGAGTCAGTGTGAGAGGGGGAGTGACCTCTGGTCCTGTGCTGTGCTCACTCAGAGTCAGTGTGAGAGGGGGAGTGGCCTCTGGTCCTGCGCTGTGCTCACTCAGAGTCAGTGTGACCGGGGGAGTGGCCTCTGGTCCTGTGCTGTGCTCACTCAGAGTAAGTGTGAAAGGGGGAGTGGCCTCTGGTCCTGTGCTGTGCTCACTCAGAGTCAGTGTGAGAGGGGGAGTGGCCTCTGGTCCTGTGCTGTGCTCACTCAGAGTCAGTGTGAGAGGGGGAGTGGCCTCTGGTCCTGTGCTGTGCTCACTCAGTGTGCAGTGTGGAGAGGGGGAGTGGCCTCTGGTCCTGTGCTGTGCTCACTCAGTGTCAGTGTGAGAGGGGGAGTGGCCTCTGGTCCTGCGCTGTGCTCACTCAGAGTCAGTGTGAGAGGGGGAGTGGCCTCTGGTCCAGTGCTGTGCTCACTCAGAGTCAGTGTGAGAGGGGGAGTGGCCTCTGGTCCTGCGCTGTGCTCACTCAGAGTCAGTGTGAGAGGGGGAGTGGCCTCTGGTCCAGTGCTGTGCTCACTCAGAGTCAGTGTGAGAGGGGGAGTGGCCTCTGGTCCTGCGCTGTGCTCACTCAGAGTCAGTGTGAGAGGGGGAGTGGCCTCTGGTCCTGCGCTGTGCTCACTCAGAGTCAGTGTGAGAGGGGGAGTGGCCTCTGGTCCTGCGCTGTGCTCACTCAGTGTCAGTGTGAGAGGGGGAGTGGCCTCTGGTCCTGTGCTGTGCTCACTCAGTGTCAGTGTGAGAGGGGGAGTGGCCTCTGGTCCTGCGCTGTGCTCACTCAGAGTCAGTGTGAGAGGGGGAGTGGCCTCTGGTCCTGTGCTGTGCTCACTCAGAGTAAGTGTGAGAGGGGGAGTGGCCTCTGGTCCTGTGCTGTGCTCACTCAGAGTTAGTGTGAGAGGGGGAGTGGCCTCTGTCCTGTGCTTTGCTCACTCAGAGTCAGTGTGAGAGGGGGAGTGGCCTCTGGTCCTGTGCTGTGCTCACTCAGAGTCAGTGTGAGAGGGGGAGTGGCCTCTGGTCCTGCGCTGTGCTCACTCAGTGTGCAGTGTGGAGAGGGGAGTGGCCTCTGGTCCTGTGCTGTGCTCACTCAGTGTCAGTGTGAGAGGGGGAGTGGCCTCTGGTCCTGCGCTGTGCTCACTCAGAGTCAGTGTGAGAGGGGGAGTGGCCTCTGGTCCAGTGCTGTGCTCACTCAGAGTCAGTGTGAGCGGGGGAGTGGCCTCTGGTCCTGCGCTGTGCTCACTCAGAGTCAGTGTGAGAGGGGGAGTGGCCTCTGGTCCTGTGCTGTGCTCACTCAGTGTCAATGTGAGAGGGGGAGTGGCCTCTGGTCCTGTGCTGTGCTCACTCAGTGTCAGTGTGAGAGGGGGAGTGGCCTCTGGTCCTGCGCTGTGCTCACTCAGAGTCAGTGTGAGAGGGGGAGTGGCCTCTGGTCCTGTGCTGTGCTCACTCAGAGTAAGTGTGAGAGGGGGAGTGGCCTCTGGTCCTGCGCTGTGCTCACTCAGTGTGCAGTGTGGAGAGGGGGAGTGGCCTCTGGTCCTGTGCTGTGCTCACTCAGTGTAAGTGTGAGAGGGGGAGTGGCCTCTGGTCCTGTGCTGTGCTCACTCAGTGTCAGTGTGAGAGGGGGAGTGGCCTCTGGTCCTGCGCTGTGCTCACTCAGAGTCAGTGTGAGAGGGGGAGTGGCCTCTGGTCCTGTGCTGTGCTCACTCAGAGTCAGTGTGAGAGGGGGAGTGGCCTCTGGTCCTGCGCTGTGCTCACTCAGTGTGCAGTGTGGAGAGGGGGAGTGGCCTCTGGTCCTCTGCTGTGCTCACTCAGTGTCAGTGTGAGAGGGGGAGTGGCCTCTGGTCCTGCGCTGTGCTCACTCAGAGTCAGTGTGAGAGGGGGAGTGGCCTCTGGTCCAGTGCTGTGCTCACTCAGAGTCAGTGTGAGAGGGGGAGTGGCCTCTGGTCCTGCGCTGTGCTCACTCAGTGTGCAGTGTGGAGAGGGGGAGTGGCCTCTGGTCCTGTGCTGTGCTCACTTAGTGTCAGTGTGGAGAGGGGGAGTGGCCTCTGGTCCTGCGCTTGCTCAGTCAGTGTGCAGTGTGAGAGGGGGAGTGGCCTCTGGTCCTGCGCTGTGCTCACTCAGTGTGAGTGTGAGAGGGGGAGTGGCCTCTGGTCCTGTGCTGTGCTCACTCAGAGTAAGTGTGAGAGGGGGAGTGGCCTCTGGTCCTGTGCTGTGCTCACTCAGAGTCAGTGTGAGAGGGGGAGTGGCCTCTGGTCCAGTGCTGTGCTCAATCAGAGTCAGTGTGAGAGGGGGAGTGGCCTCTGGTCCTGCGCTTGCTCAGTCAGTGTGCAGTGTGAGAGGGAGAGTGGCCTCTGGTCCTGTGCTGTGCTCACTCAGAGTCAGTGTGAGAGGGGGAGTGGCCTCTGGTCCTGTGCTGTGCTCACTCTGTATGAGTGTGAGAGGGGGAGTGGCCTCTGGTTCTGTGCTGTGCTCACTCAGTGTGCAGTATGGAGAGGGGGAGTGGCCTCTGGTCCAGTGCTGTGCTCACTCAGAGTCAGTGTGAGAGGGGGAGTGGCCTCTGGTCCTGCGCTGTGCTCACTCAGTGTGCAGTGTGGAAAGGGGGAGTGGCCTCTGGTCCTGCGCTTGCTCAGTCAGTGTGCAGTGTGAGAGGGAGAGTGGCCTCTGGTCCTGTGCTGTGCTCACTCAGAGTCAGTGTGAGAGGGGGAGTGGCCTCTGGTCCTGTGCTGTGCTCACTCTGTATGAGTGTGAGAGGGGGAGTGGCCTCTGGTCCTGTGCTGTGCTCACTCAGAGTCAGTGTGAGAGGGGGAGTGGCCTCTGGTCCAGTGCTGTGCTCACTCAGAGTCAGTGTGAGAGGGGGAGTGGCCTCTGGTCCTGCGCTGTGCTCACTCAGAGTCAGTGTGAGAGGGGGAGTGCTCACTCAGTGTGCAGTGTGGAGAGGGGGAGTGGCCTCTGGTCCTGCGCTTGCTCAGTCAGTGTGCAGTGTGAGAGGGGGAGTGGCCTCTGGTCCTGCGCTGTTCTCACTCAGTGTGAGTGTGAGAGGGGGAGTGGCCTCTGGTCCTGCGCTGTGCTCACTCAGTGTGAGTGTGAAAGGGTGAATGGCCTCTGGTCCTGTGCTGTGCTCACTCAGTGTCAGTGTGAGAGGGGGAGTGGCTTCTGGTCCTGTGCTGTGCTCACTCAGTGTGCAGTGTGGAAAGGGGGAGTGGCCTCTGGTCCTGCGCTTGCTCAGTCAGTGTGCAGTGTGAGAGGGAGAGTGGCCTCTGGTCCTGTGCTGTGCTCACTCAGAGTCAGTGTGAGAGGGGGAGTGGCCTCTGGTCCTGTGCTGTGCTCACTCTGTATGAGTGTGAGAGGGGGAGTGGCCTCTGGTTCTGTGCTGTGCTCACTCAGTGTGCAGTATGGAGAGGGGGAGTGGCCTCTGGTCCAGTGCTGTGCTCACTCAGAGTCAGTGTGAGAGGGGGAGTGGCCTCTGGTCCTGTGCTGTGCTCACTCAGTGTCAATGTGAGAGGGGGAGTGGCCTCTGGTCCTGTGCTGTGCTCACTCAGTGTCAGTGTGAGAGGGGGAGTGGCCTCTGGTCCTGCGCTGTGCTCACTCAGAGTCAGTGTGAGAGGGGGAGTGGCCTCTGGTCCTGTGCTGTGCTCACTCAGAGTAAGTGTGAGAGGGGGAGTGGCCTCTGGTCCTGCGCTGTGCTCACTCAGTGTGCAGTGTGGAGAGGGGGAGTGGCCTCTGGTCCTGTGCTGTGCTCACTCAGTGTCAGTGTGAGAGGGGGAGTGGCCTCTGGTCCTGTGCTGTGCTCACTCAGTGTCAGTGTGAGAGGGGGAGTGGCCTCTGGTCCTGCGCTGTGCTCACTCAGAGTCAGTGTGAGAGGGGGAGTGGCCTCTGGTCCTGTGCTGTGCTCACTCAGAGTCAGTGTGAGAGGGGGAGTGGCCTCTGGTCCTGCGCTGTGCTCACTCAGTGTGCAGTGTGGAGAGGGGGAGTGGCCTCTGGTCCTCTGCTGTGCTCACTCAGTGTCAGTGTGAGAGGGGGAGTGGCCTCTGGTCCTGCGCTGTGCTCACTCAGAGTCAGTGTGAGAGGGGGAGTGGCCTCTGGTCCAGTGCTGTGCTCACTCAGAGTCAATGTGAGAGGGGGAGTGGCCTCTGGTCCTGCGCTGTGCTCACTCAGAGTCAGTGTGAGAGGGGGAGTGGCCTCTGGTCCAGTGCTGTGCTCACTCAGAGTCAGTGTGAGAGGGGGAGTGGCCTCTGGTCCTGCGCTGTGCTCACTCAGTGTGCAGTGTGGAGAGGGGGAGTGGCCTCTGGTCCTGTGCTGTGCTCACTTAGTGTCAGTGTGGAGAGGGGGAGTGGCCTCTGGTCCTGCGCTTGCTCAGTCAGTGTGCAGTGTGAGAGGGGGAGTGGCCTCTGGTCCTGCGCTGTGCTCACTCAGTGTGAGTGTGAGAGGGGGAGTGGCCTCTGGTCCTGTGCTGTGCTCACTCAGAGTAAGTGTGAGAGGGGGAGTGGCCTCTGGTCCTGTGCTGTGCTCACTCAGAGTCAGTGTGAGAGGGGGAGTGGCCTCTGGTCCAGTGCTGTGCTCAATCAGAGTCAGTGTGAGAGGGGGAGTGGCCTCTGGTCCTGCGCTTGCTCAGTCAGTGTGCAGTGTGAGAGGGAGAGTGGCCTCTGGTCCTGTGCTGTGCTCACTCAGAGTCAGTGTGAGAGGGGGAGTGGCCTCTGGTCCTGTGCTGTGCTCACTCTGTATGAGTGTGAGAGGGGGAGTGGCCTCTGGTTCTGTGCTGTGCTCACTCAGTGTGCAGTATGGAGAGGGGGAGTGGCCTCTGGTCCAGTGCTGTGCTCACTCAGAGTCAGTGTGAGAGGGGGAGTGGCCTCTGGTCCTGCGCTGTGCTCACTCAGTGTGCAGTGTGGAAAGGGGGAGTGGCCTCTGGTCCTGCGCTTGCTCAGTCAGTGTGCAGTGTGAGAGGGAGAGTGGCCTCTGGTCCTGTGCTGTGCTCACTCAGAGTCAGTGTGAGAGGGGGAGTGGCCTCTGGTCCTGTGCTGTGCTCACTCTGTATGAGTGTGAGAGGGGGAGTGGCCTCTGGTCCTGTGCTGTGCTCACTCAGAGTCAGTGTGAGAGGGGGAGTGGCCTCTGGTCCAGTGCTGTGCTCACTCAGAGTCAGTGTGAGAGGGGGAGTGGCCTCTGGTCCTGCGCTGTGCTCACTCAGAGTCAGTGTGAGAGGGGGAGTGCTCACTCAGTGTGCAGTGTGGAGAGGGGGAGTGGCCTCTGGTCCTGCGCTGTTCTCACTCAGTGTGAGTGTGAGAGGGGGAGTGGCCTCTGGTCCTGCGCTGTGCTCACTCAGTGTGAGTGTGAAAGGGTGAATGGCCTCTGGTCCTGTGCTGTGCTCACTCAGTGTCAGTGTGAGAGGGGGAGTGGCTTCTGGTCCTGTGCTGTGCTCACTCAGTGTGCAGTGTGGAAAGGGGGAGTGGCCTCTGGTCCTGCGCTTGCTCAGTCAGTGTGCAGTGTGAGAGGGAGAGTGGCCTCTGGTCCTGTGCTGTGCTCACTCAGAGTCAGTGTGAGAGGGGGAGTGGCCTCTGGTCCTGTGCTGTGCTCACTCTGTATGAGTGTGAGAGGGGGAGTGGCCTCTGGTTCTGTGCTGTGCTCACTCAGTGTGCAGTATGGAGAGGGGGAGTGGCCTCTGGTCCAGTGCTGTGCTCACTCAGAGTCAGTGTGAGAGGGGGAGTGGCCTCTGGTCCTGCGCTGTGCTCACTCAGTGTCAGTGTGAGAGGGGGAGTGGCCTCTGGTCCAGTGCTGTGCTCACTCAGAGTCAGTGTGAGAGGGGGAGTGGCCTCTAGGCCTGTGCTGTGCTCACTCAGTGTCAGTGTGAGAGGGGGAGTGGCCTCTGGTCCTGCGCTTTGCTCACTCAGTATGAGTGTGAGAGGGGGAGTGGCCTCTGGTCCTGCGCTGTGCTCACTCAGTGTGAGTGTGAAAGGGGGAGTGGCCTCTGGTCCTGTGCTGTGCTCACTCAGTGTCAGTGTGAGAGGGGGAGTGGCCTCTGGTCCTGTGCTGTGCTCACTCAGTGTGCAGTGTGGAGAGGGGGAGTGGCCTCTGGTCCTGCGCTTGCTCAGTCAGTGTGCAGTGTGAGAGGGGGAGTGGCCTCTGGTCCTGTGCTGTGCTCACTCAGAGTCAGTGTGAGAGGGGGAGTGGCCTCTGGTCCTGTGCTGTGCTCACTCAGTATGAGTGTGAGAGGGGGAGTGGCCTCTGGTCCTGCGCTTGCTCAGTCAGTGTGCAGTGTGAGAGGGGGAGTGGCCACTGGTCCTGTGCTGTGCTCACTCAGTGTGCAGTGTGGAGAGGGGGAGTGGCCTCTGGTCCTGCGCTGTGCTCACTCAGTGTGAGTGTGAGAGGGGGAGTGGCCTCTGGTCCTGTGCTGTGCTCACTCAGTGTGCAGTGTGGAGAGGGGGAGTGGCCTCTGGTCCTGCGCTGTGCTCACTCAGTGTGAGTGTGAGAGGGGGAGTGGCCTCTGGTCCTGCGCTGTGCTCACTCAGTGTGAGTGTGAAAGGGGGAATGGCCTCTGGTCCTGTGCTGTGCTCACTCAGTGTCAGTGTGAGAGGGGGAGTGGCTTCTGGTCCTGTGCTGTGCTCACTCAGTGTGCAGTGTGGAAAGGGGGAGTGGCCTCTGGTCCTGCGCTTGCTCAGTCAGTGTGCAGTGTGAGAGGGGGAGTGGCCTCTGGTCCTGTGCTGTGCTCACTCAGAGTCAGTGTGAGAGGGGGAGTGGCCTCTGGTCCTGTGCTGTGCTCACTCTGTATGAGTGTGAGAGGGGGAGTGGCCTCTGGTTCTGTGCTGTGCTCACTCAGTGTGCAGTATGGAGAGGGGGAGTGGCCTCTGGTCCTGCGCTTGCTCAGTCAGTGTGCAGTGTGGAGAGGGGGAGTGGCCTCTGGTCCAGCGCTGTGCTCACTCAGTGTCAGTGTGAGAGGGGGAGTGGCCTCTGGTCCTGTGCTGTGCTCACTCAGTGTCAGTGTGGAGAGGGGGAGTGGCCTCTGGTCCTGCGCTTGCTCAGTCAGTGTGCAGTGTGAGAGGGGGAGTGGCCTCTGGTCCTGCGCTGTGCTCACTCAGTGTCAGTGTGAGAGGGGGAGTGGCCTTTGGTCCTGCACTGTGTTCACTCAGTGTGCAGTGTGGAGAGGGGGAGTGGCCTCTGGTCCAGTGCTGTGCTCACTCAGTGTGCATTGTGGAGAGGGGGAGTGGCCTCTGGTCCTGCGCTGTGCTCACTCAGTGTCAGTGTGAGAGGGGGAGTGGCCTCTGGTCCTGCGCTGTGCTCACTCACTGTCAGTGTGAGAGGGGGAGTGGCCTCTGGCCCTGCGCTGTGCTCACTCAGTGTGTGAGAGGGGGAGTGGCCTCTGGTCCTGTGCTGTGCTCACTCAGTGTCAGTGTGAGAGGGGGAGTGGCCTCTGGTCCAGTGCTGTGCTCACTCAGAGTCAGTGTGAGAGGGGGAGTGGCTTCTGGTCCTGCGCTGTGCTCACTCAGTGTCAGTGTGAGAGGGGGAGTGGCCTCTGGTCCTGTGCTGTGCTCACTCAGTGTGCAGTGTGGAGAGGGGGAGTGGCCTCTGGTCCTGCGCTTGCTCACTCAGTGTCAGTGTGAGAGGGGGAGTGGCCTCTGGTCCTGTGCTGTGCTCACTCAGTGTGCAGTGTGGAGAGGGGGAGTGGCCTCTGGTCCTGCGCTTGCTCAGTCAGTGTGCAGTGTGAGAGGGGGAGTGGCCTCTGGTCCTGTGCTGTGCTCACTCAGAGTCAGTGTGAGAGGGGGAGTGGCCTCTGGTCTTGTGCTGTGCTCACTCAGTATTAGTGTGAGAGGGGGAGTGGCCTCTGGTCCTGCGCTTGCTCAGTCAGTGTTCAGTGTGAGAGGGGGAGTGGCCTCTGGTTCTGTGCTGTGCTCACTCAGTGTGCAGTGTGGAGAGGGGGAGTGGCCTCTGGTCCTGCGCTTGCTCAGTCAGTGTGCAGTGTGGAGAAGGGGAGTGGCCTCTGGTCCTGCGCTGTGCTCACTCAGTGTCAGTGTGAGAGGAGGAGTGGCCTCTGGTCCTGTGCTGTGCTCACTCAGTGTCAGTGTGGAGAGGGGGAGTGGCCTCTGGTCCTGCGCTTGCTCAGTCAGTGTGCAGTGTGAGAGGGGGAGTGGCCTCTGGTCCTGCGCTGTGCTCACTCAGTGTCAGTGTGAGAGGGGGAGTGGCCTTTGGTCCTGCACTGTGTTCACTCAGTGTGCAGTGTGGAGAGGGGGAGTGGCCTCTGGTCCAGTGCTGTGCTCACTCAGTGTGCATTGTGGAGAGGGGGAGTGGCCTCTGGTCCAGTGCTGTGCTCACTCAGAGTCAGTGTGGAGAGGGGGAGTGGCCTCTGGTCCTGTGCTGTGCTCACTCAGTGTCAGTGTGAGAGGGGGAGTGGCCTCTGGTCCTGTGCTGTGTTCACTCAGTGTGCTGTGTGGAGAGGGGGAGTGGCCTCTGGTCCAGTGCTGTGCTCACTCAGAGTCAGTGTGAGAGGGGGAGTGGCCTCTGGTCCTGTGCTGTGCTCACTCAGTGTCAGTGTGAGAGGGGGAGTGGCCTCTGGTCCTGCGCTGTGCTCACTCAGTGTCAGTGTGAGCGGGGGAGTGGCCTCTGTTCCTGCGCTGTGCTCACTCAGTGTCAGTGTGAGAGGGGGAGTGGCCTCTGGTCCTGTGCTGTGCTCACTCAGTGTCAGTGTGAGAGGGGGAGTGGCCTCTGGTCCTGCACTGTGTTCACTCAGTGTGCAGTGTGAGAGGGGGAGTGGCCTCTGGTCCAGTGCTTTGCTCACTCAGAGTCAGTGTGAGAGGGGGAGTGGCCTCTGGTCCTGTGCTGTGCTCACTCAGTGTCAGTGTGAGAGGGGGAGTGGACTCTGGTCCTGTGCTGTGCTCACTCAGTGTGGAGTGTGGAGAGGGGGAGTGGCCTCTGGTCCTGCGCTGTGCTCACTCAGTGTCAGTGTGAGAGGGGGAGTGGGCTCTGGCCCTGCGCTGTGTTCACTCAGTGTCAGTGTGAGAGGGGGAGTGGCCTCTGGTCCTGCGCTGTGCTCACTCAGTGTCAGTGTGAGAGGGGGAGTGGCCTCTGGTCCTGTGCTGTGCTCAACCATTGTCAGTGTGAGAGGGGGAGTGGCCTCTGGTCCTGCGCTGTGCTCACTCAGTGTCAGTGTGAGAGGGGGAGTGGCCTCTGGTCCTGTGCTGTGCTCACTCATTGTCAGTGTGAGAGGGGGAGTGGCCTCTGGTCCTGCGCTGTGCTCACTCAGTGTCAGTGTGAGAGGGGGAGTGGCCTCTGGTCCTGCACTGTGTTCACTCAGTGTGCAGTGTGAGAGGGGGAGTGGCCTCTGGTCCAGTGCTTTGCTCACTCAGAGTCAGTGTGAGAGGGGGAGTGGCCTCTGGTCCTGTGCTGTGCTCACTCAGTGTCAGTGTGAGAGGGGGAGTGGACTCTGGTCCTGTGCTGTGCTCACTCAGTGTGCAGTGTGGAGAGGGGGAGTGGCCTCTGGTCCTGCGCTGTGCTCACTCAGTGTCAGTGTGAGAGGGGGAGTGGGCTCTGGCCCTGCGCTGTGTTCACTCAGTGTGCTGTGTGGAGAGGGGGAGTGTTCTCTGGTCCAGTGCTGTGCTCACTCAGAGTCAGTGTGAGAGGGGGAGTGGCCTCTGGTCCTGTGCTGTGCTCACTCAGTGTCAGTGTGAGAGGGGGAGTGGCCTCTGGTCCAGTGCTGTGCTCACTCAGTGTGTGAGGGGAAGTGGCCTCTGGTCCTGCGCTGTGTTCACTCAGTGTGCTGTGTGGAGAGGGGGATTGGCCTCTGGTCCTGTGCTGTGCTCACTCAGTGTCAGTGTGAGAGGGGGAGTGGCCTCTGGTCCTGCGCTGTGCTCACTCAGTGTGCATTTTGGAGAGGGGGAGTGGCCTCTGGTCCTGCGCTGTGCTCACTCAGTGTCAGTGTGAGAGGGGGAGTGGCCTCTGGTCCTGCGCTGTGCTTACTCAGTGTCAGTGTGAGAGGGTGAGTGGCGCTGTGCTCACTCAGTGTGCATTGTGGAGAGGGGGAGTGGCCTCTGGTCCTGCACTGTGCTCACTCAGTGTCAGTGTGAGAGGGGGAGTGGCCTCTGGCCCTGCGCTGTGCTCACTCAGTGTGTGAGAGGGGGAGTGGCCTCTGGTCCAGTGCTGTGCTCACTCAGAGTCAGTATGAGAGGGGGAGTGGCCTCTGGTCCTGTGCTGTGCTCACTCAGTGTCAGTGTGAGAGGGGGAGTGGCCTCTGGTCCAGTGCTGTGCTCACTCAGTGTCAGTGTGAGAGGGGGAGTGGCCAGCGGCTAGAGTGGCAAAAGCCAATGTGTGCTTTTTTTACCAATATCTTTAACAATATCTTTTGCATTTCTAATCCGAACAACGCCAAACTTGGCACTGCACTTACTCGTGGCCGTAGCAACACCTGTCAAGTTTGAAATCCATCGGACTAACGGTTCGAGAGATATGCGAATAACAGACACACACATAAACACACACACACACACACGCAGCCAGACAGAAAGACGTTCCTGTAATTTATAGATAGATATAATATTCAGAAGTAAACAGCGTAGCTGACTTACAGATTCAGTTAACATCCACAAATGAATAAGCGCGACGATTGAGGGAGCAGGCTACACGGTGAACTCAGAAAAAACGCTACACTTGAGCAAACAGTTTGTGAACTGCACTTACTCGTGCCCGTAGCGAGACACCTGTCAAGTTTGAAATCCATCAGACTAACGGTTCAAGAGATATGCGAATAACAGACAGACACACAGACTGACAGACAGACGTTTCTGTAATTTATAGATAGATGTATTTTTATGTAGAATTTCACATGTATGAATAATCATATCATTCTATTCAAGCAGCATACACATAAATAGTATTTGTAAAACTTATTTTACCAGGGTTACACACCCAAAAAATTAAAATGATCCTATAATTTACTGACCCTAAAGCCATTCTAGTTGTATATGACTTTCTTCTTTCAGCCAAACACATTCGAAGTTATATTAAAAAATATCCTGGCTCTTCCAAGCTTTATAATGGGAGTGAATGGTACTTTGTTTTAAAGCCCAAAAAAGCGGATCCATCCATCCATCATAAAAGTAATCCATACGGCTCCAGGGGGTTAATAAAGGCCTTCTGAAGCGAAGCGATGTGTTTTTGTAAGAAAAATATCTATAATTATAACTTTATAAACTGTAATCACTAGCCTCATTAATTAGGAAGAAATAATATTTACTATATTAATATATAGTTCATATTAAATATTAGAATATTATTTTATAGTATTTATTATATTAATTTGAATTATGTATTCCTCAAAACAATTATTATTAGCACAGCCTCATTTCTGTTGTAGGGATGAAAACTAATAAGATACAAATACAATAAGGTGAGAAGAGACTTAAGTAGATCAGCACTAACATGAGTATTGAAAATAGTTGATTTGAGAAATATTAATATGATATGAAATATAAAGTTCTGAAGTATTACATTTGTCAGGGTTCGTACAAGGTGCTTGAAGTACTTGAATTTGACCTTTTGAAATTTAAGCCCTGAAAAAAACTTTGAAACCTGAAATTGATTTAAAAAAAACCCCACAAAAACAATCTTTTCACGCAAAATTAGCACTGCTTATGCTAAATGTCTCTTATCTATATGTTGTATAGATAAAGAGACATTTCGCATGGCTATGAGCATGATATTGCTCATATATTTCCAAGTATATGATACAGCTTTCATTCTTCAGGTCAATCATAAATTCATGTGAAAAAAAATTAGGTTGATCAAGGAAAGCGATATCTTTGTCATAGTATCCTTTCAATGGTTTAAGGGATAGTTCACCCAAAAATGAAAATTCTGTCAGTAATTACTCACCCTCATGTTGTTCCAACCCCGTAAGACCTTCGTTCATCTTTGGAACACAAATTAAGATATTTTTGATTAAATCTGAGCGCTGTCTCACTCCTCCATAGACTTCTAAGGGACTGAAACTTGCTGGCCCAGAAAAGTTATTAAAGAGATCGTTAATATAGTCCAAGTGACTACAGTGGCTTAATCTTAAGTTTATCAAGCGACGAGAATACTTTTTGCGTGCTAAAAACAAACAAAAATAACGACTTTATTCCACTATTCATTTCCTTCTCTCGAGAGTTAACGTAGTGTTTTTGCGCAGCGCGTCAGTGTTGCACGTCACCACGTAGGCTCAGTATTGACCGACGCTGGTCATGTGTGTGACGCGCTGCGCAAAAACACTACGTTAACTCACTCGAGGCCCAGAGAGAAGGAAATGAATAGTGGAATAAAGTCGCTATTTTTATTTGTTTTTAGCGCGCAAAAAGTATTCTCATCGCTTGATAAACTTAAGATTAAGCCACTGTGGTCACTTGGACTATATTAACGATCTCTTTAATAACTTTTCTGGGCCAGCAAGTTTCAGTCCCTTAGAAGTCTATGGAGGAGTGAGACAGCGCTCAGATTTAATCAAAAATATCTTAATTTGTGTTCCGAAGATGAACGAAGGTCTTACGGGGTTGGAACAACATGAGGGTGAGTAATTACTGACAGAAATTTCATTTTTGGGTGAACTATACCTTTAAGGGGATTTCCCATGACTGGGACAGCGCTGGACAATACTGTATCTCTATGAAGTGAAGCGTCAGATTCAGCTTCACCCGGAGCCACTTTGCTTGTCAGTTGCGCCTTATAAGGTGTTGTTCAAAGTTAAAATAATATCCTGGTTTACAACCTTGCTTTGTTCCAGAATGAATCAGTGTTTTTTTAATGAATGGTTTAACTCACTCTTAAAGTCCCTTGCTGCCACCTACTGGCATAACAACGTAACCTGCACTGAAGTAGTTGATCAGACAGTTTCTCAATACCAAGTATGTCAACATTATAATAGAGAATATTAATTATTGAACAATAATAGCCATTCTAAAATATATATTATTAAATAAGTTGAAACTTGTATTTTCGATACCTTATATCTGTAATTTGTAAATGTATAATATAACACATAATATAAATATATAAATGTAATAAAATCCTTAAAAAACAATATTTATACTGCAAACAAGTTATTAGATTGCAATATAATTGCATTGTTTGTAATTATTTACAAAGAAATCCTTTACTTTTTACAAATGAAATCCTATGTTTTCTTCTGTTATTACATCTTGTATAAGAAGTGTATGCCCACTTTCTATTGCTCTTCTATGCAATGAAACTTCTAGGGCTTTGTTAATGTTCCCAGTTGCCACCCACAGTCATTGCATATATTCACTGCACTTTATATATGCTCCTAGCTGGCGTTTCTGGTGGCTTACCATTCCAGAATAACCTTGCCACCTTGTTCAGTTCATTATCATGCAGTATTTATTGAGAACTCTTTTCAGCCTTCTACATTCTCACAGTACATTAAAGCACTGTTTTATGGCAGAGTTTAATAGGTATAGATATACCAGTGAACAATGTACAACACATGCTACATTTGGGAAAACATTATACTAGATGATTTTATAGAGTCGCTCCTTAACATAGTCAGGACAGCATGTTTAATGATTTTTCTTGTGATGTTTGTATAGGTCCTACTATCCTGTTCCCATATATTTCACAAAGTAAGTCACCACAGATCCTTCCAACATCATGAATTGTCATGGAGCTTTAATAACACCTTATGGGAATCACTCTGAGCGATGGTGATTTGGTGATTAGCCCATTTGTGCCACTAATTTCAGGTGTGTCTGAAGTCTTTTGAGAAGTTCTCAGGCAGGAAGAGCTGCCCGATGTGCAGGAAGGAGCAGTATGAGACAAGGGTGATCTATGATGGTGCTCGGCTCTATCGAGAAAAGTGTGCTCTCAGGTAAAGATGTAGAAGTTCATGAGGTTTGACAATCTACATTCATCTAAATAGCTCCCAGGTCTCTTAAATGAACTTGTAACTGTTTTCTTGTGTTTCAAAAATCTCAGAATACAGGCTTTCTGGCGTGGCTACCACGTTCGCAAATGGTACAGCAACATAAGGAAGCACGTACCCCCGAAAGACCAAAAATTGAGACGAAGATTCTTTGAAAAAAAGGTAACACTAATTGAGATATTTTGACATTGCTGATTGACACTTTGACACTCTTCTATTCAATAGCGTTTTTTAAGTTGATTAATTCGATTATTGTATTCATATATTTACACTTTTCTTGTTCGTCTGTAATTTTGTAATTTGTTATTGCTTATTCTGCAAAATGAAAATCCAAATGAAAAGAATTAATTTTCTACAAGATTTGTGAACAGTTTAAAAAAGAAGTCTTTTCCTGTAATTTTCCGTGGCGGTTTCATGCACCCTTTGACCCTTCAGAGTGCAGGATACTGATAGCAGGTGAAAGTGGTTAGAGGCTCTTGGTCAGGGACCTCACTGACACAGACGTCTATTCTTGCAGCCCCCTTATTATCCCACAGCCCAGGGAAAGCAAAGGTTGCCATCTAGTGAGGCAGCAACTGTCAAGTCTTGGTTACGGCTCTGGAGCTGACAGCAGGATTACAGAGTCCAAGCAATACAAGCCATATTCTGAAACTGCTTTGAGGAACAGAGTGTTCCGATTCTGTAACCCGTGACAGTATTGTATACCTTTGTGGGATGCCAAATCTATTTGAATATTTTCTCTTTTTTTACATTTGTCTGCTACTAGTAGCGTTCAGTTGTGATTGCTGAACAACTAGGCTAATATCCAAATGCTATCTCAGTAGTTTTTTGTATTCCCTAGGAATCAGACCCATAATCTTGGTGTTGCTAGTGCCATGATATAACATTGGCAAAATATTATGTGGATGTATTATTTTTGGCATGATACTTGTGAATGAGTTAATAGTATATTTCTAGTGCTTGTCTGAGTTTCTCTAGACCTTTGGCACACCAGGAAGCGGTTAACCAGCTAAACAATATGGAACAAAAGAGAGAAAGAATGTAGTATGCTTATCACTTTGCTTTTAGATAGGTTTTCAATCAACAAGTCGCTCTTTTTTTCTTCAGGTACCTCACTAAGTCAACATATTAGAAAGTTAAATTGGTGACATTAAGATTGATTGTACCTGCCCTCTCTTTTCCCTGAATGTGAAGAGGCAGAGTTCACATTGCCAAGTGTTGTTTGTCCTTCTTTAGGAAGGTCTACGTTTGAACTCTGTGGAACGCTTAACGTCTGTTTAATTACTGATCAAATACAGCTCTAAAGAAACCACTGATGTCATTCGGTGCAATAGCCGCCACAGGATGTGTGTGTGTGTGTGTACCTGTGCATGCTTAATCTTGCAGGTCAATTTCTGGGATTGTCCAAAAGTTTCCTTCATACATCCATTCATACTGCTATTGATCTGGCTGTTAACATCCTTTCATTGTCAGTGTAAGATTCAGAATTGATTTATGTTATGATGGAACATCAGTTTGCCTTGTCAAGTCTGACCAAAACCCATTTTCGTGTCATTTGTTTCCTTAATCAGTTTCAGGAGATGAACGACAGCTTGGTGCAGTCATGCAGCACAGACGTGGAAGCATTCCTGAACGATATCGATCGATCGGTGGCCATGAGCCACGACATCCTGCGCTGCTTCGACAACAAGTACACGAGTGTTTCTGAAATGGAGGATAAAGACTGGCTGGAAGCTCAAGAGAAGGTTAGGAATAATGCCGCTGCTCCTTCACCTACACCTACACATGCAGACGGAGACTGAAATACCAGAGTACCTTTATAAAAGAGCAGCTCGTCAATGCCTCTAATCCCACTCTGCAGTCGCTCCTCGGTCCTGCCCTTAGCCCGACATGCCGCCACCTGTCCCAAAACGCTCGAGCCGCACTGGCAGCACAGATGTTCCAATTCAACAGTATCAAACCCTCCATGAGATGATTGTTTACCTTGCTAATGAATGAGCAGAAATAATCCACTGTGTTTACTAAAAAACACAAGCTGTGTGGATAATGCACGCCTAGCCTTTCATTACATGCGAGCTGAAGAAAAGATTTGGCATTTCAGTGGGTCTCATTGTTATTGTGTTGAGGCAGCCAATGGCGGTGATCCACTAAAAAAGAAAATGCTCATTTTTTATCGTCTGGATGAGAGGTCGGGAGATAACTTGAGACTCAAACCTAGAGTTAGCAGAGTTCAAGTCAGAACCAACCCATTCCCACCCAGGCAAACAGAACGAACAATTATGAAACGTTCTTGTGCAAAGCAATTGGCCTTCGCTGAATAAAGGAAACTGACAGTCAGTTAATGATTATGGCTGCACACCTACCTTCTGTTAGACTCAACTGAATCTCAACTGTGATACGAGCAGCACACAGCGGTCATAAATCTGCTAATCATTTTCCCCTGATAATGTAACAGGAAAGCACTCTCACGGAACTGTGACATTTCAGAGGCCTAGAAAGCAAATGATTCGCTTGTTAACTCAAGGGAATAATAGAAGAATATAGTTTGATAATTAAATACCAAATAACATTAAACTACCGGTCAAACGATTTCTGTGTTTCTTTGAAAGAAGTCTCTTTCAGCTCACCAAGGCTGCATTTCAATAATACAGTAAAAACAGTAATACTGTGAGATATTATTTCAATTTTAAATAATTTTTTTCTATTTGAATAGATTTTAAATTGTATTTTTTTGTGTGTGATAAAGCTGAATTCTCAGCATCATCACTCCAGTCTTCAGAGTCACGTGCTCCTTCAGAAATCAGTCAATTTGCTGCTCAAGAAACATTTCAATGTTGAAAATAGTTTTATAATAATTTGGAAACCGTGATACAATTCCATTCAAAATGTTAAGCAGCAAAAACTGCGTTCAACATTGAAAATATTAAGATCCATTATTAATAATTGAGTACCATTAGTGATTGATAATAATTGAGCAGCAAGTGATAGTCAGTTTGAATTTTCAGTTGGGAATAAAAAAAAAATATGTAAATGGATATAGGTCAAAGGGCATTTGATCAATAGATGCATAGCAGCAATTCTGATCATCTTTGAATCTGAATAGCAACCGATTCAGTTGCACCTACTAATTGCTGGTGTCAGTGTCACAGTGGTTTCTTACCAGCATAAATCATCATGCATTTTGAATGGTTATAGTCTCTTAAACGTCAAGAATTGTCCCTGATAACACATTTTATGGGTAGTGGACAATTAATTTTCGATCCTATTAGACAATTGGTTAAATTTGCAAATGGATACTGGATGATATATATGATGTCGTTGACATTTTAGCACCTTCTTGAAAGCAACTGGATGGGTATATATGCATTTTAAGCATTATCACTGTAATTCTCACATGAATCATTAGCAGGCAGCATTACTGTTTGTTCTCACATACTTAGTCTGATTACTCACTGATAATGTTTTCCACTGGGAAGCTCTTTCCTGATACTGAAATTACTTTTTTGAATTACACAATCTCCTAAAAATTGACACTACAAATGATTATTTTTCTTGGTTCCACTAGGCTGTCCAGCGAGGCGTTCAGGACTGCCCCATTTGCCTGAACCGCTTGAGCTCACACAACGGCTCATCGAAGGAAGACAGAAACGTCCTATTATTGTCCTGTTCCCATCTCTTCCACAAACCCTGTCTGCAGGCCTATGAGCTTTTCTGCCAGGAGGTGAAACCCAAATGTCCTCTCTGCCGGTCACACTACGCTAAAATGCTTGTTTTGAATTGAAGCTCACTATATTTATTACGTAGTCTTGATGTTCCAGTGTATTTACTTAAAGAGACTAATTAAACTTCTCCTACATCAGTTAAAATGTGAATTTGTGGTTCTACATTATGATACAGTCCAAAAAAATTTAAATAAAATAAAAATTGTGTCAAAAACCACAAACTTTATTGTAAAACTGAAATTAAATACAAAGTAACCTAAAGATAATCTGAACATTTTGCTTCACAAACATATGCAATTAAACACTAACGGGAAAAAGAACATTCTGAAAATACATTCACACATGTAAAAGAATCAACAGGCAGAAACAGAAACAGAAAAGAATTAATCTTTCCCTTAGAGCTGAAAATGAGAATTCAAATGAGACCAGACATTGCACACCACAGACATTTAACCTATGATGAACAAACAAGTTGTTTTGGTGTGTAGACAGGCCACTGTCTAGTGAAACGCTGTCTCTCAGAGTTTGACAGATTGATGAACCAAAAATACCACAGCATCCTTGACGTAGTGTGTAGTTTAGTAGCTCAACAATGTCGTACAGACGATGGGATTGAGGATTGGAAAGAGAGATGAACAACTGAAGCAGAAAAACAGAGTATGGAATGAATAGGCTTCGTTTTCTTTCACAGTTACAGTGAGGAAAATAAGTATTTGAACACCCTGCTATTTTGCAAGTTCTCCCACTTGGAAATCATGGAGGGGTCTGAAATTGTCATCGTAGGTGCATGTCCACTGTGAGAGACATAATCTAAAAAAAAAAATCCAGAAATCACAATATATGATTTTTTAATTATTTATTTGTATGATACAGCTGCAAATAAGTATTTGAACACCTGTCTATCAGCTAGAATGCTGACCCTCAAAGACCTGTTAGTCTGCCTTTAAAATGTCCACCTCCACTCCATTTATTATCCTAAATTAGATGCACCTGTTTGAGGTTGTTAGCTGCATAAAGACACCTGTCCACCCCATACAATCAGTAAGAATCCAACTACTAACATGGCCAAGACCAAAGAGCTGTCCAAAGACACTAGAGACAAAATTGTACACCTCCACAAGGCTGGAAAGGGCTATGGGGAAATTGCCAAGCAGCTTGGTGAAAAAAGGTCCACTGTTGGAGCAATCATTAGAAAATGGAAGAAGCTAAACATGACTGTCAATCTCCCTCGGACTGGGGCTCCATGCAAGATCTCACCTCGTGGGGTCTCAATGATCCTAAGAAAGGTGAGAAATCAGCCCAGAACTACACGGGAGGAGCTGGTCAGTGACCTGAAAAGAGCTGGGACCACCGTTTCCAAGGTTACCGTTGGTAATACACTAAGACGTCATGGTTTGAAATCATACATGGCACGGAAGGTTCCCCTGCTTAAACCAGCACATGTCAAGGCCCGTCTTAAGTTTGCCAATGACCATTTGGATGATCCAGAGGAGTCATGGGAGAAAGTCATGTGGTCAGATGAGACCAAAATAAAACTTTTTGGTCATAATTCCACTAAACGTGTTTGGAGGAAGAAGAATGATGAGTACCATCCCAAGAACACCATCCCTACTGTGAAGCATGGGGGTGGTAGCATCATGCTTTGGGGGTGTTTTTCTGCACATGGGACAGGGCGACTGCACTTTATTAAGGAGAGGATGACCGGGGCCATGTATCACGAGATTTTGGGGAACAACCTCAGTTAGAGCATTGAAGATGGGTCGAGGCTGGGTCTTCCAACATGACAATGACCCGAAGCACACAGCCAGGATAACCAAGGAGTGGCTCTGTAAGAAGCATATCAAGGTTCTGGCGTGGCCTAGCCAGTCTCCAGACCTAAACCCAATAGAGAATCTTTGGAGGGAGCTCAAACTCCGTGTTTCTCAGCGACAGCCCAGAAACCTGACTGATCTAGAGAAGATCTATGTGGAGGAGTGGGCCAAAATCCCTCCTGCAGTGTGTGCAAACCTGGTGAAAAACTACAGGAAACGTTTGACCTCTGTAATTGCAAACAAAGGCTACTGTACCAAATATTAACATTGATTTTCTCAGGTGTTCAAATACTTATTTGCAGCTGTATCATACAAATAAATAGTTAAAAAATCATACATTGTGATTTCTGGTTTTGTTTTTTAGATTATGTCTCTCACAGTGGACATGCACCTACGATGACAATTTCAGACCCCTCCATGATTTCTAAGTGGGAGAACTTGCAAAATAGCAGGGTGTTCAAATACTTATTTTCCTCACTGTAATTCTAGTACATCACTGCAAATGCCTCTATTTTGAGAAACACACCAACTAACACACCAGTCCTTGTGCTGCATAAAGTAGGACCAGGTGTGAAGCCTGGCACAGCAACATCCCTCAAAAAGCCAATTAAACTAAAATAGAAGTAACAAGAGAGTAGAATTTAGCATCTTGTCCAGACAGTATTGATAGTTAATGACACAACATGTTCTGGCATTACAAACTTTGTGCAGACAAAAGTGATACAAAAAAAAATGAAGTTTAAAAGCTTACTTCAAATGACACAATTATTGACAACATGCACTTATTCCCCAGATATTTTCTTACAAAATATTCTTTGTGCAAATCAACAGGAGGAAAAGGTATTTTACGTGAAACTTGGTTAAATCCATGACAATAAAAATACAAAAACAATGCAACATATTGAACCACAGAACCCATTTTTGAGGTGTCAATTTTAAATGACCATTTCACAGGCTTTGAATTCAGTGTCCCTCATTTGAATCCTTCAACTTTCCACAAAATACAATATATTTCTTAAAATGTTTCCTCCCCAAACATTAATATTCCATATCAGAGCCCTGACAGGTTCTTTTGCCTTTGGCCAGTTTGAGTTAAAAAGACGCACCCAGTCGTTTTGGTATGCCATGTTATTGACAAGGGAGGGAATCACAGTGAATTAGTCAATAAAAAAAGTTACACACACTTAACAAGGGATGCACCGATATGAAAATTTGGCCGAAATTTGAAAGCCGATAGCCGATATATTGACCAATAAATCTAAACTTAAATCCACATTTTTATATAATTCTTGAGAGCCTGATTACAAAAAAAAAGTCTCACCATTAAAAGCCATGTCCCAAGCACTTCAACATAAATCAAACATATACAGTTCAGTAGCCTAGTTTGAACCAGTGCAAGTTTTAAAATGAATTTACACTCCTATGGCCAAATTTCTTTATCCAAAAAATAAAATAAAAAAAATGAATAAAATACTTCCTAAATAATGCAAACTAGTCATTGATAGTCAAGAATAAAAATACATATGCCATGGATAAATAAAATGGAATAGCCAACGCGTGGACAATAATGAAAAGATTTTAATTAAACCATATTTTTGATGAAAATACGAGAAAAACAAAAGTGCTTGTTATTATTAATAATGCATCACTGTTTTTGAAAAGGAAACATCTAAAATTTATATTATTGTTTCAAATAACAGCCTTGCTGTTTGAGCTGCGTGTGCTGAAGCTGAAAAGCTGAATGGGAAACTAAAGCGCTTTAAGCCTACATGAGATTAATCAGATATTTATGCTACATAAACAATATTACAAATTATATCTGCACAAAATGATTGCAAATGCACAAGTGAACATGAACTAAGTTATGTGCTAGTATGAATGTGTAACTCCTTGTTGTGGACACGCTCTACCCGCAACAACGCGCTGAAACATGGCAACTAAACCCAATGAATTCACAACGTTTATTTACAATAGTGTTCTCATTATAATGTTATGTAATATGACAGTCCCAGTCATAGTTATTAATGTCATGCATTGCTGTTTAAGCTGCACGTGCTGAAGCTGAAGATGATCACCGGCACGCTTTACTAACCCCTTAATTCTTAACCAAATGCATCCTACATGAGATAAATCAGATATATACACAAAATAAACATATTACAACTTATAATTGCACAAACCAAAAGGCTGGGGATGCACAAGCAAACTTATAGGTCAAGATGAAGGTGTAACTCTGCTGTGGATGCGCTTTTCCTCTAACAATACACTAAAACACCGGCGTACAAAGAATTTCCAACATTCTTTCACAGTTTTGTTCACTTCTCATTATAATTTTACGTAGCCTATTTGACAGACTTGCGCTGCGCATGTTGCTCTTAACGGTGTCCTTTTCGAAGTGATTCCAATCATATTTCAAGCGATTCAAACGCATCACGGCAAACAGTGCGCATCTGAAGTGTCTCAGATGAAGGAAATAATACATTATCGGCTTTAATCGGCCAAAATTTCGTATCAGGTCGACAACAATAACATTAAAAGGATCATATATCGGCCGATACCAGCATGGTGGCTGATATATCGTGCATCCCTGACAGTCTGTCTCACTCTTTCACTCATTTACACATCTCACAGCTCGTCTCCTCACTACCGGACAACAGGAGACGAAAACGGAAAAAAGCCTAGAAAGCCTGTTTAAGGCATCAGAGGTGATTTTTTTTTTTTTTTTTTTTTACAATAAACAAATGCTGAGAGACTAATTGTCTGGCCTTTTCCACAAAAAGCATAGTATGAATGAGGCTCAAGAGCCTGTTTCATATCTACATTCTACAAAAATAAAAAGAGAAATATACTGTATATACATGTACATACATAATTTACATTAGTATGAGGCTTGTCATAGTTAAAGAGACAATGAAGAGTAAACAGGATGTCTATGCAGCTTTACATCAAATGTTCTTTTTATGGTCTACATATTCTTTTTAGCCTGTTGGTTTTGTCCTCAGAATGGGAATGTTTGGAAACTATACAGAGCATATTGTACAATAAATGTGTGACCAGTAACATTTCAACAAAGTTAAAGTTAAAGCAAAACAATAATAATAATAAAAAAGTTTCTATGACACTGTATTTCATTGCTACAAAGCATTTCATTGCCCTTCAATAAGTCCTGCTGCTTTCTACGGTCTCAGCTCGGACTTCACATTCATTTCACCGCACAATAAGCTTTATTAGGCATGTAACCGACTCGTGTGGCTCTGCAGTCCTGTTTAATGCAAGAGTGTCACCTCTAATCTGCATATGCCAGTAATTCACAAGGCCAAACAGGCTAAGCTGGCCGAAAATCCAGCAGGAGAGAGAGTGGAAAAACATTTAATGTTCATGGATATAATAATCTTCCATTTGCAAAAAGCAAAGCAGCCTCAGAGGTACAGACTAGATGTTTGAAGGCTGTTTTGCTAGTGATGCTGAAATAAGGCAAACAAGCTCTGCAGCGATAACCAAGTTCAAAGGATGTATGTACTGGTTATATGCTCTCCCAACAAGGGGGGAAAAATCACTTTGTGTAATACATGTAGAATAGCATAGTATCAAAGGTTGTGGAGGAAGTAGCAGCAGATTTAAGAACAGGAATCTTAATCCCAAAATTGTGCCTCACCTTCCTCCAAAATATTTGGTGCATTTTTACCACTATAACAACAGAGACGCATCTCTCTGCAGTCATTTCATTTTTGTTGCCTCCCTAATTCTAGACTATGGTACACTACAATCCATTTAATGTGTTAAATCATTGATGTGATATTTCCGAGAGTGACTGGCAGGTCGAAACATTCCTAAACACAATCTGCCGCAACCAATTCAAGTAAACACAACAAGATATTAAGCTGGTTGTTGGTAGTGACTCAAACCCATAATGTCCACTTCTGAACTTTGCCTACCGATGGAATCAAGAGCAATTGCAGTGCAAAATAGAAATTTGGCAGCTAGGATCCTCCACTGATAGTAACATTCCAATACTACCCAGAATATGCCAACATTTTGAGTAAGGCACATGTTTGGGGAGTTTCCTTGTCAATTCCCATTACTTAATTCGGTCACATCCAACAAACCTGAATTGTCACAGTACAGCATGAGGAAACAAATCATAATGCTTCCTCATTTATAATTGATCATCTAATAAATAATAATTGATCATGTATGCATAATTGAACGTAAACATATTCAATGGCAGACACAGAATAACAATACTTTATACGTCAAGCAAGACATTTGACAGATATGGACCAATTCTGACAATCAAACTTTCAGAATATTTGTCAGAATATTGGGCGATCACATTTTGCTTGTATATTATCATGAACTGATTTTGTAATGAGTGCCATTTTAATTAGAACCAGTCAATTTGGTATTAAAATATTTGAAACTATATAAATGTTAAGTAACACTGCAGCAATTTCTTTCCCAGCGCCAAACTTCAAAGCTCTGCAATTCTTAAGGTAATATAGTTTAACATTAGCTCTAAGATTACATGTAATAATGGCATCTCTCCAGTCGATATCAACAAAGTTTATATTTCATGTGCGTGCTGTTTTTACGTGAACTGCTCTTGTGGCCTAAACCTGTTTCATGTAACAAGTTCTATTTAACTTAACAAAATACTGTTAAAAAAAATCTGGGCACAAAATCTACAATAATTCAGGAGGAAAATGATATGCCCTAAATGAGACTAATGCACGGTTCATTGCATGTGAAACTCAATCAGCTTGGCAAACGGCTTAATATTTCCACTAATCAAAGAGAAAGTATTGAGGATAATAATAATAATACCCCATTGAAGGGTGCAGTCAAGAGGCCTTTTAGATGTGCAGGTCAGCATGGAAATAACATTTTCTCACCTGAAATGAAAGCATTTACAAGCAGAACAACAAACATTGACCAAAATTAAATCATTGTGAATCTCAGATTGGTTTCAGCTGGAAGGATTCTGCAGTGAGTTTCAGTGGCATGTACAACTGTATAGTAGATTGACTGCTCACATGAGGTGATGGACACATTCCACACATCAGGTAAACACTTGACACTAGAAGCATCTCACATTAATATCTTTTCCTAATGATCCCTTTTCTATTTTTTTTTTTTTTTTTGATGCTTTCTGACTGTATACCGCTATATTCTTAAAATGAAAAAGCCAACTGTATACACATACGCGTGTTTGTGTGAGAATATCTTGATGATTTTTCTATCACAAAGTTTTCTGATGCCCGTTGACAGCATGTTTCCCTGACTCTGTATCCGTCGTACTGTTTGACAGATTCAATTTATCCAGACCTGAAACCAAAGAAAAAAAAAGAAAGAATTTGAAAGATTCAGATTTGATCTCCTCTTCTCTCACTCTCTCTCTAATAGACAAACTAGCATTTCAGACCCCAAAACTACAGTAGCCTATGCATCATCAATCAGTGGATTGCTCTGAATACAAACAGACAGAGACATGAGTCCAACAAAAGAGATGTAGAAAACAGGAATGGGGGGAAAATGTAGAGAACACACATTATGTAAAAAATACTTGTCGGTTTAACTTAAAAAAAAAAAAAAATTGGGAACCTAGCTGCCTTAAAATTGAGTTCATTGAAATAAAAAAATTGAGTTAATACAAAGAAGATTAATTTAATCAACAGAAACTCAAAACATTATGTTATCTGAACCACATTAATTATCTAAGTTGATTTGACAAAGGTAAAAAAGTTGTGATAAATATGTTTTTTTTACAGTGCAGGAATGAGGGAAATGTAGAGCAGAAAGAAATTTGGAGGTTAAACTAAGATGTAAGAAGTCATAATAGAATGAAGTCAGGCAGAATACATTACCAAGGGCTTTGAGAAGTTCCTCTCGCACGGCAGACGTGAATTTTCGGACCAGACACAATGTGGTTACCACAGCAAACAGAAGATTGTATGAAAGTACGATGTAAAAATTTCCAAGCCAATTAAATCGTCCGAAATCACCCAGGAGATCAAACCTTGTTATTCCTGCAGAAAGTGAGACACAGAAAAATGGTTCTCAGATTAACACCACCTCTTTCTTATAATCAACAAAAGGGCTGCTGAACAGCAGAACAGACAAGTTTGCATTACACCAAAACAATATCGCAAAGATTCATTTATTTTTTTTTTTTTACAACCCACAATTCTCAAATTATTTTTATTTTCTCTGAATTAACGGAATATCAAACAAAAGAACCACATGCACAAAATAAAACATCAGTGAAATGAGAATGTAAACTCATGATATGTGCCACGACTGCTTATTTGGGTTGGAGATTCTTAAAAGGATTTGGCATTTTAAAGGTGCATTGCGCAAGTCTCTGAGTTTTTGCAGAACTATGCCCCCTCTGGCGACAAGCGAAACTGCAACACTGCAACTGAACGCGCATGACGTCACGCCCAGTCTCAAATTCCGACCCGAATCCCTCTTATTTATTTTACTGTACAGGATTATAGAGGCAATCGCAGTCATCAGAGAAGGGCTCATTCAGCCCATCAGGCAATTGCTTAAGCATGTATGGGTTAGAAAAACGGGTATTTTTAACATGAAATGTTGCGCAATGCACCTTTAAGCCCGGGACACACCAAGCCAATGGACGGCTGTCGGGCAGTTTTTGTGCGTCGGCCGACTATTCCTCAGTGTCTTCCGCACCGTCGGCAGAAATTGGTCCTCGTCAGCTTTTTTTCAGCCGAATATTCGACATGTTGAATCGGCGTCAGGCCGTGAAAGAGGGAACTCTGATTGGCTGTTCAGCTTAGTGAACGAGTCAGAGCACGAGGATAATAGCAAAGAAGTAAAAACGGTACAGATAGAAGGCTGTTCTAATGTTACATCATCTTACCTGAGTGTTCCTTGGCGAATATTTCAGTATCACCATGAGCGGAATGGAATAAAGAAAGTGTTTCGCAGGATTGATAACGCACTAAGCACGCACTGCTTTGTTTATGGTTTATGTATCTGCAGCTTGCAGCGTCGATTTCCCTTTTTGAATGACGAATATATCTGCAGAAATAGACAATTGTCTCATTTACGCGCATTCTGGCTGACAGTCGGCAGTAGTTCTCTCGGTGTGTTCAAGTGCAGCTTTTTCCCCCCGACGCAGGCGACAACACAGTCAGTTTTCATCAGCGCTAGTTCTTTGGCGTCGGTTTGATGTGTCCCAGGCTTTAAACTCACTGTCAATGTCTCAAGCATGAATAAAAGGATTGAAGAAAGGGGAAAATGTATTGTTGGAAAGAAAGGACTGAAAGAACAGGTGAGGGCTCAAGATGAAGACGTGATAAAAAGGAGACAATTCTGAAATGACTACAACTCCATCTCAATCAGATAATATATATATAAAAATATATATATAACGCCACAGAGTGCATGTGCACATTCAAACAACATGTATTTGTGCAAAATAAATTTGAGTGTTATGTTGCTAAGTTGCCAAACAAGTGTTTGCTTAACTTAATAATAGTGAATGCAGCATGCAGTTTGAAATGAATTAACTCAGGTCATCACTTTAGACTGCATGGATGCAAAAAAAGAAAAGTGTTTTCTAAATTCAGTCTGAATTCAGATAATTGTTTAACCAAAATAAATTTACACTGACTATAAATTACTTGCCTTTAAATGCATCAAATTTAGAGTTCAACTAGTTTCATGTGTCAGAAAGGATGAATCTGCCTTCCTTCTTTTTCCTCCACTTGAATGCATAATGGCTATTCCTATTGGGCATGATTCTTTTTTCCTCCTCTCTCTCCAGCTTTTGGGTGCTTCTTTAAATACCATTATAACTCAACCTTTTTCTGGACTATCTCTAAATAAAACATTGCGCACAACAGGCTGACTCCTGAGGATAACTTAAAACAACTTCAATGTTTCACTTTCAAAATATAAAGCATCATCAGAAAAAGCATAAGTTGAAAATGGTAAAACAGGGTCAAGTTTTCATCCCTGGGAAAGCATATGTATTCTAAGTTAAACAACAAATAAATTAGATCTTTTCTGGACTTAATTACCAGTTAATGAGGGCAATGACCAATTTCTGCACTTTAAACTGCATGTTTAAAGGCAGCTGTAAAGATAATCACATTTAAAATGATAAATTATAAACAGGATTTATCCAATTATTTGAATAAGGATTTGGAAATGGATATGCTGATTTGCTGTAGAAGTAAACTTATTCTCAAAAGGTTTCTCTTGAGCATGCCAGATTTTTGGCTGCAGTCACATTCACACCATTATCCTGAATTCAATTAATTGCATACAATCTAATAATACCTGTAAGTCCATCACATACCACAAGGTTTATAATAGGGGTGCACTGAAATTTCGGCTAACAAATTTTTTTGGCCGAAAAAGCTGTTTCTGGCCAAAATGGTTTTGGAGGGCCGAAATCAGTGTCCAAAACAGACATTTAATTATCGCTTCACCAATGACACGTTTTGACCGTTCAGCGTCTGTTGCGTGCACACAACGTGGATAAGCTATACCAGTTAAACATGTCAGCTGTCAGGACAGTAGCTCTGGGTTGATGATATTCATTTATCGGTTTTCAATTGGTATGGTTTCTTAAATCTAAACATTTTCGACTGTGCTGTTTTCTGTTGATGTGTGAACAAACTTCACTAAACATTTGTAGCCCTCCTGCCATTCAATAATTGCAAAAAGCTCTGATTTGTTACTTTTAATATGAAGCAAAGCCTCAACTTAAAAATTCTGTTGATTTTATTACAAATTCAAGCAATAAATGTTGTTTTGGCACTCTTTAATACGCTGTGACAGATCACTGTAGCTGCAGCACAGATCAAGCGCACGTGAAGCGATCGTCACATCTCCTCTTTACTACTAGTTGCAGCACGAAATAAACATGGGTGAACACCAGAAGGTATGCTGAAAGATACATTACAACATACAAAAATTAATCCTGTCTCATGTTATCGCTCAGTTTCCCTAACTGGGGAAAGATGTCAATAAAACAGCTTGTAGGCTATACAATGACACCTTAAAGCTATTCAAAGTCCATAAACTCATTAGTTAGCTAGAAAAAATAACTAGAGAAGATCATTTTGCTAAATATATGCACTGTATTACATATTCATTATATTTTACTCAACCTGTTAGTCTTTATTATTTAATGTATGTTTGAATAAGTCTGTCATGAAAACAAGTTATTACACTTATTGTCGTTTAAATGTTTATATTTCACCAACAAACTGAAGTAAAACTAGTCTTTTATTAAAAAGCTGAAATAAAAACTACCTTATGTGTAATTTAAAATGTTTGTACAACTCAGTTTTAGCTATTTGATTGCTTATTATTAAATAAGTTTGATTAATTAATTGATTATTCATTTATTTTTGGTTTCAATTTTTGGCCAAGTGCATCCTGAATTTTCGGTTTCCATTTCAGCCAAGATTTTTCCTTTCGGTGCATCCTTAGTCTATAACCTATAGTCATTGACGATCATGTTGAATTAAAACAATTGCATAAAACTTTAGGTGAACTGCACTTTCCTGCTCATGTGTAAATGATTTATTTAGCAAAAGCCTCCTTTTTTTGGAAACCCCTAGTAATTACATAAAATAAAGAAATCCAAGTAACTTGCTCCTACACAAGATTAAAAAAAAAAATCAAGAGTTAAATATCTAGGCGTTAAAAAGTGTTGAGGTGAGAGTTGTAAAATGTCTGTAAAAATCAGTGTCACAAGTCAGTTTGCCTTTCCCACATTTTCAACAGGCTCCTGCAGTCTGCTTATGTGTACACACACACACACACACACACACACACACACACACACACACACACACACACGCACACGCACACGCACACGCGCGCGCGCACACACACACACACCTTTGAGTATTTCTGAAGGACTTCCATCTTCCATCCACATGCAGGATGTTTTTGAGTCTATTTGATAGTAAATGAGTTTTAATTTGTCAGTTTGAGACTCTATGGCTGCTTTTCCACTGTTGGGCCAAACCGTTCTCTTTGCTTAACCGTTCCATTCTGTGCTGATCAGGGTCAGCCGGCACGGATGTGGTTTCATTTTCCACTGTGGTGATAACGGCCACTCTTTGGAATGTAATACAAATGCGTCAGTCTTTGCCTTGGCTATTTACTGATGATATGAGATGTAAATATACTGCGTTATGGAGGATGATCAGATAATTTTGAAATTGAATAATGACTTTGTGTTTACGTCGCTCAAATAGCGCGCTTAGCCAGCTACAGAGAAACTGGTAGCCAGGCAACAGAGATAAGTGACCAATCCTGAGTGGTGACGTCACTACACGTATTCTAGCAGCACGGTTCGGCATGGTTAGCCAACGGTGCAGAGAATTCCGGGCTCAGAAAGGTTTGTAATCATGCCGTGCTGTACTAGGCTCAAGTAGAACATAACTGGAACCATTCTTAGAACCGTTTGGCACGACGGTGAAAAAGCAGCTTATATGAACAGTTGATGAAATTCTTTGGTCAAAAACAAACAAAAAACTACTCTATGCAACCTCTCCTTTCATCTATTCAGCAGCACAGCAGAAATGTTGATATTTTCTGAAGCTCCTAATGAATCACTGTACTCACTCACTAACACACACACACAAGGCTATTTGAACAGCTGTCTCTGTAGCTTGCCATGTTGTTTATTGCAGCTATTGTGACGGCTGCTTGTCTGTCCATTTTCTCGCTCCATTCTTGTGTAAAATCTCTATGGCAAATCCTGCTGGAATGTTACTTGTTAAATCTGAACAGTGGAAATGAGTTTGCAGGTATGTGTAAGCTGCAAGTGCGTCAGTGCAGCTGGATAATGTAGAACAATTGTAGTGTCCAAAAACAAACAAACAAACATTGCATGGCATGTTAATGGCAACCCCAAGAAATACACAGATGCTTATGAAGGATAGTGTATGCATGCATGCAGGGAGGACCTTACCAAGTGTTCGGGACATGACAGGCAAGGCCGAGCTCAGCACTAGAATAGATACACAGCAACCGATGATCTACAAGAAAAGGAAAAACAAGTCTAAGAAACATTTCCATCATTCCAAATTAAATATAAAATGACAAAAGATTCCATAGTCAATAGCTTTGGTAAAAAGAAAATATAACTAAATGCAACATGACCAATTTTTCACGATAATAATATTATAAATTGTAAGGTTAAAATTTCTTTTAAGGTGTCCTTGTTACAGTGTAATTATACATTGAAGTACAACATATTATAATGCAATAATTGGGAGGTTATTTTTGTATTCAGATGCTAAACAATATATTCAGGTATTTAACAATTTTTTTTAGAGAATAACATGAACAATGAACTGTGTGAATATTTTCCCATCTGACTGAGTGTCAACAGGCCATAAAACTGAAGCAGTGTTGCAGATCCTACCGTCGTCATGGTAGTGTCGTCCTTTCTGGGAGTGAGCTCCTGAAAGATGCGAAGGCTATAGAAGCCAACCACAGACGAGACCATCAGATAACTGTTCAAGAGTTAAGACTAACACAGAGGTTTCTCGTCAAACCCTTTACTAGCATTTCACTCTAGAACACACTCACAACAATCATAAACAAACAACTTGAGTCCCCTCACTAAACACACACAATCTGTGATCAAACACTAGACTACAGCTCATGCATAATTTGAGAAATCACACACAGCAAAGGATACAACATGAGAATAATTTCAATAACTGCCTGGGCAACTCCAAACGTGGATAAAGAGGCATTGCCAATATCTCTCTCCTGCCAAAAGAAAGAGTGAAAGTTACTGCCAGAGGTTATTTTCATAAACTTAATTTCCCCAAATAAAATTTGGTTTCAGAACATGATAATTTTTTAGTATGACTCTCATAAGTGCCGGTTTAGGTTCTGGACTGAGGCAATGCTCTTACTGTACATGGAGAAACTGCATGTAGTGGACGTGTTTTAGCGACATGCCCAACGCGAAGGCTCCTGTTACAACTGAAGCTGTTAATCTAAATAAGACTACAGTGTTGACACCTCAGTGCTTGAGGCGGTGTGGGAAGAAAAAAGCGCACAAATATTTGGAGCTGTTCTGAGTGAACGCTATTATGAAGAAATAAAACGTATAAAGCTCAGATTAGCGAAGTTTCCCCTCTCACCAATGAGGACAGACAGAGTGAAATTGGCGAAGAAATGAATGGAAGCAGATGAAAGAAATCTTTTTAAATTCACCGCTGCTCACACACGCATAATATGCGAGCAGGTGTTCAAACAAAAAAAAAAAAAGAAAAGAATGAAAAAGCAGTGGTGCTCTTACAGTAAGAGGCTGCATTGAATGAATGGCTGCCAAAAATTAGGAGAAAAATGTGGAAAAAAGAAACCAAAACAAATGCGTTGGCAAACAAAGTTTTTCAATCTCAGGCCTTTAATATCTTTTGAAGTCATTGATGTGATCTAAAGGTTTGGATTAGAATTATTACAATAAAAGCCAACATTTATTTGGCATAATTTATCAATGTAAAACAATCTTAGTCTGGGCTTGACAAGTAAAATAAATAAATAAAATAAAAATCAATCATCAGTCTCATTCTAATGATGTGCACTTGACAGAAGACCAATTCAAAATCAACAGAGCATATACAAATATTTATGATGATCCTTTTAACAGGATTAGATAAAATCTGAACTAGATTTTATAATGTCAGTCTTGCTTTTGTTTATACTGATGTCAGGACTGAAGAAAGTTTACATGTGATTAAAAAAACAGAGAAGCTTAACTAAACACTGACTTGTAAAATATGATCAAACGCTCACTTTATATTACTGAATCATCCAAGAAAGTTAGGTTGTAGTTAATGTGAAATGAGACCAAAATAGGTAATGTGATCAAACATAAAACCATAACCCATTCTCACTTGCTCAATAATAGCATAAACACCACTGACAGTGTTTCAGAGGAACTATGAGAGCTAAGAATTATAATTATAATATTGTGTGAGTGTATATTTATATAGCATGTAGTAGAGCAATACAATTAATCATTAAAAGATCGCAATCTCGATTCAAATACCCACACAATCTTATTCCTAAATGACAATGATTCAGCCATGTCTATAAAATCTTTGACAAGTACGATCACAGCGAACATTCAAGTCTGTGTCGGGGCTGCCACTGAGCCAGAGAGAGCAGTTGTCATGTATAGGTATGAAACAGCTTAAAAAAAACAGTTTTTTCAACCACACTAGGCCTCCCTGGTAGAAGAGATAATTGTCTCTCAATGGGACCTTCCTGGTTCAATAAGTAAAATCACAGAAGTACTGGGATAAATGTCTATAGTTGGGATATAAACACTGATGTCTACGGTAGTGATCAAAATAAAGTAAATCACCTCTTGAAAGTAAATTGGCGCTTCAAATTGTATCAATTACATCGTTTCACCAGTAGTTGGCGACACATGACTGTTAAAAATGAATTTATTGAATCATTCTTTCAAGAGATTCATTCAAAAACACTGACTCATCCAGTAATGAAACAAGTGAAGTCTTTATGATTCAGCTATTGAATCATTCATTCAAGCCAATTTTTTAAATAGACTGCAGCAATAAACATTTTGTCAGAATCACTAGTACATGTTTTGTTTAGTTGTCCATTCAGAATCATGATCTATTTAAAAAAAAAATAAAAAAAATCGCAATTCCCAATTTATCCAGACTCGTGCAGCTCGAATATGTAGTATTAATCTAATAAGTATGTATGCATGTATGAATGTATAATTAAACTTATTGTAAAGCGTTACACTTTACAATTAGTTTAATTTTGTTAATATTAGTTATTTTTAGAACATTTTTTAACAGCATTTATTAATCAAAGTTAATGTAATGTTATGCAGGATGGATGTGGAGTGAAACTGTGTGTGTGTACATGTGTATACGACACATGTATACACACACAGTTTCACTCCACATCCATCCTTAACTGTCATTTCACTTCTAACCATAAACAGAATGATATTATTGAACTGGACAGCCATCTGCAATCTCCTTTTATGCTCAGAGCTGTGTAAGGTGTTTGTTGGCGCTGCTTAACACCTGTGATTGAGTGAGTTTAAGGATATCTGTGTGTTTGCCTTCCTTCAGGTGTGTTCTAACTACACTACATGTTTTGATGTGCCTCAGCTACCTCTGATGTTGGATAATAACAGAAAAAAACAAAAAAAAAAAACTAATCATGATTAGATTTTTTTACATTCTCTCTTTTTTAGAAAGCTGTTTACTGACAGGTTAGGGGCTAAATACCATCAGTCGACTCTTACCAAAGGTTCAGAGGTCAAAAAGAAAATGATGATATCCCTTGCTTTCCCGCTCATCTTGTTTCATTCCATCACTCCTTCTGCTCCGTATGACATATGTGAGATATGAGTTCGGATGAGAAACGGACATTAATGAGGCTGTTTTTAGCATCGACAATAATTCTGAATCCATGGGGAGTGACAGCAATAAGACTTTTATGGCAGTCATTAGCAACAGTGCATCAGACAGCTTAATGCAAGCAGTGCCATTGCATTAGATCTCCTTACCTCATAGCCACATTTACGACACCCTGCCTTATCTGACAGTCTCTGCGTTAACCTAGTTACCTTAACTCGCATCAATCTCTCTTAAGATTGTTGCGGAATGCAGGCCCACGCCCCACCACATCCCAACCCGACGTAAAAACCATCAAACAGACGTAGAGACACCACTGCTGGGTTGTCGTGGTTACACGAGATCATAAGCATGGCACCAGTCCAGCTCATCAAACGCATAAACCATTAAACCAGCCTGTCAAGAGGGCCCTTCGTCTCTGAACACTGTGACAAGTGTAATTTGGGGGATTTTCAGTCAAGCATCATGCCAAGGCAAATATCGACACTAATAAAATAATTAGAATGTGAAGCGGGCACTCTAATAGAGAAGCTCAACACTGTCAAACCGTGGCCAGAAAAGGGATCTGCCTTTCCTTTGTTGTGGGAAGAAAAAGGAAAATGTGCAAAGCAAGGATAGCAGGTGGGAGTGGTGAAGTAAGGTGAGATAAGAGCATCATTGTATGGAGGGAAGGAAAGAGTGAGAACAAAATGTTCATTTAAAAAAAACAGGAAATGACGTAACGGTTCCCATGGACCTATTAAATTTACCTGTCCAAGCTCAAATAAGTGGTAAACTGACTTGGACCCAAATTTAACCAGTCGTAGCTTGTAATTACCTTGTCAAAAGAGAAAACTGACACGGTCTTCTCACAGTGCATAACTGCTCAAAGGTTAAATGATGGTTTCATTGCAGCAGTTTGGCTGAAAGGACTTTGTTCAAGTACTCAAAACACCCAGTTAAAACAAATGAGGTCTGTGTGAAGAGTTTCACACAGGTACAGTGCGTGAGTGCCTTTGAATTGACATCAAGCAGAGCGAACGGGAGCACAACTCTGATAAAGAGCATCAAACAGCAGCGACATGATACACATCTAGACCGGCCTTTTCTTCTACAGCACACACCTGAGCATATCAGGAAATCAGTTTGTGTCAACGCAAAGCATGATTTTAGCAGGACACAGCAGTAGTGAGAGGAGGCGGCAACAAGTGAAGGAAAAATCCAGAAAAGATGAGTATTGGGTTGTTGACATGCATTTTTCTTACCGTTGAACCCTTTGGCATAGCCGTCTCATCAACGAGCAAGTACACAATGTTCAGAGCAACCAGGAGAACAGAAATCGCCTGCAAGCAGCACAGATTAAAACAAGCATAAGCATTATAAACAGCAGAAAGAAACATAAAACCAACTCATAAAATAAACTGCAAGTCATATGCTTTGTGGTTCGACCCTGCAAAGTCTAAAAGACATACCGTTCCAGCAAGAAGGATCAGCATCACTATGGGGTACAGAAGGTTCTTTTCCCAGGCTGAGGCCTTCTTTCTCCTTTCTAGGACGGAGGGATGAGAGAAACGATTTTAGTGCACATTTATCTGACTGACTGTACATACAGTATGTTTAATTTAACCTTATAATTCCTTTAATTAGTCCATGCCTCTCAGTGTCTGACAATTTTTTTTAAATTAAATACGGAGTAAAATAAACAATCTGTGTTTAATGCAGGATAATTTTTAAAACATTATTTTTCAATTAACAAAGCAATAAGGACACTATTCATAAGTGTAACACTACACAATAAGTTTCAATTTCTTAATGTTAGTTACTGCGTTAGTATCACAAACTTTAAATTTGCTACAACATTTATTAACCTAGGTTAATGTTAATCTATAAATATATACTACCTTTCTTAGTTAATTCATATTTGTTCAAAATACATTCATAACACTAATTTATTAATGTTACATTAAACTAAATGTATACATAAGATAACTTTAAAAATGTTAAAATGCAGTAGTCTATGTAAAAATGAACATTAATCTAATAGATTAATAAACGCTGTAAAAGTATTGTTCATGGTTAGTTCATGATACCAAGGGCATTAACTAATTAAACTTATTGTCAAGTGTCACACATAAAAGGCTACATTTACAATGTCAGTTTATGGAATTGCCAACTTACAGGTGCGAGTCTCGAAATGTCCTGTTCACACAGCAACTTACAGTAGCGTCTTGAATACTATCTGTATGAATGTGTGGCCATATGTGACCCTGGACCACAAAACCAGTCACATGGGTTGTTGAAATTGAGACTCATACATCACATGCAAGCTGAATAAATAAGCTTTCCATTGATGTATGAATTGTTAGGATAGGACAATTGTTGGCTGAGATACAACTATTTGAAAATCTGGAAATTTGAGAGTGCAAAAAATAAAATAAAGTCAAATAAAATAAATCGCCTTTAAAGTTGTCAATTTATGTTCGCGATTGTGCTGCATTCATAATATAATAACTAACTGTAGCTTCTATGATAATCTATTGCTTTGCAATTCATTAGTGTGTAGAGATACCAGTTATTTCTGGGTTTACTGAATTATGGCTACATATAAGCATGTCTATAGTTCAGAGGTTTCGGTATAGTTCAGAACAGTTGAACAGGAAAACCTCAAACATTAAGGCTTCTCCTGCTCCACTCATGAAGTGGGTCTAGATTAGAACATCTTCTCTATATCTCAGTGTCTGTCACTCCTGTGCCGCTCTGCCCTCTACTCTCTCCTTCTCAACATCTCCCGCTCTGCTTCTGCTCTGGCTCTGAGGTTGGCTGGGTTCCCTGCATATGCACCATGCTGCCTCTAAATTAATGACCGCACTTGGAGAGACAGCCACAATAAAGTTTGCATCACACTCCAATATCCTAAGTGCCTTTGTGGCCTCCTCTCCTTCCAACTGCTTGTCTCTCTGGAATCATTTATAATACCCCAAAACACAAGCTGACGTCGAAAATGATACAGCCATACCTCATCTGGCCCCACTCCAAATGACTGTTCACATTCAAATATGCACACACTTTGCAATTCAACATTATTATGAGTGGATATTGCAGCCAACACATATTTTAAACTGACAGTTCATAATCATGGTTCAATTTAGTTTAAAATAACGTTGTTAAAAACATCTCTCACCGAGTTTGTTCCTCTGATTGCGAATGTTGTCCAGCTCTTTGTAGAGATGGTGCTGAGAGTTTCCATGGAAATAAGAGTTTGACATCGTACCTGAGTGACAGAAGACGGAAAGATACTTTCATTCTGTTTACCTTGGCTTATTAATAGCTTCTGTAAAAGAAGATCAAAGGAAACATTAGTGATGTGAACATAAATCAGTGGTTTGAACGTTATCTTTTCCCTTACTCAAGTACATAATTAATATATCACACCATTTGTCAGAAAGTCTGTCAAGAAAGAACAGCTTTCATGGAGTGGAGATTCAATATCTACAATTCAATATATGGACGCCCAAGAAGTGAGACTGTGAGATTATTGTATATTAGAACATTTCTATTAAATTTTCTATTTCTGCTACTTTCAACAACTGCAACATTTAAGAAAATCCCATGAGCACCACACAACAGCAAACTCAAATGTGGTTAACAGTGCTGGAAAACAATGCTTTGAAAAGTTAATTGTTGCTTTAAAAAAAAGTGAGTAATTACATTAAATCATTATATTTCATGGAAAGGAACACGTTTGATACTTTTAGGTCACTTTTTTATAGACATTTTTAAGGTCATAACTTCTGGAGAGAAACAGCACAGACACTGGTCAAAGATTCTAATGCACATGTGTCAAACCGCCTAAGCATCCAGCTGGACGCAAATGCAGTATTCGCATCAGAACTGAGGTATACTTTGGGTCTAGGCCAGACGCGTGCATGCTGCAACTGGTTTTGACGGAAGAGGGGACTGAGGTTTCTTCAAAACACTGACTGTGTGTGTGTCAGGAGGTGAGAGTGAGAGGGCAAAACCAGAGGGGTTCTCCAGGAAAACCACAGACTTCTGTCTCATTTAGCTCTCATTTATCCATTTCATTCTGGTGTTTTTTTCTTTCTTTTTTTTTCCTGTTTCAGTGGTTCGTTTGCTCCTCAAAGCAAAGGATTGGTTTGCACAGCCTCGGGGGACACACACTGGCAGATCAGCAGCAATTAGTTCAGTGTTACACCGTTACTGGCGTGCAATAAAAACACAATCTTTCATCTTTTCAACGACATGGGGCTGAGAAGTCAATCACTTTGATCAAAACGTGATTATTATTATGATGATTGTACCACGCCCTGTCTGGTAGAGGTTCAGGTTCATAAAGAAATCTATTAAAAGAAAGAAAAAAAAACACAACAGGTGGGTTCCTGATCGTGTACTTGTCTATACCAGTGAATTTTAGGGAAAATCTGTACCCTCCAACCAAAACTGTGAGAACAATGAAATGGGAAGTGTCACTATTAGCTGATCAGGACTGGATTGTTCTGCCAAACATGGCTCACAGTTGCCTTAAAGGGCTAACATGAGGTGAACAAAAAGTGAGAGAAAGAACAACAGAGTCTTTTTTGTCAAACGTGTTTTATGGAATAATAATTCCAAAAGTTTGTTCAAATCAGCATGAATCAATCATTTCCAAAAAGAAGATTAGGAAACACTTGACTAAATTCTTGCTTATAGCCCTTCAATTAAGGTGATAAAGGTGCTGGTCAGCAGCAACTCAGTAGAGGGATGCTGGCAGAAGGAAAGGAGATGATGTCATTGTTTTCTAAAGAAACTTCAGCCGGTTTTCTGCATTACGTCAGTGGTAATTATGCAAAAGCAGAGAGCCATCCGGTACCGAGGAGAGTTTATGCAAGGTCACCCTGCCACTGCGCATCTGGGCAACAGAGAAAAGCATTGCAAGAGCCAAGACAGAGGACAAACAAATGCCTGCAATTATATGAAAAGGCTAATATTAAAGCATACACTCAGACAAATGCACCTAAACACACAGCCACAAGATTCCCTCACATTGCATAAACACAAGTGCACTAATGCATCCATAGAATGACATTCACACATAGCAATATACACACACAACTACGTGAATGTATTCAAAATAATACTTCAAAATACAACACAGACACCAAATGGAGAGATCTGTATTAATGGCCTCCATTTAAGGACAGTAAGGTTGACATCAGATTACTGGATCAACTGAATAATTAACACGCTTATCAATTAGCCCATATCAAAGGCCTGCAAGAGAGCGTGTGCAGGCATGTAGTATCTAAATGAAGTTACAGTCAGTTGGGTAATTGTTATTAGATAGAACACAGATAAGAGAGTAAAGCAAAGTAGACAGTTTCCTCTTGAACTCTCTTCCCCTCAACCTCACCTCAGGTTTTTATTTACGGTGCAAAAGAAGAAAAGAAAGAAAATTCCTTAAATTCCTGATAAGGTAAATTCGTTCTCTCTTTAACGCCTGAGCGAGATCTTCCTATAACGCAGAGTTCTTATGCTTTGCCAAAATTGCATTCCGCATCCCTAGTGGCCTTTTGTCACCCGATCACAGTGACTGCCACTGCGGTTCACATCAAACAACAATCACAAAAAAAGCGAATATCGTTAAGACCGATTACAATTATTTTATCAGGTGTTCAAAGCAAATCTGCCTTTGGTGCTAACACTACAGAACCAAACAACCAAATGAGAGGCTATTGAAATTCATCCATGGGATTTGGCCAACTGGGTACTATCAGTTAAGATGATCTAGCTTACCTCCGTGAATTCAATAGAAAAAGCACATGTTCTATGTTGACTGGCATCTGTACACTCTGTTGCGTGCTTGAGTTGAAGCTAAAGTCTAGTTTGGCTTTAAGCCTAAACACTTCCTGCATTGTGTGGATGTTTGTGTAGGGCAGCAGTCGGGAACCTATGCTTCTCGAGGCACACCTGGCTCTTTGACAAAAATCATGTGGCTCACCAGGTCTGGCACCCTTTACCAATACATGATCGATAAAAAATTTGACGCATCAATAGACATTTCTGCAGAAAAAGAAGATAATTACAATTCCTTTATTGTATATCCCGAAGCTAATGAAAAGAAAGTTTAGAATAACACATTTCAAGTTGTACCAGCCAAAGTGCACTCAGATTCAAGAAGCTACGTAGCTTGTTTGTAGTAGTTTAAAAATGTTTAGAACCGCAGTGAAAATGTAAAAGTAGGCTATATAAAAAAAAAGTGACTGGACTGAAACATATAATTTTATTGAAACTGGGGCTTTGCTGTGCCAAGAGACAAAAATGAAAAAATGGCTCTTAGGTCAAAAAAGGTTCCTGAACCCTGGTGTAGGGGAATAAAAGCCAGCTAAAAGAAGACAAGTGTGTGAGAAAACTTTAAATTCTACTTTTATGATGTTTCACCAGTTACTTGATTGATTTAAACAAGATCACTGGAGTCCCTGGTTTGATGAATGTGGCTGCTCCACCAAGTCCTGTTTATAAATAGCAGTACATACAGTGCTACATCACAGTGCAACTAGATAAATAGATTTATTAAATAGAAAAATAAACTACGTGCTTTGGCTGGAAATAATTAATTGTGCTTTAATTCTTAAAAACTGTATATATATAAAAGTATATATATATATATATATATATATATATATATATATATATATATATATATATATATATATATATATATATATATATATATATATATATATATATATATATATATATTAGTGTAAAATATACAGAAAAAGTTTAGTTGTAATAAACATCATGTACACACAAAATGGAAAAATTGCTTTGAGTGGGCTAATGGTCGTGCCCTCTGAATCAGAGTGCATGGGTATGATTTCTCAGATAAGAGAGGATGAATGGGTGGGTGTTAAAGGAAGTGAGAGAGTGGGTGTTAAACAGTCAGGGACATCGTTCTATTAGAACAGAAGCAGGTCAATGAAGGGAGATAGCTATATATTTTATTTTATTTAATCTTTTCTTTTGAACAAAAATTTAAGTGCAACATGTTTAAGGATTAATATGTCAGATCTGTCATCTGGGTGGCATGGTGATGTGGCATAGTGGCTCAATCTCAACCAGACAGTAGCTGGTTGACCAGGCTGAGCCATGAAGCATGACCATTGTGTTTTTTGCAATGCATTTATTCCCCAGGTTACTACAGAGAATCTACCCCTGTAATAGGTGCAAGATTATATAATGCATTTGCCCCATCATACAAAAAACAAACACACTCACCATTGAGTCTACGTTCCAGGGCCTCTTCCTGCAGCTGTATACAATAAATCTGTTCATCCAGATCCTCTAAAATCTACACGGAGAAAGAGAGGGAGTGTGTGAGGGACACTGACAGAGTGGATCTTTAAACACACACACACACACACACACACACACACACACACACACACACACACACACACACACACACACACACACACAGAGAGAGCGTAACTGTACTTACTGTGGGTTTGACTAGTAACTGGCCCATCACTGTGAACATGCGTGACATTCCCACTGGAGTACACACTGATGAGATGAGACAAGAAGCTGCTTAAAACCACACACACATGCTCATTTATGCTTTTCTAAGGCAAGAGTATGAATGCAACCTTTGAACTAAAGAGTTCAAGTTTATGTAACTACTGTTACAGTGGGTGAAACAAGTGAAAAGGGCATTTTGAGTCACAGCAGGGGTGGGCTATATAACTAAAAATATATATTTTCTTGATCATTTTCAGCCTTTTATGCCATTTTGACATATTAGCTCTGAAAAAAAAACAAAAAAACATCATTTTAAATAATTTTAATGAGAGGAACCATTTTAACCAAACAGACACTTCAGCCAAGAAGATTCAACATGCTCAAAGTATTTAAAAAAATTCACTAAATGAACAAATTTAATTGTATACATCAATATAACAATACATAGGAATAAAACATTTACCTACATACTTACTAAAACATTTTAAACGCCTCGTTCACAATGTTGCTTAAATTTTATATCGCCAGCAAAATCATGAACATATCATAAATAATAAAAATATTACCCTGCCCTAATGCACAATCACATTAACTGCCTGCGTATTATATAGTATTCTCCCATAGCAAATTGCACAAAGTCTTTCTGTCATATTTGTCATAACTGTCAGTCACAGCTAATTATGTTATATTAGGTTAGACTCAAAACGTTCAAATTTAAAACTTTAGAAGAAAAGTGCAACATTCAATCTACAAACACTGACTTGTCACTGTTCAGACAGTGCTTAATTTTCCTTACAATGTCTATACACTGCTCTGCACTGGAAGTTACGGTGGCCAATAAGGGCTAGATGCGGAAACGATGGTTTCCTGTGAACTTACTAAGCAGCAATAGGCCACCCATCAGAGAGATGCAGGAGTAGAGGTACGGCAGATAAAACTCCCATAAATCTAGAATGAGAGAATGAGACAGGCACAGTAAACCACAGATCAATACATATCTGATTACATCACATGCATGCATCCACAGCAGCAGGAGGAGGGTTAAAAGAGATACCGTAGAGCGATTCCATACTGGCCGCATCATTGTCGATGAGAGCGGACGCCACCCATACAATGCCCAGGATGAGGAGACCCAGCAGAAAGAGCATGACAAATGTCTCCAGCACTCGAGCCTTTATGCCCTGAAAGCAACAAACACCCTCTTTAATGATTTCAAGTTTACTTATGGTTGTAGCCAAGAGTGATTCAGAAACACACACACACACACACACACACACACACACACACACACACACACACACACACACACACACAGATCAGCAGGTGTAAATGAGGCTCTAATTGGAAATTTGGCTGTGGAAGCCCCGGGACTTCCCTATAACACTGCCTCAATGTCAAGCCCCCTTCCCAACACAAACACACACACAACAATAGGTCACAACACACACAAAAAAACGAATGACCTTCCTCCCTCTCATTCACTGACACGCACACTTATATGAACTGTTATTAACATGTCCGGTCGGAGTTTGCGGCTAAAATGAAAAAGGTGGCTACTACTGTCTGAGATTAACTCCAGAGGCTCATCTGGAAACTATTAGAGGAGTTTTTTCTGGGTCAGTAAGTTCCTGATGTGTGGCATTTAACTCCACTCCTGATTTGCTCTGTTTCCACAGAACCTAGATATTGATGTTATAGCACGATTGTGACAAGTCAGAAAGATTTTTTAAACAAATTGGTAACACTTTACAATAAGGTTCCATTTGTTAACATGAACTAACAATATTAAATACTTCTGAAGCATTTATTCATCTTAGTTTGTTCATTTCAACATTTACTACTAAATTATTAAAATCAAAAGTTGCATCTGTTAATATGGACCTGAGCTATCATGAACGAACAATGAACAGCAGATTTTTTTTTTTACTAATAAACACTGTAATACATGTATTGTTTATTGTTAGTTAATATTAGTTAATGCATAAACTAATGCGACCTTATTGTCAAGCAAACTTTTATAATAACTTGCGACTTGATCAATGTAAAGAATTTGTATTTTCTATAAAAAAAGCTTTGTTTTCAAAGAATTCTAAAAAGGATCACGGTTAAAAAAAGAAAGAAAAAAGGGCTGCACGATTAATCATATTTTAATCGTGATAATTTCTGCTTCTCTCAATTAATTAAAAATGTTCATCACAATATTTGCCCCACTGATTATTTTTCTTTAAAAGTTTTTTTTTTTTTTTTTTTTTTTTTCTTATTTATTATTTGCATTAGTAATAAGCCTCCACTATCTTTCCTGCTTGAGGCTGTCAGATTTCAAGAGAATAAATCCACTAAATGGGTCTTTTCTGCCCAGTATTTTACTTTTATCTTCTCAATCTGGCAACAAATCTGTGCATATCTCTGCGCAGCAAAAAAGCAATGATGATCTAACAACACTGACAAGCATGCATGTTGGAGTTAAGCGATGTTCACTGTGAAGTTCTGTTCCAATGAAAGTGTCATACAGCCAGTTTGTGTTCCTTCATGAGGCAGCGTGCAATTTGCTGCTACTAAATCTGCGAGCGAACAGTCTCTGTGACGATCTGTAATAAATTCAAACATGATTCTTGACCATATTGTTTGCGAACATGGTTGGTGAATAAATGTGGTCCGTGCAAACTCTGTGCTACAATACAAAGTAAAAATGTACATCATTTGGAATTATTGAAATAAATATTAGGAATTTAACATTTTCATGTTTACCAGTTTTCATAATGTATTGAAACCTACATTATTTTTGTATTGATTTCCCGTGGGATGAAGCCATCATAATTGTTTAAATGAAGTCCACGAGCTATTACCCCTTTAGGCTGATATTATATATATATATATATATATATATATATATATATATATATATATATATATATATATATATATATTCCAAATGAGAATTGTGATTAATAATCGCGATTATAATTTGAGCAAAATAATCATGTTTATCAGTTTAACCATTATCGTGCAGCCCTACAAGCAACATTAATAAGCAGAAATTTAATCCAGAAATTACACATCTGACTGAACCCATTAGGATTATTTCCCTTCACCTTAAACTCAACTGGCCCTTCTATACTTTTTCAATTGTCTACATTCCCTGCATCCTGTCTCAGTCTGTCCTTAAGGCACTTTATGTACCTGTATGTGCAGTAGTTAACAGCTTTTCTTGATATTAAGAGAATCTAGAGCACCTCCAAGTGACTTCCTGATGAACAACATCTGCCTCATATCAGTCTCCCCTCAATGGATTGTGAACCTTTTACATTTGAACTGTGAATGAATGTGTTACAAAAAAACATCAGCGTCAGTGTCAATAAATAACTGAAAATCTGCAATAAAAAAAAAAAAAAAAAAAGAGAAGAATACATGCATTTGGTAATGTCACATGGCTATTTTTCTAAAGTTACTTGTATTTAGAACAAGAAAACAAATATAGGCAAGAAAAGAGTTTTAAAAGTGAAGCGTTACCATTCTGGTATCTAAAAAGGAGAGAGACACACGTGGCAGAGAAGCCAGAGAAGGGTTGAGCTCTTCTACTCTTGCCCATCTAAATGTGAGCACTGCTTAATATAGTAACTCTAAAATATTCAGCATCTAGTCCTTACACACACACACTGCAGTATACTCTATTCGGGCCGCTGCTAATACCAGGTTGACTTCCAAGAAGTGTGTGTGTGTGTGTGTGTGTGTGTGTGTGTGTATGAGAGAGAGAGAGAGAGAGAGAGAGAGAGAGAGAGAGAGAGAGAGAGAGAGAGAGAGAGAGAGAGAGAGAGAGAGAGAGAGAGAGAGAGAGAGAGAGAGAGAGAGAGAGAGAGAGAGAGAGAGAGAGAGAGAGAGAGAGAGAGAGAGAGAGAGAGAGAGAGAGAGAGAGAGAGAGAGAGAGAGAGAGAGAGAGAGAGAGAGAGAGAGAGAGAGAGAGAGAGAGAGAGAGAGAGAGAGAGAGATAAATAGATGGAAAAGCGAATGTTTGCATTAATGCATGTTTTGTTGGTCTGAGTCACCTAAGAGGGCTCTCCCTGACCTTACACACCCTCAGTCAGCGTCAGGGTCACAAACTGCTCTCTCTCTCTTTCATTCCCAAAATGACTGTCTGTGTAACAAGCATAAATGGACAACAAAAAAAATGATTAACTTCACATGGTCTCAAAGCTTAGTGCATGTCAAGCTCAAAAAGAAAGACAGAGAGAGATCACAAAGAAAAAAAAAGAGAAGAACCTCTACGAAGTTAGAAAAAATTCTTTAAACAGATCGGACCTGGCAAAACAGACAGAACAACAGGCATGCTCACAAACATGCAGTGTTTTCCCTGTCTACTACGATTTCCCCTCCGTGAACTACTAACTCTCATCAATAAAGGCTTAGCATGAACAGTAGTCATTACCTTCTCTTTAAGCCTGCTACACCAAGAGCAGTGTCAGAGACACAAAACAGAGCGCAGAACACGCAGGGGACATGAATCACTGTATATCAACACACACACAGGCCATTGATGTGCCATTCTGACTAATACATTAGAAGCCCGTCAAAATGACGAGAAAACAGGATATATGACTTGAGGAAGGCACTTCAGTACTTTTGAAGTTTGTGGGTGTGTTTTATTTTCTTTTTATCCCTCTTCCTACAGTGTCACCATCTTTTTCTTGTTAGCATGAGGTGTCTAACAAATAAGACCTTTGAGAACGGCTTCTGAACTAATCTGGGGTTTGTCAAGAACACAAACAGCAAGATGTTAAAAGCCAAGAAAATGTTTAAGAGTGATACAAATCAGAAATGAATAGAAAGGGGAAGCAGGCAATCATTTTTCAGTGTGTTGTTCAAACCCACTAAAATACACGTCGAGGCATCTAGTGTAACAGAACCAAACTATTGCACAAACAGTGCTGATGGTAGTGAACAGTCAACACACATTCATTTGCATTCAAGTAAACCTCACAAGAAATGCATACAAACATTCACGCTTTCTAAGGTTTGACTATGGAGGATATTATCCAATCCAGTGTTGCGCCTTTTCCCGTCAAAATAGAGAAACTCATATGTTGTCATAGAAACGGGTATAGAATGGGGCGCAGGCAGAGTAAATACACAGTGTCATGGCCTTAGCAAGCAAAGCCTGGGAGCGAGAATCACATCTCAAAAATAAATATCAGTCCTATTGTGGACAGACTACAAAGGAAGAGACTGACACACACTGACTCACACACACACACACACACACACACACACACACACACACACACACACACACACACACACACACACAAAAACGTGATCATTATGTTAAAGATTCATGTGATTCCTAAGGAGTCAGTTAAGTTAGAGTCCTTTTGCATAGTGATAATAACCAATAGATTTTACTAGTCCTATCCCCAGGTGCATCGTAGAGAGTTAGGAGGCCATAAGTACCTCTTCATAGGTTTTTTTTAAATGTGATACTGACTGAGGCATCCGGTTCATGCTTACTGAAATCATAATCCTGCCATCTGTTGTACATGATCAGAACTGCAGGCCTAGGCTATGCATCTTTCCACCCAAAGCACCCTTATAATGCCTGCTACAGACTGTGCGATTTAGGCAATCCTAAAAAAATCATTATAAATTACAATGTATGACATACATCTAATAAAAGTGGGTACGACATGCATGTAGACTGTACGATGATGACACCTATTGAATCGTAGGCTACGACGCAAGTTAGTATAGAAGAATAAAATGTCATCAGCATGCAAACAAATTGAGCAAGATTAATCACACTTTGGCAATTGTGGTAGCTGTAGTATATGCGCTGAAAAAAGAGGAGGAAGCGAATGAGGAGAATATGGACGTGTTCATGGCTAGGGAAAAGAGGTGAGAAGAGTAGTTTTAAGTTTTAGCGCCATGTCATGTTGCATTCTTACTGGCTAGTCAGTGGACACAAGTCGTAGCAGCAAACACACCGGGCCTCATTTACGAAACGAACGTACGACAGAAAACTGGGCGTACGGTCATTTTCACACAAAACTTGGCATTTATGGACGTGAACGGAGGCTAGGATCATATCTCACGTCAGGTCTCAGCTCGTGTAAGCAGGTTTTTGAGTTAGTGTGAACTTGCGTGCAGCATAGTAAATCTGGAGGAGAAATGTTACGAGAGCATTTTGACCATTTAGATTATTTTGACTGATAGCTGAAGCTCATTAGTCGAGCATTAACTCTTAAGATTAGATTAAATTAGATTACATGGGTGTCTGTGACCCATTTAAAATAATAAAGTTTAGGTTTACATGCACAAATAGCAGCAGAACATGAGGATTCACACATCGTCACATCACGCACCAGCAGCACTTGTTTGAACGGAGAAAAACTGAGTAAAATTAAGTAAAAGGAATTAAATAAATAGGACTACATGAAGTAAGGGTTAATGCCCGACGAGGTGTCCATTATCAGGTATTAATGGACGACGGCGAGGCGCGAACCGTCTGAAGTCCATTAATACCTGACAATGGACACCTCGAAGGGCATTAACCCGCTTATATCATGGTCACTTACGAAAGAAAGAAATATTTAATCAATTAATAATACTTTAATGTGTTTTAGAGCAAAAATCGTGAGGGTTTTTATTTATTAAGTCGAGCGCACTATTTAATATCTCCCGTATACAGGCGTTGCCAAGCAACGTGGCCACAGCGACCCGACCGCAGAAGTTGATCAGTGAGTTTGAGCCAGCGCAATCATTTAGAACAGTCATCAGGCAAATTGACGGGACGCCTTTCCTAGGTGTACATTATCACTTTTCAAAGGACACCCTGCAGCCAATCAGAATCGAGTATTCACCCAGACCATGGTATAAATATATTTAACTTAATTAACAGATTAACAAAAGAAATTTTTGTGACACTCTAGCGCATTGTATTTGTTTCTTTATATCTTTTTATTTTATTAAACCCAACTGATCGTGCAGGCGCCTCGCACGCACACACAACATATTCTAGCGTTAACTTGACATTTCAGCCGTTCATCGTCAAACTAAAATGCAGTCAACCAAATATAAAAGTTACACTGCATAGTTTAAATGGTCTGCTGTAAAATCAGTGTGCCCAAACCAAACACATTTTTGCGCATGTGAAGGATGCTGTTTTACGTGGATTCTAGATTGCAAAGCCTTTGTTTAGCTACATGATGAATAACAGTTTAGCAACCAAATGATACATGGCAAATATAGAAACATTTGGATACTTGCCCAATGAGAGAGGTGAGCCCAATGCTTTTCAATTTCGCTTCAAATAAATTCATTTTGGCTTGACGTATGTTGTTTATAATGAATACCAGAGACTTCTTCAAAAAGCATTTAAAAAAAAATCGTAATCATTTCAAACTTTTGACTGGCAGTCAGAAAGTGGATATAGAGAAACAGTCCAGTCACACACACTTTTCTTCTCCACAGATATTGTTGGTTTTGGTTATTACATTTGATGAAGTACTAATACAAACACTGGTCCATAAAACGCACCAGCTACAGCTCACACAAGCTTTTAACAAACTACCCAGTTTCATTTCCTCCAGTTACTGAATGTAACTTGCCATATATACGTCCCTGTTTAACCATCTAACATGGAGACTGGCACAAGCAGGCCATTTGACTTTATACTTAAAAAGAAAACATGAAATCTTGATTTTATGGGCTTCTGCAGTTGACGACTTAACCCTTCCCTGTATCAGCAGGGGGCTTTCATACAAGCGGCAGTTTCTGATCATTTCCTCTCTTTTTGCTACATGTGCGCACATACATACTCTCCACTGGTCATTCCGAGACGTGTAGGCCAACATAAAGCAGTGCTTCCCTTTCTCCTGTGTTTCTGGTTGATCAATGGCCAGAAACAGTCATGGTGCAAACGAGACAAAATGAAGCAGTACGCCTTGCTCCCGTACAAATGAGTGCAGCCCTCATAAACTACAGTAGCAACTAATCTTTATGTAGCTTTGCCAGAAGGGACATAAACCAGGAGCGACTTCAAACTGTGATGAGAGTAAGACAGAGGGCAACGTGATGCATTCCCTCCCACCCTTTCATTTTTATCTGCACGCTCTATTGTGACGGTGTGTGTTTGCTGGTTTACGGTCTCTATGAGCACCGGTGACAGCCCTTCTTTGAGTGACTAATAACATAAGGTTGAATGAGCTGGAGACATAAGACCGCTCTGCTTTTGAACTTTTATCTTTTTAGGGTGGGGGAGTGGCTGAAATTAAAATGGTCACACATAAAACCGTGTGTGTGTGTGTTTTTGGGTAAGCGAGGGTGAGTAAGTGCACAAACTTGGGTGTGCTGGGAGTATTGGTTTGTACAAATGTGTAAAAATATCTTTCGAATCTTATATGTCCTTGGCCATTGTATATAAACACAAAGCCTCAAGCTTGGAGAACACACACAAACACACATTACCACATACCTTTTTCGAACCAGCAAAGCCCTCAGACTCCAGGAAGAAATAGGCAAAAGGCATCAGCACAAAGAGACAGAGATTTGAGAAGAGGGACACCAGGTTCCACAGGCCTGAACAAAGAGAAATCTGTTCATTCAACTTTAAGTTCAGCAAACTAACCTGATCAATATCATTTTATATAATAACAGCATCCCTTGTTCAGTAAATATTATTTCTAATCTGATTGTGCTTTTAGATAGTGCGGTTTAACACTTTTTGCCATGTTTAAATCCATCCCACAGATTTCCCCTTTCAAAATCAATTAAGAAAATGAAAAAAGTTCAAGTTTCAAAAGTTCCAAAAGCCCCAAATGTTCTCATCATGTGAAACAACCCAAAAACTGCACAGAGAAACCATCCACACAAATAACAGACATATGACACCACCTTGTGGCCATGGCTGAAACTAAGGAGAAAAATACTTCAACTGTAATAAAATGACTATAAATGGGAGAAGTATGGACTCAGAACAATCATTTTGTCAGACAACACAACAAAATGATATACTCAAAACATCTTCCAGTGCACACGTCATTTTAACCTTAATCAGATTTTTTTTTTTTTTTACGAAATGCAAGGGCTAATAAAATGGGCTGCGTTTTAAGGAGAACAGCACACAAGTAGCATTTAATTTCCACAACAGTCTGTGAAAATCACCTAATACATGACAGACGAAAAGGAAATAAACTTATGTATGCATACTTGTAAAGTGACATGTAAAAATACAGTGAAAAAGGCGTGATACTGACCATGAATGAGTGATCCATTGAGCCATTGTATATAGTAGTTTTTTGGAAGGGACAGCAGGATCTCATAACTGATTATAGAAAATGGTAAGAGGAGGACAGCCCCTCCAGACACTGCCAATGTGAATGTACACAGGTACATACTGAGAAAGAAAGAAAGAAAGAAAGAAAGAAAGAAAGAAAGAAAGAAAGAAAGAAAGAAAGAAAGAAAGAAAGAAAGAAAGAAAGAAAGAAAGAAAGAAAGAAAGAAAGAAAGAAAGAAAGAAAGAAAGAAAGAAAGAAAGAAAGAAAGAAAGAAAGAAAGAAAGAAAGAAAGAAAAAAGAAAGAAAGAGAGAGAGAAAGAGAGAAAGAACATAAGTAAAAAGCATGCACATTTTTTGCATTATTATATTAATTAAATTAACCATTTACATCAGTTTTAACTTCACATTTAAGATCATGGCATAATAATATGATGTTACATGATGAAAACAAGTGTTTACAACTCAAGGTACAGTGGGACATCTAATAGCAAATGTTATTAAACTAAAGTTTCATTGATATTAATATAACTGGATCCTTTTAGTGTACCATAAAAAATTGGCACTTGTTATTATTATTATTATTATTATTGTAATACTCACGATATTCTGTTGACAATGGCATCTTCATCTTCCTGGTCATCTGAAAGGCATAACCACAGATGCAAAGTCATTGGTTTTGCCGTTTTTATTTAAAAAAAAGGTTATGTTCCTCTAGTTCTTTAGAGCTATGATGCTCTGACAATCTTTATCAATGAAAAAAATGTCAGCCAGCTATTTTATGATCTAGTGTAAAGTTCTTTACTGTGAACTTGCGACACAAATAGCTCCATCTACAGAGGGCAGAGAGACGTGACAGATGGTTTAAGATGTCTAAGGCATGATCTCTCTTCATTTAACTGAAAGCTACATGAAAACTGGTTAATCATAAATCACAAACAAGTGAATAAACCTTTACAATTAATCGACCAGATGGAGGCTGTCAAGAATCAAAGCAAGGGGGAGAGGAACAGATTGAAAAATGGCAACAAAATAAGAAAGAAAGAAAAGGGTGAGAGAGATGGACAAAAAGCATAGAACAGCATCACTAAATAGAGTGGTCCAGGTGTGATGTCAGAAACCGGAAGTCTAATTCGTCGCTGTTCCCTCGAAATAATTCGTTTTCAGGTTCTAACATCATACCTGCACCACTCTATATTCAGAGTCCTTGAAAAGCCTCTACATAAGGCCTGGGGTCATTTGGCTTTACAGCCATGCTTCACAACAGCATCTAAGCTCATCTGTTAATTTATTAAGACACAAGGCTTAAGAACAGCCTAGTTTTTGCTGTGATTGACGCTTTCCACAAGGGTTAGCTGACGTTACATATGCTACGGGAGGACGTGACCTTCTCAAGAACTCATAAATGTCTGTGTCAGGATTGAAAGGTTGGAGGTGGCAGCTTCTTGTGTTATGTAGCTGGATGATACTTGGGAATGTGCATACATTAAAACATAACTGTAAAGCGTTGCATTATGGAGTTACAGAAGGTGTAAAGTAAACCCCTTAAAAGTGTGCAAGCAAGCAATCAAACTGTTATTTTGTCATCTAGGAATCTGATCTAAATCTGAAGAACTCACAGGTAGGGTTGGGTACCGAACTCAGTACTTTTAATGGCACCGACCGAATTACGTCGGTACTACAGAGTACCGATTCACATTAAATCAATCGGTGCCAAATTTCAGTACCTGAGAACGCATCTGGGTGCGAGAGTAAGACTATTTAAATACGAATCCTGCATGTTCTGCATGTCTCTGTGTGAACGCGGTTTCATTTACCACACACACACACAGACACACACAGACACACACAGACACACACACACACACACACACACACACACACACACACACACACACACACACACACACACACACACACACACACACACACACACACACACACACACACACACACACACACACACACTGAAGTGATTAAGTAGAATTTAGATATCTCAATTTAATAATAATACTATTATTATTAAATAATAACACTAATAATAATAAATTATTATAAAAAAAATATTTTTTAAGGAATAATCACACTTTTTCATCGGTGTTGTAATTTTAACAGCATAAAGCTCAGTTGTGCCGCATGTTGTTTGACAAAAAAGTTAAGTTCATATAAAAGATCAATTAAATTAATGTTTTATGTCTTCATTTGAATACTAGAAAATTCACAACACAGAATTTGTGGAAAGCAAAACAGAGAAAATATATATTTTTATTATTACTAAAATGACCAAGGCAGCTTTGGCATAATGTCAATAACACTTCTACAAATGACAGTTTCTTTACAGTTATTGAGGTAAACATGCCTAAATTACCGGAAAAAGTGCCGTTGGGTACCGGCATCGAATTTCAGGTACCGGTAATGGTTAAAATGTGAATGGTACCCAACCCTAGTCACAGGACATCATCAACCTGTGAGAGTCAAATATATGACTGGAAAACTTATCTATAACATAATATAATATCTCAAAAGTAAAAAGCTGTATTTATTCATAGTAGATATTATAAATACAATTGCATGTGTATGGTGCAACAGTTTGATCAGTAACAACAACTGGATTAGTCTAGTCATATACTTACCACTTTTCCTCTTGTAGCGGGAGATGACGCAGTACGACACAATGTATAGTACTGCAAACAGGAGGAAGCAGACCTAGAAAAAGATGAAGGAGATGAATAAGTTTCCAAACACTGAAGTTCTGCAAGGGTTTTTACATTGTAAACTTTACATTCAAGGCCCGTTTAACTAAAAGGTTAACTGAAGACCTAACTGAAATTCAGTGGTCTAGAAAATGTAGCCCAAGACAGATTGTGTGTGCTGTGTGTCCTGAATGGATTCCCAATAGAGCTGCACAATCAATCATTACAAGATCGCAATATCGATTCAAACTCCCACGCAATCTTATTCCTAAATGATTCAGCCATGTCTAAATCTTTGACAAGTACGATCACAGCGAACACCCAAATCCGTGTCGGGGTTGCCACTGAGCCAGAGAGAGCAGTTGTCATGTATAGATATGAAACAGCTTCACAAACAGACTTTTCAACCACACAGTCTCGTTATTTCTGTTACAATAATTCAAATTATCAGTAGTGGAATAAAAGTATTAGTTTGGAAAACTAGTGTTTACAGTAGCGATCAAAATAAAGTAACTTGATGCTTCAAATGAAGATTGTATCAATTACATCATTACACCAGAAGGTGGTGACGAGTAAAAGATTGTTTAATTTTGTATTTATTTTTTTTATTTGTGATTGAGTCATTCATTCAAGAGATTCATTCAAAAACACTAATTCATCCAGTAATGAAACAAGCAAAGTCTTTATGATTGAGTCACTGAATCATTCATTCAAACCGATTTTTTAAAAATTAAGATTAAATACTTTATATACTTTAAATAGACGGCAGCAAAGTTGTCCGAAAATTTGGTAATTGTTATTTTGTTTAGTTGTTTAGAATCAGTGGGAAAATCATGATCTCTATTAAAAAAAAAAAAAAAAAAAAAATATTGTGATCCTCAATTTATCCAGAATTGTGCAGCTCTAATTCCCAACATAATTCAATACTGTATAAGTCTTGCCTGTATCAAAAAAATATTTCCAAGCAGTAAGAGCCCAATTAAAAGATAAAGTATTACCTCTGTTTTATTCATCAAAAACATGCTATATCTGTAATCTTTAGAGTTGTAGCTTTGTGATATGGCAAGAATCAGCAGAGTGTCCAGGACACTGGGTGTATTTTAGGAGGGACTGATGGGTCTGCATATGCAAAGTGTGAATTTTTACTCGTATTACACCTTGCTTGTAGCCTCACAGAACTACAGATCCCTTACAGAGATCTGCATTACATACAATCAACTATACACACACATGAGGCACCTCAGTTGGTATTGAAGGTGAAAGAGAGCGCTGTTCATTCACTCCCCCACCTACATTTTGCCGGTATTGAGAATTGAAGCCGCAACATTCGGGTTACCATTCTGATTCTCTAACCGTTAGGTCACGAGCCCACGACTGCACCCAAAATATAATAAATGTCACAATAGGGAAGAAAAGACATGAAGTTGCAACTTACACTTCATGCCGAATTTAAACTTCCAGCAATAACATACATTAACTTGCATTAGATTAACAAATAACTGCTATTAAAGCATAAATAATATGCTTGACAACCCTTCGCATAGTGAGGCAATCTTAAACCTTAAAACCATAATGTCAAACACCGATTGGCAGTCTATTGAGGTACAAGCCAAAGAGGCCAACCTAAAACAATTATCATATTTAGTGATGCTTACTAAGGAAAGTCCACAAATGATTATCCACCCAGAACCTCCATGCAACAGCAAAGCAACATGCTACAATCTGTCTGCACCACAAAACAAAACAAAATGTACATTTATATTTGTAATTATATTTGATTAAAAAAAAATTTTTACAACTCATGAATATTTTACATTTTCAACAACAGATACTTTGTGACTGCTAAACGTCATAAACGCTTTTGCTAGATATAAAATGGCATGCCATATGGTGGAAAGCATTACTGATATGTCTAACTGATCCTCCCAAGACTATTACAAGCATGTTCACGCCACAGCTATAATGATAACAGGGACAGAGAAACGATATTGTTGGAATCACTTTCAGAACGATTTTATCCAGCTGATGAACGCTAAAATCAAGAATCCATCCAGCTGTAAAGAGCTCGAGCATTTAAAACGTCAGACAAGCATGCGCTTAGAATAAATAGAACGATATTGTCCGCTGGTGTGGACGCTAATATCTTTATAGTTATCATTCTTGTGTGAAAGGGGGATTTTATTCTTAAATTCTGCTTCTAAAAAAAACTCTGAAGCTGAGATCTTAGCACAATCACCACTCTCAAAATCCCCGAATAATAAACAAAGTACACTCATCACACTGGCTGAATGACATAAAACATAAAAATATATAAAACTGTAAACTGTACACACAAAAGCTAGGAAAAAAACATGTCAATATTGTTTTACATTTTAAATCCTAAATAAATAAAGGTTGGCTTTAGAAAATAAAGATTCTTTGTGTGGTAAAGGCCAAAATATATCAAAATTATTAGCAACGTCAAGCTTGAATGTCAGTCAAGATTAGAAACAGGACAGTTTAGAAACTTCTAGGACATTATTATCATCACAGCATCAAAAAATAGCCAGAAAAACAGATATTTGTTAGACTAACTTATTGTATGCAGCTGATAACAGCTATCTCACTTCTACACACCTTTAAGCAAAAAAATAATTCAGACTATTAAATACACTGCACGTGCTTCTACATTTTCACTCTAAAGTTAGTGGTAAAATTTAAAGGTCAGTCAGTGTATGAAATGTACTGACAAATATGAAAATAAGAGTCAAAATTGCAACAACAGTGAATCACACTTAATTTCTAATCTTGCGCATATTTCATTGCTTCACTTTCTAAAGAATAGCCTAACTTGCTTCCTTGTTTTAAAGTGTGGATCAAGAACAACGTTGATTACTAAATCATTCTATCTTGCATTTTTCAACAGTTTTGCATTTGTTGTAGGGCAGAGACCGCAGCTGGGATCACACTAGAGTTTTCTGGCTGTTCTTACAAGTAAAGGCTGCACAATTTCGTTCAGCCAAACATGCCAGTTAGCATTGACAAATTAATTCGTGATATTTAATCACTTGCAGGTCTTGAGAACAGGTTTGCTTCAACGGTGGAAGGAGATACACATTACATCCTGACACCCAAAATAAATACTGCAAACCTGCAAAGCTTGTATGTACACCAACAACAGTAAACAAGCTGTCAGTGCAGAACCGTTAGGATTAACTCACTCAACTGTGCGTCTACTCTAATTCGAGAAATTCAGGAATGTGCATGTCACAAAAACATAGCATGCACACAATAACAGACTACAACGAATAACTTAACCACATCTTTTGGCTTTTTTAATACATAAAATGCCACCGAAAGGGATCAATGAGCTCAAACATGTAGCTAACTAAAAGCTAACAGGCTAGCAAACGAGCCTAATGAACCTCACTCACATTCAGTATATTTTCAACAGAGAAACTATCAAAAGTTTCAATTAGAGTACACCCATTCGTATTTTCATTTCAAGAAACAGACGCAATGGAGGCTAAATGCGATAAAGAACAACACGCTAGGCAAACACGGTCACTCTTCATCAGTCTCTGTCTGTACTCACGATGTACTCGCGCACTTGGCTGTGGAAATTCTGCTCTCTGATCGTCACATCGTCTTCTTCCATTCTTCATATTGCAGAAACACATTCATTAGCAACACATTTTTGTGGCGTGTCCATTCACTGTAAGAGAAAGCGCATCTATGGGATCATCAGACCGCCCTGAGAAGAAGAGCTCGACCGACTGACAGAGATCCAGTCGCGTCTCAGCGCCAAATAAACGATCAAAACACAGTCAAAATACATTGCGTCATTATTCAGCGACACACGACAGGACAAGAGGGCGTATGCACACACAGGTGCACAGCTGTCACGGAGAATAAAATATTTCAATAATTTGAAAGAATTACATATTTCAGCATTTGTTCAGCGTTGTTTTGGACACATCTGACGTTTCCTGTCGTACTACTGTTTTTTTCTCGCTTGGGCAAACACATAACCTCAGATATCTGGGGTAAACATCCTGCAGGCTCCCAGTCAAGTCAATAATAATATAATAATAAAAATTGTTAACACTTTATTTTACAGTGTTCTTGTTCCACATGTTACATGTAGTTAACTATAGTAATAACAGGAAATTATGCATAAAAATAACACTCTGGTATTGTTCATTTGGGGGTCACACTTGTGTTGTTCGCAGTTAAAAGTGACCGAACACTTGAAATTTAACTTTTTTTTATTTTCAGTAAAATCAATGTAATACATTTTTGTTCAATAATATTTTGTATTTTGAGAGAATTTCATGGTACTAATTAATATTTATGCAATAATTATCATACATTTTCCCATTGAAAAAAGCTAATATTTTGTATCACTTTTCAATAAAGCAGTATTTCATGTTAAAATATAGACCTTCAATGTCCATTTTTTGAAGACAGATTAGTGCCATCTGGTGGGAGTAAAAAGAGAGAAAGAAAAACATCTGTAATAGTGTTTCTGTTTTGCACTCTTGATATTTTAGTGTCACCCCTTCATTGCTGTGCATTTTTTTTCTGCATCGTGGATGATTTATATTGTACACACACACAAAATCTCAGTATTTTTGCGTATTTCCCGTTCATTGCCTGTCATTTTTTACCGCAAACAATACAAGGACTTTTTTTACGACCATTTAGCTTTTTCGAATCAAGTCCACGATTTTATCATTTGTGTGTGTGTGTGTGTGTGTGTGTGTGTGTGTGTGTGTGTGTGTGTGTGTGTGTTACCCTAACCCTAATGTAACTCAATTACACTGTAACAAAGGATCCTTAATTGTAAAATAATAATAATATTCAAAATTCAAAATTAGTGTAATGTAAGCATCAAATATTAGTATATCCTATGGAATTACCTTTGTGCCAATAATAATGAACGTAACTTTTGAAGAAACTAATGCAAATATAAATTAAAACTGAATAAAATATCTATGGAACTGAAAAAAAAAAATTTGACTTCGTTTTTAATACACTGCATGTTTTGCTAACTGTTTTCACATATTTCTTTCGCTGATCTGAACTACAATGCGCTCAGACTTTTCATTTATGCTTCTGATTTTTTCGTTTACGCTCCCTGAGTTTTCGTTCGCCATTCTGGCACATATCTCTCGCGGGGGCGGGGCTAGCAGCAGTGTGTTCTCATTGGCTACTGAGTTTTTGATTCACAGCTTCTTGATCTGGAAGTGATGTCAGTTTTGTGCTTACATGTGTGGATGTAAGCGTTTCATTTGAGTGATATTAAGTTATGAGTTTTGTTTTTAAAATTGTATCTGTATTTATCTGCTGCTATTTTGTCGACAGAAGCTTTTACGAGCGCAAGAGATCTATTCAATCTATTCAGGTGTAATTGTACATTAAAGTACTGTATATAATACTGAAAATATTGTATAGTGTTCAATGTTTCTGGAAAATATTTGTTTATTCCTGATGATTCTTTCTGCATTGTAACCAGATAATCAGGGTTGGCAACCATGGCCATCACACTAATTGTTAGCATATGCATTACACCATCACAATTAATGATCACTTAATTAAGAGGAATTTAAACAATATGAAAATACAGTCGTGGCTTTTTTTATCATGCTGATAATTTTATTTAGTTATTTATTTTAGTTAATATTATCTTCTAACATTTAAAATTGGAAACACATTTTTAACAATCATCAATAATTTCAATTGTGACTTATAAAATCAGTTGAATGAATGTAATTGAAAATATGAATTAATTCACATGCTGTTGGTATGCTAATCCAAGATCAGGATAAAGGATAAGGATAAAGTGCAACCTCTTGCGTACTTGTAAACGGTGTTTGTTTTAATCTAGAGCTCCAAAGAAATTAAAATATTTGCATAATATCAGGTGTCTGAAGATCAAGATCTCAGTCATTCAAAGGTGATGTGTCTGACCAAAGTAAGATTCTTGTCTGATGTGGATCTCTAGTACTACCATTCCATCCTCTGTGACATGCATCAGAATTTTGTTTATGGAAAAGTTTCTCCACTCCCTGGATAATGAAAAAGGAAATGTATTATAATCTAACAATTCAAACTGTGTTGAACTCCCATATAACAAATTAAAGACTTAAAATATTGATTTCAAACAAATATTTTTTAAGGGATTTTACAGTAGTAAATAAAAATGCACCATTTAGTATCTGTAATACTGTTGTGTAACCAGTAGGTGGCTATATATTCCATATTTATCAGGCTCTCTCTCGCACACACACACACACACACACACACACACACACACACACACTGACTAAACGATTCATATGATTAAATTATTTGGTTCTCAACAAGTACGCTCCAACTCAGTAGGCGGCGATAAAGCCACTCAAATGTGTTTTCTCTGTTGTAATATCCTGATCATCTAACGACGAGTCAACATCAATGGCTGCCTCCAGCTTCTGCATGTGTTATTTTTCCAAAACCTATTTTATGCGATATTTAGCGAATTTCCTTCTGTAAACACGTTACTATTGACAATAAATAAAGAGTTTATGCACCGTCAGATATAGTTCGCTTTGAAAATGAAGGGAAAGGCGCAGCGCAAGAGTAAAGGGAAAGGTGGAAGGCAAATGCACAAGGAGAAACTTCAGAAATTCATGGATTCAGTTAATAACTTTGTGAAGAGCAAAGGCGGCTTCGATGAAAATGAAAACAACCAAAGAGCAACCTTCATAAAGAGGAAAAGTAGAAAAGAGCTACGCAAAGAGAAACGTAAGTTAAAGAAATCTAAGATGAAAAGTCACTACATGGGTCAATCCCTCCTGAAGTCCAGCGAGGAGGAGGAGAAACCTGCGCAAAATGAAGAAAATACACAGAAACCAGCTGCGAAGAAACCAGCTGGGAATCTTAAAAATGCCGCTCAGAGACAGCAGGAGACCCAGAAAGACAATATTAATATGAAAGATGGTGTAGAAGAGACGACTAAAAGGAAAGTCCACTTCTCCGAGCATCTGCCAAAGCAGAGAACGAAAACTAGTCTGCACGAGAGCAGAAAGCGGGCTCTGATAGAGGCAAATATCGAAGAGGACAAGGAAATAAAGAAATTAGAAAAACGTCTCGGACTGAATAAAAGAAAGAACAAAAAGAGCCTGCCTCAGTCATTCACCAACGATGGACTCGATTATATTTTAGGAATTCTTGAGCCTGGATCATCTGCGACAGGACTGTATGAGAGTGATGAAGAAATGGACGTTGACAAAGCGAAGGATAAGTTTGATGAGTTAGAAGAGGACAGCGACAGGCAAATGACAGATGGTGAGGATGAAGATGACGCTGATGAAGAGGATGACACAATTATGGAAGAAGAGGAGGATGTAGAAGAAGAAGAAGACACACACATAGAAGATTATGTGGAAGGAGAGGAAGAAGAGGAAGAAGGTCACGCAGATACATCAGAGGAAAATGATCATGGGGAGGAAGTTGAATCTGAACAATATACACCTGAAAGCCAGGAACTAGTATGTCGTTGTAAATCTTTCATTATTATTGTTTAGGTCCAAATTCAGTCTTGTTCTCTATTAGTCAAGTCACGTTTATTTATAGAGAAATTCAGATCGTTTTAAAGCAGCTTCTCAGTAATAAACAGAACATGAACAGTGTTAATGTTGAAAAATTCATGAATTATAAAACTCAATTCAGCTATAGCAGCTCTAGTGTACTGTCTGGCCATTACTCTCCACTCATCAAAAGTATGTTTTGAAGCTGATATTTGTGGTTTCTTCTTTTTATAGAATTCTGCCACTGTGGGCAAATATGTTCCACCTCACCTACGAGAAGCCGTGGACAGCAAACGCAAAGCCGAGCTGGAGAAACTGAAGCGCCGTGTAAAAGGTCTGATTAACAGGTAAGGTGGCGTGGAAGGTACTATGACTACATAAAAGCTTAATTTTTGTTGATCAGTTTAATAATCCGCCTTTTGCTTGGCAGATTAAGTCAGCCCAACATGGCATCTATCAGCGGTCAGTTGGAAGAGCTGTACATGAGCACCAGCAGGAAGGACATGAACGATACACTCACGGACATTCTGCTGGCTGCGTGCGTCACACCTGCTCTCATGCCTGAAAGGTTACCTTATTATACTTCATTTTATAACCCAGTCTTTGATCATTTGTGTAGTGTTTAATTTAATTATGTTGGCTTGAGCCCACGTACTGATGTTCTTCTTCTGAGACTAAAAACCCTAGTGCTTTCAAGCTACATCCACCAGGGTCAGGGGTCAGATCTTCATTCTGTTCTGATTTAAAGCTGGAATCTGCCACATGGCTTTCTCCCTGATGTTTTGGCCCAATTTGCCGTCTAAACACATCAATGCCAGTTGCTAAAAGTCAGAGCCAGTCTGCAGATTTTAAACAGATTTTGCAGACAGATGCATGCATAGTGTATATGATGTGCACAGACTCAGATTTTTTTAGCTTCATACTGTGATTCCATCCAGTTGAAGGGTATCAAACATGTTTGATATTTTGAGTCTATTTTAGAACACATTGTCTTCATTGGTCATGCGTCTCCTAGAGTTTGTTGTGTTCTGAACAACTTGAAAGTCTGTTAGTATGTGATCCTCAGTCGTTTAATGTATGTTGTCTTGTTTTTCTCTATAACCATTTACAAAGTCGGCAAGTGTATGATGCCTGTATGATTTTAAAAGTTGTGTAGTGTATTCCTGCATTTACTGTGCTATATCTTTTCTAACTGATTAAAATAATCTATGTCCTAGCAACCACTCAGAACACCCCTCTGAGCACCCAGAACACACTAGCATCTCCCTAGCAACCGCCTTAAAAAACACTCAACTTAAAGTTCACCCAAAAAGGAAAATTGTGTCATTAAAGGGATATTTCACCGCTGGAAAGATGAATGTGTATTTAAATTGGGTAATTTATGTAGTAGAAATAAGAAATTATTTTAGAAGTTGGTGACTTCTAGACTGAGAAAAGCCAGAAAATGCATTTTTGGCTCATGTGGATGAAAGACAACAACACCCACTTCGCTGCCCTACTACAAGGCCACTCCCAAGCCACACCTACCATATACAGAGTATTATCATTAACACCAACACTCTCTCTTCCAGGCTTTTAATGGAGCACATCCTACTTGTCAGCATCCTCCACCATAGTGTTGGCCTGGAGGTATCTAATATTTACTTTACTACATCTCATACCCTTGTCATCATGGCAATATAGTCCACACTTGCTGTCAGGAGCAGACTTAGTGATTTGGGGGAACTAAGCAGTTCCAGATATGGGGCGCTAACACACCAGTTATGCGCCCTGTTAATTTGTAGCCCTTTTTTTCTGCCTCTCTCTCCAAGTAAGGAACCCCCTTTTTTCAAGCGTGTAATTCGTGCATTCGTGCAGATGTAGTAATAATGTTGAAAGTTGTTTTTTATATGGGGCCTCCTGAGTCCTTTAAACACTAAGCGGCTGCTGTTTTCGGCGGCATACTCTAGAATTTCTGTCATAGTTTGTAGATTTGCTTGACACCTGCTAATTTCTCACTTTCTCTCTTGTTTTCTTTGAGGTTGGAGCTCATTTTCTGGAGACTGTAGTCCGTCAGTTTGATAAAACTTACAGTCAACTCGATGCTACAGACAAAGAATGTGACAACTTGTTGTCCATAATTGCCCACATATACAACTTCCATGTGGTTCATGCTCTCCTAGTGTTTGACATTCTGAAGAAGCTGGTGACACGTTTCAGCTCAAAGGATATTGAACTAGTTCTGCTGCTGCTGAAGAACGTTGGGTTTGCTCTGAGAAAGGATGATCCGCTAGCTCTTAAGGAGCTGATCTCTGAGGCTCAGCGGAAAGCCAACGCTGAAGGAGAGCGTTTTCAGGACCAAACAAGGGTAAGACTCATTTGTCCTATGAAGAAGCTGTCTTCTAGTGCTTAGAAATTATCATATTATATTTACATTTAATCATTAAACTCTTTTATCCAAAGCAATTTACAAATGAAGACAGTTGTTCTATAGTCGGTCTCAAGTTCTACAAACAGACGTTTGTTATGTTGGTTTGCTTGTCAGATTCGGTTTATGTTGGAGACTATGCTGGCACTGAAGAACAATGATATGAGGAAGATTCCGGGTTATGACCCTGAACCTCTGGAGAAATTAAGGAAACTGCAGAGGACTTTGGTGAGAAAATGTCTGATGTTACTTACATTGGTAGATTTATAACGTGGACTTGCGATGCAAAAGTGCTTAGAGCGAATAACTAGTTAATGTTCACATTATTGTCAGCCCTAAAGTCAGCCCTAAATTCACTGGATTCACTAAAATAAATGTCTGGTGTTATTGGTACCAAATTAACTTCTCGCTGTGGCCACTAGGGGCCAGCCTAACTCCATACTTTGGTGTGGTCACACATTGATCCGAGTTTTGTATTTTCAGAGAAATGTTGAATTGTTGCCAGTTAGTCATGCACTAACACAACCCTCTTAATAGATTCACAGCAGTGGCAGTGATATGAAGTTGAGAGTCTCACTAGACAATCTTCTGGAAGCTGAACGCGTTGGTCGCTGGTGGATTGTGGGATCTTCCTGGAGTGGAGCACCCATGATTGATGACCATGAGAACAAGACAACCACCACATCCACCAAAGGGGAACAAGTACGTTTTTTTCTTCTTCTTTTTTTGCTTATTTAGACATTTTTGAAATGTATAAGAATATAGGGTAACACTTTACAATAAAGTGTCATTTGTTAACATTAGTAATGCATTAACTAACTAAAACTAACAATGAGCAATAAATTTTTAAAACGTTTGTTAAAGTTGGTTAATAAAAATGACATGTTGGTTCTGAGTGCATTAACTAATGTTAACAGATACAACTTTTTTTAAATATGTAGTAGTAAATGTTGAGATTAACATGAACAAAGAATAATAAATTCTGTAGACGTATTGTTTATTCTTAGTTCATGTTAATGCATGTAGCTAAGTTATGTTAACAAATAAAGCTTTATTGTAAAAACAAAAAAAGTCTTACCAAATATAGTTCTTTCTGTTTATAGAATCTGTCACTTTTGTGTATAAATTGGCTTTATGAGAGTCAAATTGTCATCTGAAATGGATTATTCATGAATTTATTTATGAATTTGCAGTACAGCACAAAGATTTTGGAGCTTGCACACAAACAACGAATGAACACTGACATCAGGAGGAACATTTTCTGTGTGCTTATGTCCAGTGAAGACTATTTGGATGCCTTTGAGAAACTTTTAAGGTTTGTCTGCATAGTTTCTGTTTCTCCTCATAGATTTTCAGTGACATAGGCCATGTTGACACATTTAAGTGTTGTTTTGATCACAGTGTCATGTAATGCCAGAATCGATAATGCACTTTTTTAGTTGCAGACCTACTTGTGTAAAATAATTGTATAAAATGATTAGAAAAATGTATTTACAGATTAACAGATCTGCTTTATTAGCAAGATAACGTTTATTTTATGTTAGGTTAAAAAGAGAACAAGAAGAATGTTAGATTTTCTGAAATGATATCCTTGGTGTGTGATGATGCCACACACTTAAACATTTTAGTTAATGTTATCACACAGATCTTTCTTTAAATTACTTGCTAAGAGACCCGCCTGTTTTCTTCTTGTGTATTTCAAACATGATGCATTATGTTTGTAATGTTTTTCATAAACCATAAATTACCCAATTCATACAGTGGATTATTTTCTGTCTCAGGTTAGGATTGAAAAACCAGCAAGAGCGGGAAATTGTTCATGTTCTTATGGACTGCTGCTTGCAGGAGAAAATGTTCAATAAATTCTATGCGGTTCTGGCTGAGAAACTTTGCTTGCATGACCGTCGGTTCAAGGTAGAGTGGAGCTGCAGTGATTCTTACAGTATGTCTCAGTCTGTTAGGAGTGTGCTTTTTTCCACTAGGTGTTAGCTAAGATTGATATTATAAATGAATATTACTCTTATCATGTGCAATATGATATAAGATCAGCTATAAGTTTTTAATATACAAATCTGTTGTATTGATAATATGAGTCAGTCTGTTTACACCCATTTCTGCTGCATGTCATGCCTAGTAGCTTGTAGCTGTTTAGGTCAGTTACAATTAAACATAACATCCATTTTGTAAATGTAAAACCCTCTGTGCTTTTCTTCTGTTCTCTAGATGACCTTTCAGTTTAGTCTGTGGGATAAGTTCAAAGAACTGGCAAACCTTTCCAGTAGGTCTTTCAGTAACCTGGTCCAGATGGTCACTCATCTTTTACACAGGAGGAGTCTCTCTCTTTCTATTCTCAAGGTAATATTTGGTAAAGTTAAAGTTCCTCTTTATGAATCATTTACATATTAGTTAAAGGATGGCTTAATTTTCTGATTGTCTTTTGTGTTTTAATAAGGCTATTGAGTTTGGGGAGCTAGATAAGCCCAAAGTCAAATTCCTGAAGCAGATTCTCTTGAAACTCCTCAAAGAAACTGAGCCAGAAGATCTTGTCAATATATTTGGCAGGTGAGTGTTATTTGTCTACAAAAAAAATATTAGTCATGTAGATAAATGTTCATAATGTTCAATGGTTTGCAAGCTTCTAATTTTTTAAAGGCGTAAATCTATATTTTGTAATCAAAGGCAAAAGTGTGACATCGCTAATTATACATTAGTCTTGTTTCAGAGGCATTGTTCATAATGGCAGTATAAATGAACTTCAAAAGAGAAATGAACTTAATTAGCTATAACAATTCTTACATTAATGCTTAAATATTTATTTGTGAGTGCAAGTTTTTAAACACTTTCTAATTTCAGTAAAATGAGTAAAAAGACCAGATGTGCAGAACAGCCTGAGTTCATCTAAAATGGCTTGTGTGTGGCCTAGTGTGTCAATATCTGTCTACCATTGTGTCCCAGGATTTCTGGAATTCCCGAGCTAGGAATGCTTCGGGAAGGCTTGAAGCTTTTCATCAGTCACTTTCTGCTCCGGACCATTCAGACACAAGAATCATCTGAGCAAGCCAAGGCACTCATGGACAGAGCCGAGGTCGCCACCAAAGCTATGGAGGCCCGAGACGCCCAAATCAAGCTATAGAGCACACAGATGTGTGCATAATGCATCAGACTTAAAAAAGTGACAATTTCTACACGAGGCAATATGCAAACCTGAATGCAGACTTTAAGACACATGCAGATCACTGACATGCATTGCATTTTCTATTAATGGCATTCTGTAGAAAAAATAAAAAGTAAAATATATAAATATGAATTTTTTTGTGTTTTAAAAAGTTACATATGAGAAAACCTCAATGGCTAGCTTTTCTATTCTGATGGAAGATGCTATCACTAGTTTCAAAAAAAAAATTTGTATTACATGAATGACTGCACATTGACCAGCACAGATCTCAAGTTTGGAATTTATTTTGTATTGACTTCCATACCTGAGTAAGAGAAAGAAGAATATAACATTTGTGTGATGCATAATTATGTTTGGTTTTATTACATCTCTTTTAATAGTAAGTCAGTATTTCTGTAATGATTATTTAATTGAAAGGGAAAAGTGATCTTTTATTTGAAAACTATAAAAGTAGAAAATGTAAATATAAAAAAAGGAAAGTAAAAAATACCAAGTTTGTAACAGATATTTGAGTGTGTTAAATCACAATGGCCTGTTTATTTTTTTATGCCAGAGTCTGTCTCAAGCAAAAAAAGAGAAAAACTTTTATTCCTTTAATGCGCAAAAACATTCAATGTACAATTACTGTTGTGTTAACAAATTCAGCCTGTGACTCTTGAGTTGAATAGCTTATCCCATGAAAACAAAACTATTAACTTAGAAAAGAACACAAACATGGATTGTTTGCTTAATTTGAAATATGAATTCATTGGAACAACTGCACATGCAGCAGTGCTCTGGATGTGATCAACTAGCATTACATAGCAGAGGGTTACCGTTAGATTTGATGCCCATGGTTAATTCATTAGCAACATTGGCATTACTGACATCAATCCACAGCATGGAGTGATCAGAGGATGAGCAATCATCATCTGGGGTCAGGCAGAGGAAACATCACCCTTGCAGCTCTACAACAAAAGAGCTAAGTGTTCAATTATATTTGATTAATTAAACCTTATCACATACCCCGGTGTGAGATCAAACAGACTGTCACGTTAACCTGTAATGATGACACATCAGTCTGGCTGTTTTTTCTCTCGCAGTTTTAGAGCTGGAAACAGGAGGGTTACCTACAGATGTCCTGCTTTCCCACCCTTTGACAAAGACAACATTGTCACCATATGTGAGGAGAAGCGTATAATGTGGGTCCAGCCCACTTAGACACACACAGGTGACTGTAAATAGCTATTGTCTGTCTGTGTGAGACCATAGGAAGGTTGATACTGACCTTAGTTTGAACTGGTAATAGGAAGCAAAGTTGCCGTTGAACTGATAACAGCACAGTTAGAATACTGTTGGTGAGGATGTTACATGTTCCTGTGCAAAGGACCATGGGAGATTCATACATGTGCATAGGCCTGAGCCGAGTGTTAAATAAAACCATGTGCACTGGCCCCTACTGACAAATTACATCATTTTAACAATTCTCACCTTTAACTGTCTCATCCAGTCCTTCGTGTAGGCCTATGTGTCCCACCCTGCTCACTTGTGGTTTTCTTTCCCAATGGATAGAGGGTGATAGTGGCACTGATAAGGTTCTGAGTTCTTTGTACATATGCAGCTGGGTAAACGTACAAGTAGGGTAAATTAGGCGTTAGTTAAATCAGTAACTAAGGTTTCAAATGGACTGCTACCTGTTCAGGGCCAAATTAATTCTGTATAAATCATTGCTAATTGTTGCCCATTAGATACATTTATGTAGCCTATGTATGGTCTTAGTTATCATAATGTTTTATATCTGCATTAAACTGAACCACATTTCAACATTCTTTAGTTACTTCACCCCTCTGAATTTCCTGTTTCTGTTTTAAAATGTTGCCTCTTGCTTGACTACCCTACAAGCCTTTTAGGACCCAGGGATTTAGGGGATTAGCCAGATTTTAGTTCCTGCTATATGCATTGCAGTCACATCATAGGGCAGGTAAATGCTGTTTTTGAGTAATAAAAGGGGAGTCCGTCTCAGAGAATTGATTCACCAGAATACACTGCATATTATTCCACTGAGAAGGTGTCTGAAAGTGGCTTAGTAAATGAAAACAAGAAGCATTTCAGATCACATTCAGTGTCCGAGTAATAGTTCTCGTGGCCCTGGACTGATAGGAGTGGATAGTGATTATATTTAAATGTCCTCTAATTGATTCGAAGAAGCTCCTTGGCAAAGACCAGATGGATCTCTGGGTTTATTACCCAATAAAGCATGTCGTTATTAATAAAGGAGGGAATGCACTTATGCGAAATAGACCTCAATTAGATTGCCGAAAAGACCATTAAAATAGTCGTGCTGTAGAGTAATCCAGCATACTCTCTTTCTTTATCATTTTCATTTCATATCCTTCCTAAGTACTATCGCTCTGTCTTTAGCTAATAGCTAGCCTACTATAGGCTAATTTTGAACATTACTCTGTGAACATGACAGAAACAGACTTCCGGATAGATATAACATGAAGTGTCTAAAATCAGCGGAAAGGTCAGTCTAATTTCACTTCACTTAAAGTCTAACATAAATATAAAAGACACCTAGAATAGTCCCTGTGATGTGCTCGGATGATGGATGGGCTTTGTCTCAAAGCTTCATTATTGGGTGGCCATTGCTGCAGTGGTGAGAAATGTTTGGCCATATTCGAGTATGCTTACTCGCACATTTGCACGGATATGAGAGCTCTATAAACAGCGATTCCCATGACCCGGCCATGCCACTGACAAGAGACAGAGGCCGCTTCACATCCAGCCTTGTTGAGGAGGATTTTCCTTCACGCTTGTAATGGAATATAGAGTTCAACATTGTTACAAATAAAAAAGGCCCCCCAAAATTACAAAAAAAAAAAAAAATCTTTTTATTCACAAAGTGTAACTGATAAGCCTAAACAATAACATGCATTTTAAAAGCAATTTCGTTATAAATACATTGTATAAAAATAAACATCACATATGGATCTGGCTGTAGATTATTATTTTTATCCCACTCGAGTTCAGAAAATAATAATAAGTGGTTATCGAATAGGATCATCTTATTTTAATGATGCTGATTATTACCGATAGTGATAGGCCTACTCACTATTATGCTTGATGAGATGCGATTTTACCACATGCTCTGCAACCATACATCAGGATATACCTTCAGGAAAGTATCCAGTCAATGTTTGTAAATGGGATGCCTATACAAACAGCTCATGTGGACGCGTCCACCTCAGCATTTCCATAATGACTGCAAGATGATGACATGCATTTCACATACTTAGCTTTTATGGGTGTTGTTTTTTTTTTTTTTTTTTTTTTTTGTAAAAGAAGTCTCATGGTTGTGGACTTATATCACTGGCATTGGTTCGTTCATCCTCGGAGGAACAGTCAGATGAATTTAGCATGTAATTTTCTCCTTCTTCGTCGTCACTGTCTCTAAAGTCCCGTATTCTGTTACTTTTCACTGAATCTACCTTCTGGAAGTCCTTCTCTAATCCGTCCATTTTGTCCTGGTTTCCTTTGCCTTTCTGCTTCTCGGCCTCCTGAGCGGCCTGTTCTTTAGCCTTTTTACTGCGCTTCCATTTCATACGCCTGTTCTGAAACCAGATTTTCACCTGGAAATAAAAACATGACATTTCTCATTCGTAAACACATCAGTAGCTAATCGAATTTGGCATTTTTCGACGCTATTGGTGTTAATCAGCCATATTTAAATTAAACAGATTTATATTATTATTTATTAAAAACATTTAATATTATTTATCACAAGACATTTTTTTTTTTCATTACAGAAGTGTTTTTCCAGGCGAAGCGTAAAAAAAAATCGGAAGATTTACCTGCGTCTCTGTTAGCATTAAAGATGTAGCCACTTCAAAGCGTTTTGGTCTCGATAGATATTTATTGAGCTTAAACTGATGCTCAAGTTCAAGGAGCTGCTGGCTTGTGAACGCGGTTCTTGGTCTTCTGCACTTCCCGAGTAAGTTTGACTGCGCCTGGCCTAGAATGACAAAATTTATAATTCATCATATTTAGCCTATATTTCATTATGTTTCGTAAAACATCATAAATTAATTTGAAAGTTTATAGGCTAGGCTACTATGTTGCAAATATTGTTTTAAAAACAGAACTATTCCAATTAGAACCAACACAGATTTAGCTTCGTTTATACAACATAATAACATTCTGCAAATAAATAAAATGAAGTTCTGCAAATATTTTTTGTAGCCTGCTCTAGTTTTATTTTCTTCTTATTATTTTTTATTAATAAAACCACCTACAAACTGATGCTGTAAAGAACCCAGATATACACTGGTCTACAAAACTATAATGCAATAGCCTACCAAGACATCAACATCAATTTTCGTAATCTCCAAAGAAAACCAGAAAAAAACTTTGAGAGTTAGGCTATTTGATGAAAATGCTACTGCATGCACTGAACCGTTAAATAATTTCTTTTTGAGAGTGGTACGGGCAGGACTGCTTTTCACACACACACACACACACACACACACACACACACACACACACACACACACACACACACATACATACATATATATATATATATATATATATATATATATATATATATATATATATATATATATATATATATATATATTACTGCATTATAGCACTCAAAACGGATTTTTACACACAGTGCAATTTATACAATGGTACGACAAGAAATTTTAAAAACTCTCATTTTTAAAAGCCCCCAGAGCAATTCCCAATCACACATAGCCTCTATGTGCCACGGCATTGTCAGTACATCTGGTAACATTTCCACCCTGTCTGATTTGTTTGGGAGAGGTTTGAGAAAATCTGCAGACGAGCAGCGGAACAGAGAGACAGTGTCTGCAGTGTACACAGTTGGCAGGCTGTGGTTTTCACACTCGTCCGCCACTTTCCCTCTGTCCATTATCTGTCCATTTTAGCCCCTCTTTGAAAGAGAGTGCTCGTTCATTCTCTGTCAAAGAACAGCTTTACTGACCCTGCACGCGCTTGTTAGACCAGACTGTTACTCGTTGGCTCTGTGCAATCTTCAATGATTAGCCTATTTTTATTTATTACAGCATAGCCTACATATGAAAATAAACAGGCTATTCTGTAAACTCAAAATAGGCTACCACGTGAGGCTAATTAAGGAATTACAGGGAAAAAAACATAGGCCTATATAAAGCACAACATTCAAACTATTTTGAATATGCTAAAATACAATTTGATAATAATAATAATAATAATAATAATAATGGGATAATAATTACCTAAGCCTACCTAAGGCTATATATTTATCCACATGCATTTCAATTTGAACTCACCACTGAAATCTGCCATTTTGGGCAGCATCATTCCCGCAGTTGAGACCCTCAGCCAGTGATCGAGCTGAAAGGAGCTGGCTGTGAGTTTGAGGGGGTCATTAGGATGATGATGATGGTGCGACCCATGCGGATAAGAGTACGACAGCGCCGGGTGCTGACCGAGCGCTGCTGCCGAATATGTGTACATTGGATGACCGTAGAGAGCTTGAGGAGGAATCCCGGCGCTGCTCTGAGGGTGTAGTCCGACCATGCCCGAATGTGGAGAGTTTAAGAAACCCGGCTTAGGAATCAAGCCGCAAGATGATATCCTGGGGGGCGAAGGAGTCTCGTTCCGAAGTGCTTCGGAGTTCGCGTTCAAATCTGACGCCTGGACACTTTCGGAGGAGGATGATATGGAAGATGTGGGCAGGGAGGTGACCAGCGCCAGCGGCGAGGTCTGCACTTTTGGTGGATCGACAGCTAGAAGCGCGTCGATTCGAAAGTTTTTAGATTTCTCCATCTGGCCCACCTCGCAAACAGGTTCACGCGTCGTTCGCAACTTTACAAGGCTGTCACAAGTGTCACCGTTCCTCTCCTTAAAGTTATGATCTTGGCCAAGGTGTGCAAGCCAGGAGTGCACTTGTCAACTGCTGCCCGAAAGGGTGTGGATTGGTCAATCACGTCATCCCTGTGGATTTCCGATTGGACAATGATTTCACCTTGTTCACGGTGCGCTTAGTAGAAATTCAATAGTCCTCAAAAGATAAGAATTTTCTCGTATCGTCGTGGAAGTTAAGGGTGTGTGAAAAAAAAAAAACTTTGTTGACATACAACACGTATTTTATATCCATAATTGTAGGCTAATTGTTTTAAGAAAGCATTAAAACGCAATGATTAACATGCTATCAAATTACAGATACAGAAACATTTTCATGTATCCCTTAAAAAGAGTTTAATAAAGTGTAGCTTATTATCACGATATAGCCTGATTTTTTTTCGATGCAAAAAGCTTAAGTAGCCTATAAACGAAGATGTCTAAATAAATGGCTAAAACTGGTAGTAGTAGGCTATCCTGTTAATACGTGGATAATTTTAGTCAAATAGTTTATATCCTTATAAATAGGCTATCAACCAAGAGCTAAGGGCATGCAAAAACTATGGGCGTTTTTTTATTGTTGTTTTTGTTTTTTAATTCGATGATTAGACTAGGCCTATGAATTAATAACAAAGTGGGATATAGTCTACGCATTTTATATTAAATATAGTTTTAATTCTGAATCATAAGAGGACGAATTTGTGGAAAGTCTTTCCTCATACCAACATAGGGCAAGCCGTGTCACACTTTTTTGTACTCCAGTGAAAATTTTTGAACAGCCAATGATAATTCTTTCTGCAAAGATTGAAGCAGTAAAACAATTTGCCTAGGGAAAAATGTTAAAGGTAACTATCGGAGAAGTGTTTTGAGCAATAAATATTTAGTAAATTATAGCCTACATTTAATAATAGGCCTAATAAATTATTAAATGTAGCCTAAATTTAATAAATTATTTTACAATATTTAAAACACGTGTGACAACTTGCCCGCCACATGATATATAAAATATCTTTGTCCTCAGAACACAGGTCAAACTTTCATTTGAAATCGACCTTGATTTTATTTGACCCCTGCCTAAAAATATGCCAGTTTCGGTTTGACATTATTGTGATTAATTTCTTACTAAACAGCTACAGAAATATAAATGTATTAGATGTTTACTCTGGAGGTTAAAATTCACAAAATTATTTTAATTTAAGATAATTGTTTAAACTATAACCACTGCGAAAACACATTTTGACTTTTGACTCAAAACCTTGACAACTTTTCCGCGTGACATGACATGCAAAAAAAAAAAAAAAATAAAAAATCTTAATTAGCCTTAACAGTTACATTATTCTAGCCTATTCTGGATTTTTACATATTTTAGCAACTTTGCATCCATAACAACAAGATAATGTGTAGGTTATTTCAGTGTTAGATTAGGCTATATTTAATAAATAGCCGAATAGGCAAAGGTGCCACACTATTCAAACTGTCACAATAATCATGACAGCTAAACTTCTGATAATATTGTAACATGTTGGTACATATATATTTTGTAGGTTATTTATTCTGCATAAACATTTGCAAATCAGACCTTTGTTAGTTTGATCAAATTTAAAGGAAAAAATGAAGAAGAAAAAAATGAAAAAAAGATGGGACTTTCTTAAAAGTTATGTCTAATGCAAATCTCGCTCTTAAAATCTAAGCTATTTCTTCAAGCTGGGTACATGGGATGGGGTGTGGAAGATCTGTGTCCTGTTGTGGGGTCTGTTCCTCTTATAAGCCTCTTTAAGCTAATGGAGAAAGAGGCCAGAGAGAGAATTATTGACACTCTGTTGCCCTTAACCTGTCTACCAATAAAGCGGATTAGTTTTCCTCAATTCATCAGCTAACCACTCTCGAGAGACTGCTCGCATGCGTTTATTTGCTCAGGGGAAATCAACAAGTCACGAACCAAAAGGAGAAAAATAACAGGGTGTCCCAATGATGAAGTTACCCACCATTTCTGAAATAATAGGACTCATATAGCCTCAGGTGTAATTGCTACAACTTTACAATGCATGGCCTGTATAACCTATTTAGACGATCATGGACTGCGAAAAGCAACGCAACAATAGGCTAACCCTATTTATTTTGATTTGAGTTTATCTGGAATCCTCCTATTTGAGGTCTTCAACATTCTTCCCAATAAATTGTGCTTATGTCTTTAAACGCGGTTAAACGTTCTTGTGTCTTGCCGCTTTGTCTGCTTCCCATCAGTTGTAATTTCATTAAGGGATCGCATGAATATTTCTATTAAAGCAGCAGTGAAATATGAAGCCACGGACCTGCAGCGATCAGAGAGATTTATGGCTCTTTTTCATCACATCAGGGGAGAGTAAAATTATTATTATTGCACCCTCTGTTAGAAGGAAGGGCCTGAAACCAGGGACTCTCCTCAAAGCTGCTCATTCGCTCGGTAATTACTTTCACAATTAAGTGGAACACATATCACAATGACAAATCGAAATAGTTTATATATTAATTAGCCCTATCCATGGTAAATGTGTTCATTATGAAAAGCCAATTTATCGGGACCTCCACTGTCTCTTTTATTGCAATAGCCTAAATATTTTCGATCATAATGGCACAAATGGGCAGTGTGATGAAATGTACATAGTTTTAAACACATTTCGGGCCCATAATCTTTTTATCAATTTAATTTGTATATAGGGAACGGTTACTTACAACGAATGGCCCTACCAGTATCAAAAATCATTAAAGGAAATCCGATTTCAGCGCTTATAGATTTATGATTCTGAACATGGAACTTGAATTCATTTTAAACAAGTCCTTCTTTGGCTCTGGCTATATCGAAATGAGCGTTTTTATCAGTTTTCTTTGATAACCCTGATTAGCCTATATCTTGATTCACTGGACCAAACTGTGAACAATCCCGAAAGCCAGGTGTCACTCAACCGAGCATACTGGTAGACTACACTAATGTGATGAACACACACAATTCAGTCAGTGGTGTAATTTAAAATGTGCTTTAAACGAGATGACCCACGAGTCCCCTCTCTCCGTGACACGAGCCCGTGATTGACGATGTCACCAGATGTCAGGCTAATTCAAATGAATGCATTTCATGTCTGTCATAAGCACAGCAAAGAGTCAAAGATCTCGCTGTTTATTAAAACGAGTGCCCCACAAAACAAGCTGAGAACCGAGGAAATATTTTAAAAGGCTATTTATTAAATCAACAACAACCCTTATGATTTAATATTCTATACCAGGTGAGATAACAGTTTTGTAAAAAAAAAAAAAAAGTAAAACTGTAATGATTTGAATCTGCACATTTAGGCTTACATGATTTAAAAACAATAGGCCTAATAATAAAAGCTACAATGTTGCCTTATCCTATGCTACTTATTGTTAGTCTTCTAAACCTGACGTCCCCAAACCATATCCACATTTCTTTAAATGTAAGGCAAATGTGACACAGTGATGGCTGTATTGTGTTTCAGAATAGCACATTTGGCCACCACAAATTAATTGGAGGGTGTAATTTTTCTTTTTCATGACTTTTTCAAAAAAGAGGGGAGTGAGGTGCATTTGGCCTTATAGCATGTTTCAATTATTAACCAACATCATAAAAGCTAAACAGCTTTTAGGCAATGAAAACAGTTGCCTGTTTTCTTATGGATGTTTTTCAAGCTCAGTTTTTACATTTGTCTCACTGCCTGATGAATGATCAGTCTTGTTTTTGTAGGGAATTTTATCATTTAAACAATGACTGCACAGTACAAAGCACATATCAGGACCTAATAAACAGATTTAATGATGAACATTCAATTGTTTTATAAAAATATTTGACAAGTGTACTTTGGAGCCAGATATAAAATTTGCTCTGTGAATGTTTGTGTAAATTAATTATTTATAACCCACATTTGTTTTGAATATTTGTAGTGCCTATTCTGGGTTTAAAAGAATTGTACATGTAACTTGAACTATGTAAGCATACGCTGTTTAAGACAAATGTAAAGGCAGCGTGATTTGGTGTTCATTATATATATACGTATATATATATATATATATATATATATATATATATATATATATATATATATATGGATGCAGGGAATAGCTTAAAACACTTTTTACTTAAGAATACAGGTCCTGAAAGGACTCTTGAACAATTTAGCAATTAACCAGACTCAACAAAGAGTTATGGAGACATATAACTCAGGGAGTTGACGTAAATGTGTGACCCTTTTTTGACATCTTTCAAAATTAGAGACCTTTTGAGATGATGAGACCCCCATTCTGTATTCTGAAGCAGCTCCAGAAGACTTGCTGTAGTGGCTCGTTATACCCTTTTCAGGTCTAAAAGGCAGGATATGATCAATCAATAACTCATAAATCCCTCTATAACATATATGAGAAACTGAGTGGTTTCCTGTCTTGCTACTGCTGTCCAACAAGAATCAGATGCCAAGCAATGAGTGTGAGACCTATTCTGGAATATTTAGGGGGATGTGTGTAAAGTGCCGATGAGTATTTGTAAGTAAGCTAAGTTAGTTGGCTTCAAAGTTAGTTCCTCTCTATAAAACTGGAATTCTGTCATCATTTACTCACACATTCCAAATATACATGACTTTCCTTTTTTCTGTGGAACATAAAATATATTTTAAAGAATGTTGACTTCCATTCTATGGAGAGGGACAACAACAACAACAACAACAACAACAACAACAACAACAACAACAAAACATCTTCTCTGTTCCACAGAAGAAAGAAGTAAGTAAGTAAGTAAGTAAATAATAAAAAGAGTTAGACATTTTGGGTGTAGGTACTATGCATTTTAATGTTTCAAAACTTTATGTAAATGGTTGCTTTTTGTTTTGCTATGTGTTTGCCAATTCATTATTTACATCACTTACAAAGAAACCAATAAAGAAATGAATTTTTATAATACTTTTTTTAGAATATCTAATATAAACACGATCCAGTTCGACGTATCGGAGATTAGATCCCTTTCACCGACCGTGACTGGTTTCCTTTTATTGCTGGGATTCATCCAGGAAGTAATTGTGACATTTTTCACGTGATTGACCTCGTTTTTAACCAATCGTTTGGTAGCCAGTGTTGTGTTGTCCAATCACATTCCACCGTGCTATTGAGTGGGCGGGCGTTTCTCTGTGTTGTGTTTGTTTAGTAGAGCAGGAGCAACGATTTCGGTTTTGTTTTCTTTGATTTCCAGTAGCTGAACTGTATGGTTCTGCTGATCATTCAATAAAACCAGGTAAACAATTCACATTTCATTTACTAACACGACTCATCAGTAGAAAAAGCTGTAAAACCTCACTGAAATCACTTGGTGACTTTAGAAGCGATCAGAGCGACATATGACTGAAGTTTCTGTCAAGCTGAACTAACATATCAGAGCAGAGCAGAGCATTTATGTTTCCAAAATACTGTCTTAATTCTCGTTAAGTGGTGACAGACCCCAAATAACATACAGTTATACGTGTACATTTCTGGGAAATTGGGAATTGTCGAGGTGAAAGACAATTGACCTGCTGCTGAGTCATTAGCTAGCTAGTCAAAGAACCTTTAGCCAAGAGGCTAACAGAGAAGTTCAATGGATCCGACTGAAGAAAATGCCAGAACTCTGTGTCTTTCACAGCGCGAATGCTCATTTATATGTAAAACTTCAAAGAACACGGTCGTAAATTATGATGAACGTCTGGTATAACGTTAGTGATTCTTTACCGGTTCTTTATGTTAGCAAGCCAACTAACGTTAGCCTGGCTTGAGTCATAACAAATGTGTTTGTCTCCTTATGAAACAACCCTTTTCATGGCAGGGCAATTGTTGAACACAGATATTTGTACGCATGTACAATAATGTGCACATAAATTTGAAATAATATTTCAGCGGTCATGTTGTGACATTTCTGATTGGAGATACGCTGGTGTTATACAGCTCTATTTAGTGTTGATCACCACACCTGCTGAAAGCGGGGCGACAATTTCCATTCACACCTCCTCAGTTATCTATCACAAGGATAAAGTTGCTTTAAATATCTTCATCATAACAGCCTGCTTTATTTCACAGTGGTATATGTTTAAGCAGCATCTTTATCGGTGCTTATTGTTACAAGCAAACATAAATTTTGTTATGAGATAATGTTTCCTTTATGATTAGTTCATTGACTAGACTCCAATCAATCTCATCATTTTTTGTTTTCTCTGTCTTGCCGGCTCAGACTGCACTTTGTTGCACTGCACACAGGATACTTGTATTGATTGCTGCTCAATGGGAAAAGTGTAACCATGTTCAGTTTTGAGGGAGATTTCAGGAGAACACCCAAGGTGTCCCTTGGGGGTGCTAGCAGAAAAGTAAGTTTTCCATGTGATAGACATCACAACATTTGACCTTTGTCTTCAATGATTGTTACTTTGAAACTGACCATTTTGTATATTTGTGAATATTTGTTTGCTAATTCTAAACTAGTGTAAATAATTTCCACATATGGACAACACAAATCTGGTAATTGTTGTTCCATATTGTTATTGGATCTATTTTGATACGTCTAACACATTTTTTTTTTCAGGAGGAAAAAGCATCTCTTCTTCATCGAACACAGGAAGAAAGAAGGAAACGAGAGGTGAGTATCCGCCATTAGGGTATTTTACAGATGTTTAAAGCATTTTATTGTGAAAATAGGACAAAAAACGTTATGCTAGTTCTGAGAAAAGCTTGGTTTGACTTTTGTTATCTAATGAAATGACATTCATACATTTTTAAGTGTGTCTTGAGTGTCCAAATGCTTTTTGGTGTATCACAAAATTCCCATGATGTGTATCTATTTTTTAGATTAGAGCCAGATATAAGAATGTGAATCTTGCAGTTATGAACAAATAGAAGATGATTTACTTATCTTTGTATTTTGCACAGGATGAGAGGAAAAGACTAAAGAATTCAATCATCATTCAGTCATACATAAGGGGATACCAAGACCGAAAACAGCAAGTATGTGGAATCACTTTAAACTCTACAAGTGTGGATGGGTTTTTTGAACCCGTTCTTGTAGTTGATAGACAGATTGTTAAATTCCTGAATTTTCTCTCTGTTTCATATAGTATGCCATTCAAAGGGGCTGCTTTGACCACTGTGTGTGTCAGTGCCAGTCAGGCTCTGGCCCTCAACTTACAGACAGTGCCATACTCAGCCAACTTGTTCGCCAGCTTCTCTTTTTTTACAGACAAAGTGAAGACAGAAACCGAATGGTAAGAACCGAAAATATGATCTGCATTTTTGTTATCACATGAGGGCCAATGACGTTTTGTTTTTGTTAATTGCCTTTTTAATGTGAATTGATGAAAAATAAAAAGAAGTTGGACAGCTTTGTTCTATGGTGTCATTGTCTTTAATGAATCCAAGAACCTTCTTTGGATTTATGTGCATTTAAGGATGTTAATGTCTTAACTGTTGTAGATCTGGATGTGTCAGAGCTTGGTAAAGCATCATGCTCAGTTCGTCAAGCTGCTGACAGGGCCAGAAAGACAGAGCTGCCTGTTTCAGATCAAGAGGATGCTGGGACACTGTTGCAGGTACACAATAAGATGTTCCCCAGATACTGTTTTCTGTTGGAGCATCCCTAAAATAAAAAATTCTGGCATAGGAAAAATCTATAGATCTGCTTGTTGGTTGGTCGCTAAGCATTTTCTCTGTCTCTCTAAGGTTATTGCAAGCACGTGAAGATAACAGTCTGAATGTGACAGTACCGATGCGGATGCTGGAGGTGTTTTCATCTGAGAGAACCTACCTGCCCTTTTTACAGGATGAAAACTATGTCACTGCACTTATTGAGCAAATTTTGAGCTATATGGTACAGAAAGGTACATAGTTTTGCCCTATGTTTGATTTGTCTTAATCATACTTTGAGGCAATAGATGAATATATTTAGTTAGAGACTACACAGAATTATCTTTTTAAATTAGCAAAAGTTTGCTTCTGCTTTAATCATATTATTTTCAATGTCTTTCTGTCTTTTAGGATACTACAGATCTCTGTATGTTTTAGTGAATCACAAGTTGCCATCGAGTCTAGAATATAGTGATTCCCCTTCCATTCCGCTGGCACAAACGCTACTGGAACACACACTCAAGCCTCTGCACTTTACATACAGTTCCTGCCCCCCAGATACCAGGTACACACTTACATGCGTTCATACTGTAAAGAAATCTGACTAGTTCAAATTATTCACAGCCTTTTACACTATATATGCTTTGGAGAGCATTTGATTTAAGCTGTTTGAGTAATGTCTTTGTTTTGGTGTATGTGTGGTGCACGGGTCCCAGTAAAAGGTTGGCCTTATTGCAGACCGTTAGCTTTATCCTTCCAGAGGACCAATGGACAGTAATTCCCTCACTGCTTTGTTTACAGAGAGTAGTAAAATCCAGACAGACTCATTCACTCAACATGTAATGTTTACACAACATTTACCCTCCATTCTAACACTCTGAGAGACGAACAGTGCTGTTTTCTTTTCTTTTCTCTCTGAAGAACGACAAGAGCGCGAGAGTATAAGCTTGTGCATACAGTCCTGTGTTTGTCCTCTCTCTTTCTCTTTCTCTCTCTCTCACACACACACACACACATACTCATACACAGAGGCACGTATCTAGACAAACCAGCCAGATGTTGTTGTGAGTTATCACCTTTTGATTGAAATTAACATTGACACTTTTTTTATCTGTTCTTTCCTTTTACGTTTTTAGGGTTAATAATGTACATTACCATTCAAAAGTTTAGGGTCCGTAAGATTAAAAAAAAAGAAATTAATAGCAAGGATGCATTAAATCGATCAAGTGACAACAAAGACATTTATAATGTTACAGTGGATTTCAAATGGTGTTCTTGTGAACTTTCTGTTTATCAAAGAATCCTTAAAAACATGGACAATAATAAGATGTTTCTTGAGCAGCAAATCAGCATATTAGAATGATTTCTGAAGGATCATGTGTCACTGAAGTCTGGAGTAATGATGCCAAAAATCACAGAAATAAATTATATTTTAAAGTATATTAAAATAGAAAACGTCTTTCAAGAAAAGACTTCTTTCAATAAGATTAAAAATAGTAATGTTTCCAAACTTTTGACTGGTACTGTATATGTAAGGGTGTAGTCACACTAGGCGATCTGAACTGTACCCGAGCATGTTTGACCCCCAAAGTCTGGTTCGTTTGACTAGTGTGATCGCTTCGTACAGTGCCCAGGCGCTGTTTGCTTAATCATCCATGGCCCGCTTGGAAGAGGTGGGCCAGAGCACGGTTCAGTCGGGCTCGGGTGCGGTACGCATGCAGTGTGATTGCTAACCGTGTCGGAGCACGGAACAGCTTCTACTTTTGTGTGCGCTACTGTCATCATTACATCATTACAGACAGCAAACATCTTCTATTATTACTTAGACAGTACACTTTTCAATTAATGTAACTAAATTGAGTATATTTAGGTTTATAACGTGTCTGGTTTGACAATCTTGCCAGGGCACTTTACAAGGCAACTGTGCCTAGTGTGAGTACACCCTAAATATGGTAACTAACAAAGTCCTGCTAATATAAGGTCTCCTGACAGGAGATTGAGGGGGTTTTGTCTCATAGATACACAAATGGCCAAAAGTGTGTGTAAATGTATGTCAGTATTGAAAGTTGAAGTACTTACTGCAGGCTAAAACATTAGCTACAGTTACAGTACATTTGAGTCAATAGAGTATTAAATTCACAACATTTTCTCTCTTCTCATTCACAGGCAGTTTGTTTTTACAGCCTTCACTGAGGAGTTCATCTCTGCGCCTTTCACTGAACAAATCTATCATTTCTTCGTGCCAGCTTTGGCAGACCCAAAACTAGCTTTCCCATTTCAGAACTTCCTTTGGTCACTCCAGGCCACCATAGCCTCCTCTGCCCAGGCCAGAGCTCAGGCTCCTTGGCTCTTTTACTTTGTGCTGTCAGTTGGAGAATCAGGACTGGGTAAGTAGAGTGTGTAAGAAAGATAAACTGCACTGTATGACTAGTATAACGTGTGCTTAAAAGGTGACTTCTTTAGAAATCGATTTGCAATTCTTTTTTAGATATCTTTAAGAGTATATTTAGGGAATCAGGTTTGAGTATTTTGTCTGTTTTATTTGTATAGGTTCACTCTCAGAAGAAGGGTTGCTGTTGTACTTAAACGCTCTACAGACTCTGTTGCCATTGTTGCCAGTGACGGAGTGCAACAGGAGAGCTGACATCAACAGTGATTCAGAAGATGAGGAAGAAATGACTGTACAGCCTCTTGCTTCGCAGGTACACACATTATCTCTTATCCAAATCTTTGCACAGAAGAAAATATTCAGAGAGTAGCATACAACGGGTGGATATAATCCTGTTTCTTTTTCAAAAGGATGGGAGTTGGATTTCTGTGTATTACATAACAGAAGAATGTGTACAGAAGTTGGACACCAAGCAGCAGACTAATGCTCTGCTAACATTAGTGTGGAGAGACTCTGCAAGTGAAGACATCTTCACCATGATGGCTTCCATCTGTCACACGTTGATGGTGCAGCACCGTATGATGGTGCCCAGAGTCAGGTCAGATCACATACACGCATGCAAACAAAATGAATCACCTAGCATTTTGTGCAACACAACATTAAGGATAACCAATAGAACTAGATGTACTGCACAGTGCACATTTGTGCTCTATCACACTCTCATTGCAAGATAAGTTAATCATGCTGTACCTCTCTAATTGATAAAAAGAGGTGCAGTCAAGAAAGTGATATAGATCAGAGTCGGATAGGATTGGGATGCACTTTTATAGTAGTATATAAAAGATTCCCAAACATCAAACTGTCCTCGAGTCTGTGAGCGTTGTTTTTCTTTTTTCTTTTTATCTTTGCCTCTGTTTTTCTGCTGGTTTTTAAAAACAGAAAACAATAAAATCTCTAATGAAGCAGTCAGACGGTTAAGTCTCATCTTGCTGTGTTTTTTCTATTACCAGGGCAGTTTTAGTTGCTGTCACTCATCAATTAGTTTAATGAGCTCTCCTCTCAATTACCTTTGCTTTTTTCTACTTCTGGTTCTGCTATATTGACAAAATGAGAACAGGATTTCAGCAGAAAGAACTTGAGAAAGAAAGAAAGTGATGGAGAGAGGTGGTATGAAAGACAGGGAAGAGAAGAACGTCTAGTTTAATGAGGGAGAGGGTAGGGCTGGGCGATATGGCTGAAAACTGTATCACGATATAAGTGTTTCATATCGGTCGATATCGATAATTATTGAATTTTTTTATAACATATTTAAAATAAGGACCAGTCCAGGAGACAAATATATTACATTTAAAGATTTTTTATTTTAAACTTAACCTACCTCTGATTATAATCCCATCAGTTATAAAGGCAGAAATGTCAACACGACCATGGAAAACTCAAAAGTCTAAAATCACAATGAACACTTAACAATTATCTCTTAACATTTAGGTGCAAAATTAAAGAATACGTAAGAAATGCTTTATAAAGGGGTGGGCGATATGGCAAAAATATAATATTACGATTTCTTTCTATAAATTCTATAAATCTATTTCTTTCTATTTTCTATAAATTATACATTGATACTTATTAAAGCTATTAATAAAGTTATTAGTCAAGAGCAGTGAGTGATTTTCTCTTTACATTTTGTTGTTTTATTAACATTAAAGGGATAGTTCTCCTAAAAATTCTAATTTTCATAATTTACTCTCTCACAGTGTTTTAAACTCGAATAAGTTTCTTTCTTCTGTTGAAAATAAAAGTTATTTGGAAGAATGACCAATAGTTGATGTACCAGAGTGACTTCCATAGTATATTTTTCTCCTATGAAAGTCAATGGGGACCAGCTACTGTTTGGATACCCACATTCTTCAAAATATTTATATTAGAAAATATTAGAAGGCAATTAATACAGGTTTGGAACAACATTAGAGTGCGTAAATAATGAGATAATTTTTATTTTTGGGTGAACTATCCCTTTAAGGACAAGCGGCAGCGTGTTTACTATTACTGTCTCTTTAAAAGCTGCGCGCGACGCGTCTATTATACACGCATTTGACAAGCAGATTTTCTCTCAATTTTCTCAAGTTTCCTTTCACTTTAGACATATCCGACTAGTTTATGTAAACTTTGTGTGTATATAACAGTATTAGCAAAATAAGACTCGAAATATAACTTAGTCCAGTATTGAGGCGCTGGTAGACAGGCTTTTAGAGCATGCGAGCTTCACATGTACGCGCTGAGAAACGCACACGCTAGAACAGCGCATCAGAACCATTTTATGATCAGAACGCGAATAACAGAGAAACTGACGACGGTCTTGCATAATCTGCAGACGACATTGGTCTGACTACGGTCAGACTTTAAGTCAGGCGAGCTGACTTTTTCTGTTTTATCTAGTTACTAGAGAGTGAGTGCCTTTGTTCATGCAATCAAACTTGCTTTGTTGGTTTCTTCTAACGAAAAAAAAAAAAAAAATATATATATATATATCGAACGTTTTATCGAACGCATTTTTTATTGATATTGATTACGTGTCTATCGCGATACATATCGTTATCGTTTTATCGCCCAGCCCTAGGAGAGGGACATATTTGATTGGTAAAGCCAGTGTCAATCAGCTAATCAGAACCTCAACACATGCCATGTGTTTAATCTCACTAAATCATTTATCGTAGTGTATTAAGCTATAAGAACCCTGCCCTATACCTTTTATGTTCTCAGTATTGGTATTCAAATCTTGTCAGAAAACAGTCTTCACAATTAAAGGAGTAGTTCACTTTAAAATGAAAATTGCACCATGATTTACTCACCCTCAAGCCATCCTAGGTGTATAATGTGACTTTTTTCTTTCAGACGAATACAATCGGAGTTATATTAATAAACACCCTGACACCCTGCAGTGGATTGCAACCATCAGTTTGAAGCTCGAAAAAGTGAATCCATCCATCATAAAAGAACTCCACATGGCTCCGGGGGGTTAATAAAGGTTTTCTGAAGCACAACGATGAGTTTGTGTATGAGAAATATTCATATTTAAAACTTTATAAAGTAGCACTTTTTCGAGCTTCCAACTGATGGTTGCAATCCACTGCCATTATCAAGCTTGGAAGCGTCAGGGTGTTTATTAATATAACTCCGATTGTATTCGTCTGAAAGAAGAATGCCATCTACACCTAGGATTGCTTGAGGGTGAATAAATCATGAGGTAATTTTCACTTTAAAGTGAACTACTCCTTTAAGGAGGCAGCATTCACAAGCCTTTCATATCTTAGAAAAAATGTTAATGATCCATCTTGCATATGCTGAAAAAAAGTCACTTCTTTTTTTCTATTTTTATTTTTACATTTTCACATTCTTTTGTTAATATTTGCAATGTTTAAATTAACATTGTTTAAAGACCCTCTGTGGTGAATTTTTTTTTATGTTGTTTATATCTCTATGTGCTCTTTTTTTTAATATGCTTTAAAGGGTTAGTTCACGCAAAAATGAAAATTCTGTCAGTAATTACTCACCCTCATGTTGTTCCAACCCCGTAAGACTTTCGTTCATCTTCGGAACACAAATTAAGATATTTTTGATTAAATCTGAGAGCTGTCTCACTCTTTCATAGGCTTCTAAGGCATTATAACTTGCTGGCCCAGAAAATGTATTAAAGACGTCGTTAATATAGTCCAAGTGACTACAGTGGCTCAATCTTAAGTTTATAAAGCGACGAGAATACTTTTTGTGCGCAAAGCACGCGCAGCACGTCTGTGTTGTACGTCACACGTAGGCGCACTACTGGCCGACACTGGTCATGTGTGTGATGCGTGTGACGTACAACACAGACGTGCTGCGCAGATTTACTACGTGAAAAAACTTGAGGCCCAGAGAGAAGGAAATGAAAAGTGGAATAAAGTCGTAATTTTTGTTGTTTTTTTGCGCTCAAAAAGTATTCTCGTCGCTTGATAAACTTAAGATTAAGCCACTGTGGTCACTTGGACTATATTAACGATCTCTTTAATACATTTTCTGGGCCAGCAAGTTATAATGTCTTAGAAGCCTATGGAGGAGTGAGCCAGCTCTCAGATTTCATCAAAAATATCTTAATTTGTGTTCCGAAGATGAACGAAAGTCTTACGAGGTTGGAACACCATGAGGGTGAGTAATTACTGACAGAATTTTCATTTTTGGGTGAACTAACCCTTTAGTCAAACCATGTGCAAATTCATAAGTTAACACCATTGCTGAGTATTTTCTCCTTAAAACTGTAGTGAAAAAAAGACAGTTTCTTATGTCACAAACTACCTTGTTGTAACCAATCACGTCAATGTGTGGGCAGGCTTTAGCATATCATTAACTATGCTCTGAAGCAGGGGAGTCTCAAGAGAAGCCAGGTTATCCCAGTATATTTTTCTGTTGATATGAAAAATCAGGTAGATTTATCAGTATAGCGGGTGAATTATGTATATGATGTATATTACGATGTTATGATGAACTATACGGCTTTCTCCACTGATGTTCTAAGTTGTTCAAAGTGTTTCTAAGGATGCTGATTTTTAGAAAGCAGCTGTCTGACTCTGAGGTGACGAACGGGAACATGGTTTGTGTAACATTAGCAACACATTATTAGCTGTTTGATAACGTAGTCAAGCAAAAGGCTAATCATATTAATTACAGTTATGTGTCCGATGTTGTAGAGAGTGATCCATAAAACACATTACCATTCTGACACAACGTCTTGTAGACGAGCCTGTATGAGCCAGTGGAGGCGGGGATCGTTTGCATATTTATGGTTCCGTGTAAACTAAATAAAGCAAGGTTGTAGAGTTACATTCGAGCTATTTTAAGGCATGAATAAAAAAAAAATGGACAGGAAAAAACATTTAAATATGACATTTTGGTGATCAAAGATGAGTTTTAAGGTACAAAATTATTGACTACAGGGGGACTTTTAACTTCTGGATAAATAGATTTCATGTTTAGGCTGTTTAACACACATTTAATCATTTTGCACCTTATTGTCTAATTAAAATGATGCTTTCATATGCTAAAATTACTGCATATGGGATTTTAAACAAAGTAAAATGATCTTTTAAATACTATTTAATATTATTAATTGTTCTATGGAAATATAGAGTAATCAAAAATATATGAAAAAAATCTAACATGCATCCTCATTTGACTCAACACTCAAGTTTCTGGATGACCCTTTAGACTTCCTTCTTAATCTTGCTCCTGTAACGTCTTTAACATGTTTTGCCTGTTCCAATTACTTTCATACATGACATAAACCGCTTATTTCCATTGGTTTCTTTCATATTCTTTACTCATCCTTTTTTCCCTGAATATTTTTTTGGTGGTATTTTTATATTTTACAGCTCCGTCGAGAAGAGAAGGCTTTTATCATAAATCCTGCCTTCACTACTTTATCATTATCGGATATCTGTACAAAATAATTAGCTGGCCTAGGAAGATTAATTCTTGCAGGAGTGGATGGGATAGTTTTACAAGAGGTATAACAGCTGTCCCTGATTTACAACCTTTAAAGAAGCACCCAGTGCGCGTGCAAACTTGGTTGCCTTTTGAACATTATCATATTTGAAGTGAAGAGTGTGGCTGTATTTTACTCTAAACAGGTCATTAAAGTATCAAAAACTGTTAGAGTGCTTGGTTCCTGTTCATGGAAAGGTCTCATTAATGTTAAGCCTGCTGTATTTGTTTTGACAATTTAAAATCACATACAGTAAACTTCAAACATATTTACAGAACAACCAGTAAATTTTACAATTTAAAACTGTAATTTAGAAGAACCGGTAAAGCCAACAGTCATGCGACGCTATCTGTCTTGTTCTTTTTACATTTACTGACATCCACCATAATAACACTGGTGGTAAAGTGAAAACACAAGCTGAGCTAAATACTAATATGTAGAAGCTGCATACAGTGTCATGAACACAAACACAAAACACCATCATGGTAACACACAACACTAAAATAATGCAATAAACACTCTTTAAACAACATAAGATGTAACATAAAACCCTAATGTAACTGATGAGATAAAAACTAAGAAGAAACATAATTATTACATTTAAAAACCATCAAATGTGAAGTGTCACACTCGGAATTCTAGGAATGTCAGTTTACAGTTGTTTTCACTGTAAATTATAAGAAAAATTTGTTATTTTTACCTCCATTTAGTACAGGAACTTGCTGTTAACGTATTAACAGGGTTTTTCAGTCTTTTACTGTTAAAATTAGTCATTTTTTATAGTCAATTACAGTGCATGCCCTGTGAAGCATGTAAGCAATAAATAATAATAAAACGTTTAATTTATTGTTCTCGCCTAATTTCCCTTGAACCTGTGATGCTGAGAAAACTGCTTAATTTGTAAACTCACTTTACTGTATTTGGTCCTTGATTGAATTTATCATAAACTGATATATTTATTTATTTATTTTATTTAGAAAAATACTGCATGGCATTTTGCTTTGTGTGTCAGTTTAAATTTTTTAACATTTGGTCTACTTATTTCCCAATATTGATGGATTTTAGACTAGTGCTTTGTGTGTGTGTGTGTGTGTGTGTGTGTGTGTGTGTGTGTGTGTGTGTGTGTGCGTGTGTGTGCGTGTAAGGTGCATGTACACATTCTTACCTAACCTTACCCCAACTTTAATCTTATTTTCTCCCTTAATTACTTGCAATTATGCTTTATTTATTCTTTCACCCCTTGACACAAAACAAGCATGCAGTAACCACCAGAGTGATTTCTCACACCCCGGTGTGATGCCTGTTAGGTTTAATGATTTGGGTGGCCTAAGCACAGTATCTAATTTGTGATGGCAGCACTGTTTCTACGGTCAGGCCATTGTAGCCGTGCTACATTGTCTCTCTGGCCGTCATTAACTTAAATGGAGCCCCCACAGGAACCACTGGTGTGTTTACGACCCTGAAGCAGACTGCTAGTTTACTAATGGAAGGTGCCTCACCTAAATAAAGCTTAATGGCTCATTTAATCTTTCCTGTGGTCACATACAAAGACTAGAAATTCCAGCTCACTGGGTTGTTTATATTTTTTTCTACTTTATGAGTCCTGCTGGAAATTTGGGAAGTTCAGGTTTTATGGGCAGGAGATGTGGTTATTTGAACATTTAGAGATGCGCATAGTTCCTGTAGCACCTTTGACTTAAAGTGTTGGTGAATTGTTAAGTAATGGTATTGTGTGTGTATATAGCCTAGACTACATAATGTTTAGTGGTAGCTTCTTAGCTGGTGTACTGGTGTACTTTGTCTAAAAATCTTTATTCTGTTTTTTGTCCTTTTTTTAGGCTTTTGTACAGTTTAGCCTTCAATGCTCGCTTTCTTAGACACCTCTGGTTTTTAATCACATCTATGAAGACTAAAATGATCACAGGGTGAGTTTTCCACATTGTTCTTTTCTAATGCATATTTATTGAATATAATATTAACAAATCCATTTTTCTTTTCTCTTTATTCTCTGTCTCTTTTGTGTAGCTCTATGGTTCCCTTGTTGCAGGTGATGTCCCGAGGTTCTCCAATGTCTCCGGAGGACTCCAACAGGATCATACCTCTCTTCTATCTCTTCAGTTCACTCTTCAGTCATTCACTCATCTCTGTGCATGACAGCGAGTTTTTTGGCAGCTCAGCAGATGGTAATAATACCTATTTCTGCAGAAATGTACTAATAACTGTATATAAATATATTGAAGTATTTAACAGATCAGGTAATTTAGTTCTTTTTGCCTTCTTTTTATTGTGGTCTTGTTAATACTATTACACTCCTAAATGTTTTTTCATTGCTCGGGCAGGTCAGAGCCAGTCGTCGATGATGCCCTTCTCTCTGTCAGAGTTGGTGACATTATCTCGGTGTTTGCGGGACGCGTGTCTGGGAATCATTAAGTTGGCCTATCCTGAGACTAAGACAGAGCACAAAGAGGAGTATGTAGCTGCGTTCCGTAGCGTCGGGGTGAAAACCAACAGCCAAGTACAGCAGCGCATCCAAGCTCAACAGAAACGATGGGTCCAGCTTTTTAAGGTGATTTCCTCTATTTCTCACACTCTCGTATTACCTAGTTAATGCAGAATTCACTTTCATTAGGTGTTGTAGTTGAAAGGAATTAAACTTAACCAGTACTGAGAAGATTCTCACTAGCACTTATTCTATATTCATTAGCGGTGATAATACCTCCAGTGGATGATGTGCGTTACTTTTAACCGGGCGCTGTATTAGCAGTCCTAACAACGTCTTTGATGACCTAATTAGATGGGTTTACAATTAATGAGGCGAATAGTCTTAGCATCTGTTATGGCCATCAGTGCTGATCAGCCAGGCAGGAAGACCACTCACTCGGGAAATTAATAGGTTGTTTGCCAAGACTAAGTGAGCTGAATAACGGCATTAGGATATTAGTCAGCTGTCTTCACTCCATCCATCTCCATCCTCTTCCTCGTCTTTCTCCATCATGTTCTTACTTCCATCCCCATGTCAAGTTTCAGCTTTTTCCTCATTATTTGTTTGTGGTTTAACCCGATCTCTTGCTTGCTTTTGACAGCTCATTTACCTATTTTTCTTTTCATTTAACTAAACTTATTTTCAATAATTTTAAAATTTTTAAACAAATTTTAAAAAAATTTGCTCCGATTCAGTTAACAGATAATTGTGGAGATCATTAATATTAATTTGGATAAAGTTTAAAATAAACTTGGATAAAAATAAAAGTAAAAAACAAGTTGTTATTTGCGAAATTCAGTTTTCAGTTTTTTTAGGCATTTTCTCACCTTCCTCATTTGGAGCATTTGTTTCGGAACTTGGTGTATTTTCTCCCTCATTTCGATTTGCTTAGACATAAATGAACAGAGTAATCACGCTCAGATCCGGAGTAAAATAATCAGTCTGAGAACGCCTGAACGAGGGGGTCTTGGCCTAATTGAAAACAAACTCTGGAGCAGTTTGCGTATGGTGAGAAAGCAATCTGACCTATTTGACGTAGTGAGCCTACGTTCTGACGTACAACCCAGAAGCGCTGCGCTGTACACTACGTGAACTCACTCAGAGGCCCACACAGAAGAAAATGAATAGTTGAATAAAGTCGTTATTTTTGTTGTTTTTGCACACAAAAAGTATTCTTGTCACTTGATAAACTTAAAGGGATACTTCACTTCTGGAAAGATGAATGTGTATTTAAATTGGGTCATTTATGTAGTAGAAATGTGAAATTATTTTTGAATTTGGAGCCTTCTAGATTAAGAAAAGCCAGAAAATGTATTTTTGGCTCATGTGGATGAAGGACAACAACTCCCAGAATGCACTTGCTTCGCTGCCCTAGGAGGCCACTCCCAAGCCACGCCTACCGGTTACAGAGGGCAGTTAAACAACAAAGCTAGGCTACTAGTGAAACTCCGTGACAAGTCTGCCTGGGTTTTTGAGATCGCACAAAATGTCCGGGATTCGGCTTTTGCGTTCTACAGTCGCCATTCATCATGTTTACTGTGGCGAGCAGGACGAGACTAGGGCCGCGGGAGAACGACGCAAGGCCGGTGGCGTGATTACTGATGAGCGACACCTGTGAAACGCACCGGTATCGTAGGCGATCTCTCACAGAGGAGCGGGTATTTTCTTAGCAATGGTAAAACGCACATCAACCGATCACTTGTTTAGCGTTCATGTAAACACTACATTAAGATTCCCCAATTGGAATGAATTCAGTTAGATTGAAACAAAAGGTGTGCATGTAAACAATGAATGGCGACTGCAGAATGCAAAAGCTGAATCCCGGACATTTTGGACGATCTCGATGGCCGGACATGTCCGGGAAAAAGAGGATGTATGGTAACCCCTACTACTCAGCTTTCTCCACAGAATAAGAACCCATTAGCTTAGCTTCCATATAAAAGATGGCTGACACTGTTTGTACATTCTGTGAGTGAGATCCCACCCTCTATGGGCGGGTTGAAAACATGCGGGACAGCCCCTACTACTGGCTGTAGTCTCTAGCCTCTGGCCAAAAAATCCTCAGATGACGCAAAATGACGATTTTTGTGTCATCGGAGGATTTTTTCCAGACAAAAAATACATAAATCTCTCATCTCATGGGGATATGAGGGAGGAAAGCATGGTAATTCGAAAATACTACAGGTTTTCTACTGATACAAAGCTTAATGCTAAATCCTGAAGTATCCCTTTAAGGTTTAGCCACTGTAGTCACTTAATTAAATTAAATTAAATTTATCATTCAGAGTGCTAATCCAGACTAATATACATTTATGCACATGTGTAACCACAACAGCTAGTTTGTGGAGCTAAATTGTCAATCCATCTTGATGGATGACCACTATGAGCAGAAACCCAGAAAACAAACAGGTGCACTCTGAAATGAAAAATGTTGCCTTGTGAAAGTGAACCTAACCAAGGAAAAAACAACATTGTAAATATAGCTGCTTGCAGCGATGATGGGCCCAAGCTCCAGCGTCACTGCCACCTTTAGGACAGCTGTGCACGGTGGGCAATGTGCATTTAAAGCGGATAAATGTAAAAAAAAAACTGCGTCAAAGTTGTTTGAATATGCCTCATTTACTGCAGCAGCTGGTGCCATTATGACCAAGAACCACAACATCCACATCCATGAGATCTTTTAAATTTAGATGAATATCATGTCTTAAGATGTTATAGGTCACTTTCAAATAAGTGTGTAAGTTATCATTTGCAGTTAAAAATTGTGTACATTCATAAGTATTTATCATAAGGTTTCTTTTTATAGTTTTTATTAACCTTAATTAACCTTTAATTAACCTTATTATTAAACTAATTATATAAAACTATGTTGTCAGTGCAATACAAATAAGCTGGTTGTATGCCTTTATTTTGTCATTAAAACTGATAGAAACAGATCCTAAGTCAGGGATAGGCAACATCAGTCCTTGAGTGCAACTGTCCTGCAGATTTTATCTCCGACCCTAATCAAACACACTGGAATTTTCTGTGCTATTCTTTAAGACTCTTGTTCTGAGAAAAGCACTTTAAAAGACATCTTATTGCTTGGGTTCCACTGGTTGAGTCAGTACAGCACACAAAAGGCTATGAAAGATTTCCACAAAAGATGGCGGAAAACGCCTCCTGTCAGCTAAAACGACCCATTAAAGAAGTACAAGCAGGAGAAACGCATTTCCCAAATTGAATGTGCAATTTACAGTCAGCTCTAACGCAGTTGACCCCTCACACACTAATGTTTGCCTCCAGCCATGGGCCGTCCCTCCGGATGTTTTATCACTCCTATTGTCGAGCTATCTATTTAATTGAAAGAAGTTAATTGAATGAAAATGATCAACTAAGCTTGTATTAATATTGCTAATGGAACTTTCTTCTTGGCCCTGTTTGGAGAGAGATGTCACCACAGGAGTTTTGGAGAGACCCATTAAGGCCTGCACTTAACCCGATGGGCTAATTAACCAATGCTTATTCATTCCACTTAGACAGGAAGAGCCTTCGAACCCCCTGCCCCTCAAGCCCACCAGCAACAGAGTTTTGCACTTGCCGTTATTACAGTGATGTTAACATTCCTTGGTCAGAGATTGATAGGCGTTCTCTAGAAATGGCCTTCCAGACATTTGTTTGCCAATGTAATCGGAGAAAATTAGTATTAAACAGAAGTGTAGATAAGTGAATTCAGATGAAGTCAATTGACTTTAGATGTGACTTACCCAGTGTTCAAAAAGAATGAAGACTTCGAAAAGACATATTTGTTAAATAGCATTGTGTGTGTTTTTTGTTATTGTTTTGCTTTTCCCTGCACAAGTGAGTGTGTGTATATTTGTGTCCTGATGTCAACAAAATACATGCTTTGTTAGTTGTGCTGGCTGCTCCACTTTTGGTTGCACTATTACATAAGCTATGTAAACATAAACTATTTATACTTATTAAAGAAATAGGACAAACACATGGGGCAGATAGTTATTGGTTGCTGAACTGTTAATGACTAAATCGTAATGTTTTTAATAATATTTTTAGAAGCTTAAAATATGCATGATTTTCATATATTAGCCATTTTTTTTAAATATATTTTATTCCTGATTGTGAATGCACATTGTGCTAAACATTTTTCTTTCTTCTTATAAATATGTTAGGTGATTACCAACCTTGTGAAAATGCTCAAAGCCCGAGATATTCGAAGACCATTCTGTCCATCGGGTCATTGGCTGTCTGATGAGGTCAACATCAGGGCAGACAAGGTAAAAAATAATTAAAGAAATTTAATCATATAATTAAAACCTAATAAACAGAATTACTAGTTTTGCTGTCTGATTAATTGACTGCAATGTATTTGATTGATAAATATTAAAGATCCAATGAAAGCTGGACTAGTTAGATTTTTGCTAATGAATGGCAAGCATTTGCATTTTAAAGAATAAATACAATTTATTATGAAAGTGTAATGGTTTTATTATTTAATCTAGAGGTGTACAGCAAAGCCAATATTTGTATCTGTGGCAATGGCAAAAATATTTGTATTTAGATAAAGCCAAATGTGGGTAGGACATAAACCGGGGGTTGTCTAAACTATACGAAAAGCCTGTTTTAAATATAACTTTGTTCCCTTCATCATTTGCATATAGCAAGTATGCCTTGTATCATTCATAAAATATTTTTTTTCTTGTTTTTTATTATTTAATGTATTTATTTATTTTTATTTTTTACAAAATGTTTTAATCTTTTAATAATTTAATACAACAATAATTCAAATATCCTTTAATTAAAACAATAGTACTAAATGTTAAATAAAAGGTTTGTTTGTCTGTTTACCAGAGAAACTGCGGATTGCTCTCCCTCATCAATCATGTTGCTTTAATAAGAAATCGCTCCTATTGGTCAGAAACTACAAAAACCAGCAGAACCCATTATAATTAGTTATACTGTCTGTCTACACTGCATGCAGTGCAGCACGACGAGTCATAGACACAAACGTTCTATTTCTTTGACGCGTACAGGGCAGAAAGCCACATGCTGTTGCGCACGCCAGTTATGTCACACGTCTGCTTTCCGCCTCCAGCAAGACAGAAAAACATAATATTATGTTTCTCTTTTGTAATGTATTATGTTTAAATAGATATGAAATAGTACAAAATGTGTATATTGCTGTATCTTAGTTGATGTATCTCTTAACAAGCTCTAATTTCTGAGAGACACAATATACAGAAACTGCAACACGACTGATGGCGCTGCGCTCATAGAGTTTACACTCATTAACTTTACACACTCAATATTGCATTGTAATTTTAATATTTTTCTATTAAATAAGGCTATCACCTCTCTCTATCTAGCAAGCACAAGGAGTTTTTTCTATTATTATGTATAATTCGTTTTGAAGTTATTTTTCATGCCTTTCTGAATAAAGCTTTGGGCACATCCCTAATATAAACAAAAATACATGTTTCGAAATAAATAAGTTTGAAAATGCATGAACTCACTAATAGCTTGTAGTGAACTGACTTGCTTTGTATATTATCGTTTGTGTGTAGGTGACTCAGCTCTATGTGCCCTCTGCAAGACATGTGTGGAGAACCAGGAGAATGGGACGTATCGGACCGCTTCAGTCCACGTTAGATGGTAAGACTTATACATATGGAGAACAACCACATCTAAACTGAAGTGTTGTGGAACACAAACAAAAACATGTTGTAATATTAACATGGCTTCTGTCAAGCAATTTCATTCCAAAGCAAGAACACTCAAGAGGGTCTTAATGCTAACTAGTACCAGTGTGTCTGATATTTCCCATGCCACCCTGGAGCATATGTGCTTAAAAATTCAATCAGCCTAAGGCTGGACACATCTGGCTGCCTGTTTGTCCGGACCTTTTTCATTTCCCTAAATGGACTTGCGAAGTAGTGACGAATGGCTCCTGTATTGACCATGCTGCGCCATATTTCTCCACCAAGATGGCCCCTTGATGGCTGGTTTGTGGAGAGAGGGAGAGAAAGGACTGACTAATTGAGTAGAATCGTTCCACCATGCAAGCAACGTATTAGACGAAAGACACTTCTCATCTGCTGCTATGGCAGTTTTTTTCCCGTGGTCGAAACGTTTGTATAATACAAAACAAACGTCCCTGTAAGTAGGGAGAGGACAGGTGGATGGGCAAATCGCTGCTGAGTTAATTAAAAGTGTGTGGCAGGAAAGACAGAGGGGGATTGAGTGATCTTTAATGGGATGCTCTGTAAATATCGCATTCAGCAAGGCTGGAAGGAGACCTCACTCAAGGTTGTGCAAGTGTACAGATGTAAATGAAGTAGGTCTTTTGCAACAGACATCATTGTCTTGTGCAGGTTAATTATCTCTAACAATTTACTGCCACATCGTTTGACCTTGTTGTGAAAGGAAAAAATATGTGGATATACACTACCGTTTAAAAGTTTGAGGTCAATAATATTTTTTATGTTCTTGAATGAAGCCTAAGGTCCCACCAATTTAAGAAAATAAATAGAGTAAAAAATAAATAAATATTGAATATTATTACTATTTAAAATAGGGCTGTGTGATTTAATTGTTATTGATTTTCGATTTTGGCTTCCAACGATTATGAAAAAAAGATAATCGAGGTAAAACAATTATTGTGCCGCTGCTGCTCTTTGTCCAGCGCACCTTCCTTTCCTTCACAGCGGTGCCCATTTGTTCCTCCCTAAATTAGCCAAATAAGCGAGTGTTGTAAAATGCATTCTACTGTTGTTATACTGCGGGACGTGCTTGATATTAAACAGTGTTATTAAAAGTGCATTAAGCCACGAAAGAGACACTGTTCCCCAGGTGGCTTTCTGTGTTAGCGCTGCGAGATGTAGCCAAACGTGGGTAAGCAAAGTATACTTTGAGCTTCAGGTGTGGGCCTAAATGGTCAAATACACACAAATATGGCGTCTTAGCGAGTATTCATGTAACCAGTCATTGGGACAGTTGGGAGTAAATAGGAGGTGTATCAATATATTGGATCCGTGTAGCACCATCCTCGTTTCTCTCTATCTGGCCTTTCCGAACTCGCCGCATTAACCCTATAACTGCCGGTGAAAAAAAACACAGCAATTTCACAACAATTATAAAGAGTCTGTGGGATACAGTACTTTGATTATGGTTGCACGTGCACTTATTGTTTGCACTTAATAAGACTAGGAGAAAACTGTTATTTATTCCTAGTTAGTTCAGTTAGGAGGTCACACACAGCTTCAATCAGAAGTTCTGGAAGCTCATAATTCATGTACAGTAAGGTCTGAACTCTGAATAGACTTATGTGAAATCATACATGAGAAAAGCCAGTCAGTAAAATTCTTTTACAGAGCTTGTATTTTGTTTTCTTTCAGTGCATTTGATCATTCATACTCATAAAGTAGACCTGAAAAGACATGCATTAGAATATTAGTTAAAAATGCACCTGCAGACTATTTTTCTCACAAATTTTGTCACTGAGGATTTCTGCAAAATTGTGCAAAATTTGCATCTCGTCTCGTTCTCATGAACCCAATTTCGTGCCTCATCTCGTCTTGTGAGACAAGTGTCTCGTCACAGCCCTATTAAGTATTAATCTGTATTTTAATGTAAACAGTGAAGACTATTCAGTGTTATTTTACATTTGATTATATTCCATTACTTTGAGCTATTATCTGAATACAATTTAGTACATCTTCCTGAAAAACTTAACGCACTGTTTATTTAATTTGTATTTTTGTTCTGTTGAATTTATTTGTCAGTTTTGTTTATAATAATTATTTATTTTATTTTTTTTATATTGCTGATTGTTTACTTGTTTTCTATAATTGTTTTGAGGACCTTTACATTAGTTAACCTTGTATTAGTTTATGCTGAAGTATTTATAATTTCACTGAAATCTATTTTCTGTATTTTCTGACTGCTAACAGCAAACAATGCCAAGTGTTTGAATGTTAAGCAGCAAGCTCATTGGCTGTTGATGCCACAGCAACCAATCAGCTGCGCTATATAGATAATGATGTGATGCTAACAAATTGAGTTAAAGGAGAACTCCGGTCAATTTTAACATTGAGCTCATTTTTTTGTAAATTTGGAGTGCTGTCATTACAGAGAACAACGACAAAAATCGGTGTTGCCTACACCATGTTATCCTCTTTTTAAAATTTGCACCCTGTTGACTTCAATGGGGCAAGTTTTAAACCTGCTTTTAGCCTCTTAACATCCTTGATGTGTCATTACAAGTGCACAGCTAATGTGAGTGATTCCTGCAGAGTGATCGCGGGTGAATCTGACTGCAGTAGATGTGAAAGATATGAATAAAAATGATGTTTATTCAGACAGCGCACGTACCTGTATTTACATCCTGTTTTCGGTTGAAGTCCATAGTAGTCGATTGCTGAGTTCATGCGCGTGATCATAGGTAACTAAACCTATGCGTGTGAACTCGACAATCGATTACTATGGACTTCGACCGAAAACAGGATGTAAACACAGGTATTTGCACTGGCTGAATAAACATAATTTTTATTCATATCTTTCACATCTACTGCAGTCAGATTCACCCGTGTTCACTCTGAAGGAATCACTCACATTGAAGAATTTTTGATTGACTGGTAGTATATGTGTTTGGATGGTGAATAGAGAAGCATCAACAGGATAGATGAAGATGGAGGATGAATTCTCCAGGAGAATTAATTCTGTGCTTGTTGAGTAAATTGCTTGTCAGTTTTATATCTTTTGTTGTCCTTGTAAATTGAACAGCAGATTAATAAAATATTGGGATTGATTCCTAAAGGTGAAAAACACATTGGGTGTTTCATAATTTCATTATAAATGTGTATATTATATATATTTAAAGAAGACAAGCAGTGACAATGATACAAGGGGAAACAGCATTGGAAAATAAGGAGATATTCAGAGATGACTTGAAGAATAAAAGTTTAATAAAAGATTTTTGTCCCCCGCACAGTTGGACTGGAGCCTCCACCATTGTCAGTATCGGAGGAGAGACATTTGGCTATCCTGACTGAACTACCATTTGTTGTGCCCTTTGAGGAGCGAGTGAAGGTAAGAGCCATTACTGGTATGATATGGATTCCATTTCATGCTCAGCACTGGTCTAAATATTCAATGATCTGTGAATTAAAGAGAAGGTTGAAAGTTGTAATTAGTTGATAGCATTGGGTTTTACAAACTCTTTCATGTGTTTTTGTGCTTTAGATAAGAAACTGGGAAAGTGAGAATCTAAATTAACACATGCTCAAATTCAGATCCGTTAACTGACTTTAATCAGCTAAACTTCTTTCATTCTGTTTTTAGATTTTCCAGAAGTTGATCTATGCTGATAAGCGGGAGGTGCAAGGAGAGGGCCCTTTTTTGGATGGCGTTAACGTCACTATTCGGCGGAACTACATCTATGAAGATGCATATGATAAATTATCCCCCGAGAATGGTAAACAAGGCAAACCTACCCCTTCAAATATGCTGAAAGCTCTTTTAATAAAAAGCGATTAGCACACATAATGTGATGTTCATAAACACTGGGATGAGACATTAAAGGAATAAGATACAATAATTTATAGCAGCTGTTTTGATGATTGAGGGCGAGGCCTCTTGAGTGTAAGAACTTACCTGAGAAGTTTTTTTGGTTGTGTAGCACCAGACATTTATAGATGACAGAAGATTTTGTCAAATTTTAGTGTTTGCTTTTTTTTGGTAAATGTTTTTCTGACTATAGCACAGACTGGTGTTAAGCCTTTGAAGTTTTTATGTAACTGAAGTAGCAACAGATCTTTTCTTCTGTACTGTGATGGACATCCAAGTGAAAAAGATTATCGAAAAAGAAGGAATGTAGTGCAGGGATTTGATGTTTTATTCATTGCTTGTTGATTCATGGCAGATCTGAATGAGAACTTGATTTTCTAATTTTGTCACATAAGAATATAAATTATTGTTTTCTCATAATATTATTCCCTGTACTTCTGAGGTAATTCACCCCATACAGATGTTATTACTAAAAGTCTGTAAAATAGGGCACAATGTATTGTTAATATTCATTGCATTGTGTTTTGTTTTAGGGTTAAAGGAAATGTAAACTTAAAGGGTTAGTTCACCCAGAAATGACAATTCTGTCATTAATTACTCACTCTCATGTTGTTCCAAACCTGTAAGACTTTACTTCATCTTCTGAACACAAATGAAGATCTGAGAGCTTTCTGTCCCTCCATAGACAGCTACGCAACTGACACTTTGGTGCTTCAAAAAGTTCATATTCCATATGAATTGAGCGGTTTAATTTTCTGAATACACTCGATCGCTTTATATGACCAACAGATTTAGAATTTAGTCTTTTATTCACATATAAACATTCATCTACTCACACATCAGTTGTGGTAAACATAAGCTTAAGCATGTTCGCTTGACATGCGAGAACCAATGAGGTTCATTCTCGTGTTACACAGCACGTTTGAGTTTCAGCAAGAACCAATGAGGTTTGTTCTCACGCATCAAGCAGGTTCAGTTGAGCTTCTGTTTATGTTCACTGATCAATGTTTATATGTGAATAAAAGCCTCAATTAAATCTGTTCATTATATAAAGCAAGTCTCTTCAGAAAAATTAGACTAAACTGCTCAATTCATATGGATTTGTTTTACGATCTTTTTCTGAACTTTTTGAAGCATCAAAGTGTCAGTTGCGGACAGAAAGCTCTCAGATTTTATCAAAAAGATCTTCATTTGTGTTCTGAAGATGAACTAAAGTCTAATGGGTTTGGAACAACCTGAGGGTGAGTATGTAATGACGGAATGTACATTTTTGGGTGAACTATCCCTTTAACGGATAATGTCCTGGCAGTAATTTATCAGTACCTTTACGTTTTTCTACAGATTTTTGTTCTTACGGTGCATGTGGAGCATTCTAAATACATTTGTTTATCTCCATTTCAGAACCTGATCTCAAGAAGAGGATCAGAGTTCATCTGCTCAATGCTCATGGGCTAGATGAAGCTGGCATTGATGGAGGGGGAATATTTCGAGAGTTCTTGAATGAACTGTTGAAGTCAGGCTTTAATCCTAACCAAGGCTTCTTCAAGACAACTAATGAAGGGCTTCTCTATCCGAGCCCCACTGCAGAGATGCTTGTGGGAGAATCCTTCACCCGCCATTACTACTTTCTTGGCAGGATACTGGGAAAGGTAAGACCGATTTCACAGGGATCATGTGATGTATTGCATTACACTATAACATTCTTTATCTCTTCAGTGGTGCAGAGACCAAAGAGCATTACGAAATCAGTTTGATCACCTGGTACACCTGTTCACGATTTAGTTAACATATTTCACTGCAAGTTAATAATTTAATAACACTTGCAGTGGCTTGTCTTTTCATTTTTTTCAAGGTGTCTCATTTGTCTTTGAGGTCAAATGGGGTCATTTGGATCAATGCTGAAGGTCAAAGGTCAGGTTCAATCAGTGGTCTCAGGCTGAGTAGCTTAGTTAACATTATAGATCATATGCATTATCTTTACGAGGTCACTGAAGTTTAAAGTCAAGTTTATTTGTGGCCTTTTGATAGATCATTTAGGAAATTACCTTTAATAAACCTCCATCAAAATACTAGAAATTAATGGTTGAATGTAAATTAAATAATTTGCTCACAATCACATTAATTTGTCTAATTGTATGAGGCCTCAAAGTAGTTTAGGAGCTTTAATTTAGCGACAGAAATAACAGTTAACTGTTTCCAAGCATTGCAGGAATCTGTATATACAGTAGCAGTACATCGTTTCTGTTGGAGGATGGAAATAATTTGATATAAGTGCATTCTAATTTCTTAATGGTTAGAATGGTTCACAATAAGTGGAAAATGTTTTACAATAAAACCATCTTGATAACTCTTTGATTATTCTAATTTTGCCTAGTGTTTTCCTATAATGGCTCCACCTTGAGCCACAATTTATTGACGCTATTGTTTTGGCCATCTCTTTTGTATGGCCGCTAGATGGTATTCATTAGCCGCTAATGTTTTTAAAGTTTCATTAATGCGTATGCCCAGGATTGTTTATCACAAAGCACATTGACTGGGGGAAGGGTAGATGAATTACCTCATGCCAAGAAGCTCGCTGCTCAATTAGGCTACTCCATTAGCCCATGATTTCCTGTCTCTGTTTGTGTAGCCATCGCATTTGGCCATGGACGCTAAATCAGCTAGCACCATAAATAACTGGAGCCGTGCCGCTGGTAATAGTGTTTTGATCTGTTTTACAGTCATGGGCATCAACACCACTTGTGAAGAGGCAATTCAGGCCACTTATTAGAGAGCTATAATGAACACACACACATACACACACACCTTGTATGATGGAAGGGACATAACTGAGCTCCTACCCTGAGGAATGGCTGGCCCCCCCTCCCTGCTACTTTCTTGATCTTATTCCATTCAATTGCCCCCGCTCCTTAGTAATGGGCGAAGCAATTAAGGTGACGAGATTAATTTCAATTTGACTTTCAATTAACCCTCCTTCTCTCTCCATAAATATGTGAAGGTGTGGCAGACTGAGTGGGATATTGATATTTGTTTAGTGCTGTTATAAAGACGATCTGTATAGATTACAATTGCGTCACTGTAACTGTGGCAGGGTCCAATGAAGAGACCTGTCAATTTTACTTTTTGTGATACAATACATTTTTTATTTTTTATTTTGACGATTTGTCACCATGGTAAATTTATCTAATTGGCTTTGCCTTTGGTAAAAGGTTTTGTACAAACCTGACAGTAGTGTTTTTTTTTTTTTTTGTGATGGCGTCATATATTATGTGAAATCTAAACTTCTTGCCTGACTGGACCAGCTGGATAAAATCCTGTTGAGGCCTATACTGTTAGCTTTGCAGCCCATATTTGTGTCATCAGGATTAAGAGAGTTTAGACATCATTGCAGATTTTGTGTGGTCCTGTTAACCGATGATTTACACAGAATTGGAGCCCTAGTCATTTACAAGGGTCGACACATCACTTCACTTATTCATTAAATGTTTTGATTAAGCTTTTGATTAATATGATTATTCTTTCAGCTACCATTTAAGAAGTGTAGTATTCCCAGATCCATTCAACATATAATTCTTTTTGGCAAATGTTTTTGTTTTATTATTATCTTTCATCATTTCATGATTTTTTTGATGATTGTTTTTATTAGGTTTAGTCTTGGACACTGACCAGGTTTACATTTCACTGCAAGTTGTATTCTATATATGACTGTGTAAGTGACAAATAAAATTTTCAATATTAATGTGTAGAATTGCTATTACATGTCTTTATCAGGAAGCCATCATGGGCTGGGTGCATTATAGATCATGATGTAGAAGAAAATGGTGTTTTCACAATATTGGAAGTGGATACTTGAAAAATAAATGTTTTTTATTTAAATATCAAGGCATGCTACAGCCATTTAATTAAAGACCCACCCTTGTGTAGAATTGAATTATTTTCACACTCTACTCTACACATGCCCTCAAATACGAACTGAGTCACACGCACAAATGCAACGTGCTCTGCAGTTCAACAAGCAGTGCTTAACTGTCCCTCTTCAAAGGGCAACAGAGAGGAAAGAGAAGGTCAGAACTCCTGATTGATGGCAAGTGTGTTAAATTTTTTATTGATTCTTAATGCTGTAAATTTACAAATTTATTTGGCAGAAACAGAAGGCAGCTGCTAAGTTGTTGGCGTTTACTCTCCTGATGGTGCCACAATTTGCATTAATTGCGTTGCCACTGCACTCACTTATATTAAAAGTCCTGGCCATTCATTAATCCTTTTTATCCCAAATCATTTTGGCACAATTTCTGGCAATAAACACCCATAAATAACCTGAAGGTTTGAAAAATAGGCTGCGTTGTGCCTCCATATCCTTATTGCGGCTTCTTCCCGGGAGCGACGTTATTGATAGGTTTCAGGAGGGCGCAGCACATATGTTCCCACAACAGGGCTCGTGGGAAGAGTGTTGCTAAGTGGATTATTTTGCATAAAAAATGTCCCATGTTTGAAGTTGCACGATTAACCTGTGTTTAGGAAATGCTCTGATTTACAGCCTGCGTGTGTGTTTTAGATGCATGCATTATGGAGATTTGGGAAATTTATAATCCATTTAGCTTATGTGGCTGAAAGATTTTAGTGCAATCATTTATGCAAGGCCTGTATATTTTAATGACCTCAGATATGGTCTTTTTAGGACTGTTGTGGTACTTTAGCTTTCAGGACTCACCATCCTTGTGCTTCTTAATGGAACAACAGGTTAAGGATATGTTGATGTTTTTAAAGTTTGAGCTTCTTCAGTATAAAGTGTCATTAGTATTTGGGACCGATTAGCCCACAGGATATAGATATTGTCATAATTGTGCCACTTACTTTACATTACACAGTGTTTAACAGTCCTAGAGGTCATATTGTTAAATATATTTCTCTCTGTCTTCTGTCTCCCAGGCGCTGTATGAAAACATGCTAGTGGAATTGCCTTTTGCCAGTTTCTTCCTGTCCAAGATTTTAGGCACCAGTTCAGAGGTGGACATCCACCATCTGGCCTCTCTAGACCCAGAGATGTACAGAAACCTGCTTTTCCTCAAGAGCTATGAAGGTGACGTGGAAGACCTCGGCCTTAACTTCACTGTGGTCAACAATGATCTTGGGGAAGCACAGGTGAACAACACGTCTCCCCCCCTTTGTGCCCTTTTGTTTGTCTTTTGTGTCTCCTCTCTCCATCTCTTGTTCTCTGGCATTGTTAATGATTGATCTAACTGTTGTTAGTCTTGGCTGATGGAGATAAAGCACGTCTCTGTCTAGATCTTTAAAAGTACTTCTCTGTTGACCAGCTCAAACATACCTACTGGGAGAAAACTGTGTAGCATAGTATAAGGTCTAATCATCCAGCTTGATATCTGGTAGTGCCACTCCTCACTTCCAAACATATGGAAACCAACTCAACCTGTGGTGTATGGAGAGAAATTGTGTGTGCTCTCCACATTTGGTTCAAGTTTAAGTAAAAAAAAAAAAAAAGTAATGAAAGGTATTGAATGTTCAGAAAATATTGTCAACTCAGGTCAACTATTAGTAACAATTATATCCTTAAATAACAATATATATATATATATATATATATATATATATATATATATATATATATATATATATATATAGACAGGATGGTTAACAGGGTGGTAGATTTAGCCTAAATAGTAATTCAGTAGTGACTAGCTAGTTTAGGACCAAATGATAATTGATACTGATTTTTATTAAAAAAAACTTTTATTTTGCATGAATGGAGAAAAATAAATCGTTTGATAATTCTTTCTTATTACTAAGGTACCAAAGTACAAGTAAACTCTTATTTACTTTCCCCTTCATTAGGTAAAGGGTGTTCATGGGCACTCATTTCCATTATGTTCCTCAGTTGCCTTAAACACTTTCCTCTGCAGCTGTACTGTTTCACTTTCAACATGGAATTAAATTATCACTGGACCCAGGGAGACAGTGCCTGTCACACTTCCATCTATTTGTTTCTTTTTCCAGGTGGTTGAGCTCAAACCAGGGGGAAAGGACATCCCGGTAACCACAGCCAACAGGATAGCCTACATCCATTTAGTGGCCGATTACCGTCTGAACAAACAGATCCGAGCACACTGCCTGGCCTTTCGACAGGGCCTGGCTAACGTGGTCAACCTGGAGTGGCTGCGAATGTTTGATCAGCAGGAAATTCAGGTAGCAGCTTACCTGGACGCGCACACACACATGCGCGCACACACACACACACACACACACACACACACACACACACACACACACACACACACGCATGCTAAAAATGTGGGAAAGGGCACATGTGTCTAGACACAAACCAATCAGTTATGTGTCAGAAAGGATTAATAATAATAAGATCAACAGATATTATCACCAGATAATATTGAAAACTGTCTGTCTTTTCTTCTCTTCTCTTTTTTTGTTGTCATTAATTAAATGTAAACAACTTAAGTCCACCTATATTTTCAGGTATTGATTTCTGGTGCACACGTGCCCATCTGTCTGGATGACCTGAAGAAATTTACTAACTACTCAGGTACTACAAGCACACCCATCAGACTTTTTATCACTATAGATTTAGCTTGATTTACTAGCCTCTCTTACTTTCCTTCCAGAGATGTCATGTTGCTCTTACATTTTGTCTTGTATTTATGTATTAGTAACGGAGAGCCAAAACACGCACAGGTCAAGTGTGAATTTGTAGTTTATTAACTACAAATTCAGATTTTAAGTCGTGTAGTGTATTCCAGCTTTACGTGTTAACTCGGAAGCTTCAACCTTTCCTCTACTTAAACAGGATGTAGTAAAAAAGGTTTAAAATGTTTTAACCATGTTTTGCACTAAAGCTCTATTATCTGATAATTTAGAAGGGTTTAGTTATGAAAGACTTTAGATATATGCATTATATTTATTGTTTATTAACTGTTGCTGCACTACTCAGGTGGTTATTCAGCAAATCATCCAGTGATCAACATTTTCTGGGATGTGGTGGAGAGCTTCAGTGATGAGGAGAAACGGCAGCTTCTCAAGTTTGTTACAAGCTGCTCACGACCTCCGCTCTTAGGCTTCAAGGTCAGTGACATTGACCTAAACCCTCTGAAAATATAATTTTAATTAACTTAGGGTTGTGTCTGAACTCTTTAAAGATGAGTTAATGTTTTATCTGAGATTGTAAGGGGCCTTAGGTGGGTTCACTGGAAAAGTGAAATGTACAGACATAACCCAACCCCACCCCGTGTCTGAGCTGCATCGATATGACTTGCACCTCTGTTAGCACATATGAAGTTCAGATGAAGTTCATGCCAACTCGCACCTGCTTATGATTTTGTCCTAATTTCTATATTTTTATTCAATAAAGTTATCAGGATCCCCACCACAAAGACGTCTACTCCCTGCAAGGTGTGCTGCCTTAACGGAGAAATAATGAAGTGAAAAAAATGTTTTGTCGCAGTATCTCGTCATTAATTTACACAAGGGTGTACGAGCAAACAGGCTCATTGTAACAAATCATTTTCACATTATAACAGCTATCAGGATAGGCCTTATCTTGGCCTCTATTTGTGCTAGAGAGGTTGTGACCCCTAGCATTGTAATGTTATTTGAGGCTTTTCCAAGTGCCACTGGGTGTGTGAAATCCATCTGACTGATAAAATGCCCTGTTGAACTTTAAACGGCTCTTGCTTGATGTTGACTGTATCTAGCGTGTAGTCAAAGGCCAGGAAATGAGGATGATAGCATCTGACAGTAAACACAGAAAATAAAATACAGAGCTTTCAAATTATTCTGACTACTTCATCCACTGACTGTTTTCTTAGGATTAGTATTGTCTCAGTCTCCAGGAATTCAACCTTAAGTCTGTTTCTTGTATACCAGAGTGTGAAGTTGTGCTTATTACACTCAGCAGTATCTGGGGAACAGAAAAATCATTAAATGTGTTTTTATGCCTTCCTTAGATTAACCAAGGACAGTAATTGTCATTTCATTGACTTTATTGCATCTTTTAATATCTGTCATCAGTTTAAAGCAGATTACTTTAGCCTGAATGAATTTGGGTGGGGGATGGCTTCTGAGCAATTCCACAGATACGTGCTACTGCCAAAATTAAAGTGGGGCTGTTTAATGAATTTGACTTTGGTGCAGACGCTCTGAGGAACGGATGGAAAGGAGGAGTAAGAGGAAAAAGACGAAGAGAGACGGATCAAGGGGAGATGGCCTCCCACCTCGTCTGGCTCTTCAGCCAGCTCAGCCTTAATTAGATGCCGTTAAACATCCCAGAATTCATTAGGGGAGAAATAGCCCTGTCACAGTGAGCTATTTAAAAATCATGATGGATACCCTTTTTTCAAAATGATGGCTCCCATCATGACATTTTCTCGATAAGCAACGATACTTTAATACCTTAATTGTTAGAAAAATTGGCCCCTTAAAGCCGGTTTAATCAGGTTCATTTTGGGGTTGAGCCTCGCAGCCACGTGGAGAATTTTTCCAGTAGGCCCGTCTTGTTGTTCTTTCAGCAACCTTTTATAGATCTGAAAAGTTCTCTGTTTAGCTGTTGCTGTGATATTAGGCAGTTGTTTGTTGCATTTATCTGCGTAGATGCTGCCTTAGTTTTATAGCATTTTTTTTAGTAACCAGTGATAGTCTACACTGAATGGAGCGCAGTGTGACCAGATACTGACAATAAACTTGTGTTTTATTTGTGACAAACACCACGTGCCTGCGCTACTTCTGACAACAGTACAGTTGGAACTTTGATTTCTCAAGCTGTGGTTGACTACAGTTCACCTAGTGTAGACACAGTGTTAAACTGTTTTTACAATCCTACACGGATTTCTGCAAAACTTAAGTATACAAAATTTGCTTCATTTCAAAACGATCAGCACTGAAACTGATGATAACTTGCAGTTCTGTAAGCGAGTCAGATGAGCAAGATGAGGGTTTAATAAGAGTTGGCTGTCTATGCAGTAGAAATATATATATATATATATATATATATATATATATATATATATATATATATATATATATATATATATATATATATATATATATATATATATATATATATGTATATGTGTGTGTGTGTGTGTGTGTGTGTATATATATATATGTATATATATGTGAGTGTGTGTGTGTGTATATATATATATATGTATATGTATGTGTATATATATGTATTTATATGTGTATATATATATATGTGTATATATATATATATATAGATTTCTACTGCATAGACAGCCAACTCTTGACAGCCAACTGATTAAAAAAAAAAAAGTATATACTGTATGTATATACTTTTTTTTTTTTATCAGTGATACACGACTAAAGATAACTGAGAAAAATGAGATTTAACACTCATAATGCGGGATACAAAAATGAAAAATGTACGATCTGTAGTTTTCACAAAATAAACGAGGATATCTCTGTGCAGGTAAAATGGAAAAAGAGCACAGATTGTTCATTCACTTATACTACCGACCAGGCGCGCAGATGGCACTGGGGACGAGGGGGACATGACCCCCCCCCCCCCCCAGATTCATAGTGACCCGATCCGTCCCCCGCCCTCACTATCCCAAACGCGACAAAAATCGGTAAAACAGGGGATTAACATTGTAGCAATGCAAAGCTGGTTGAAAATTGACGAATGTTTCCTTTAATTCAGTAACCGCCCTGACTGATTCAAGGAGTTCATTCAGTGATGGATTTGTCAGACTGATTCAACCCAGTAATGTCTTTCTGAATAATTCATTAAAAGAACTGGCTCGTAAGAGTCATTTCTGAATTGTATGACACTGGTCACTCTGTATGTTTTGTTTTGCATGCAGCCCACAAAACTTGATAGAAAGACTTGTTTTTGTTTCTTCAAATTTATTTTGGCAATCTCACATCTACAACTTGACTAAAATATGATTTTGTTTCACTGAAAAACGAAATGTTTTTAGCTCTTCTCCTCTGGTCTCTTCCAGATACTTTTTCCCCTCAAAGTGTTTGTTGAGTATTGCTTTTCATAGATGTTCATGAGATTTTCTGCTTTCTCTTTGTCTCTAGGAGCTGTACCCAGCATTTTGCATCCATAACGGAGGCGCTGACCTGGATCGTCTCCCTACCGCTAGCACTTGCATGAACCTTCTCAAGCTACCAGAGTTTTGTGACTCTCAGCAAATGAGGAACAAGTTACTCTATGCTATTGAATCCTCTGCTGGCTTTGAGCTCAGCTGAGGAATACATCAACCCCTTGATGGCCTTGAAACGCAGGCAAGAAGCTGCGACTTTTGTCATAGTAACCAGATATTAAATGATCAGAATGAACAGACAGTGTGTCTGCTGTGGATGTACAGTGATTTACAGGTGTTGGGACATAAAAAAAAAAAAAAACAAATGCAGAAGGACAGTTTGAAGTTGTGGCACGGACAAAGATATGCTCAGTTTTATTTTTACTTCAAAAAGAGTAACCTTGTAAATAATGCATTTATAATCTCAAAGCAGCATCAGGGAAAGGCGTCCATTGATCAAAAGCACTATCATTGAACAGGAATATCGGGATGTTTGAGATACTGAGGGAATAGAATGGCAGCGCAAAATTCACTTGTAGATTTTCCTCGGTTTTGCATTGCTTACATTGAAGTGGGTGTTTTAAGACAATTCCATTTTACGATTTGAACTGCTCTTTGTCACAATAGTGCAGCACATATTGAGTGTCTACCAATAAAGATGCATGCTTTAGCCTCGCTGACTCAAGAACAAGCTAAAACATACGCTTCTCCAATGTAACAGCATGCCTGAAATTTCTTCAGCACAGTAGGGATACTAAAGGTTGTGCTTGGATTAAGGTCACACTGCTTCAGCTTCACAAATGGACATGCCTTGATACAGGGCGTGCTAATATTGTAGCTTTCGCTGAAAACTCTGAGCTATTCATTTTGCAGGCTAAATACTATTGTTTGGCTAATGTGCCACCAACAGAAGAATTGAATAGATTAGAATCATGGCAGGATGTGTGAGGTTAACAGGGGTGGAGTCATTTTGTTTCAATCATGTAGTAAAATTGGAAAAAAATATTATTCAGTTTTAAATTTCAACAATGGCTAGCTGCATTTCAGGCCTCAAGGTTTACTGTATGTTTCTATTGCATTTTACAAAAAAACAAACAAAACAAAAAAAAAAGATTGTGTAATTATGTATTCCACATATTGGGCCTTGTTTTTATAGCAATGGAGAGAGTGATGCTGATATTGTGCAATAATTAAAAACAGAAACTTTGAGGACATGCAAGTTTTAGATTAGGTCAGACAAATTGATGAATGAAGGAAAAGTGTGACATGCCTAAGTTCTGCTGTAGCAAAGAACAATTTGGTAAACTGAAGAGGACTGAAGAATGTGCTGTCAGCATCCTCTGATTGCTTTTTTGCTGCTGCTTACTGGGTTCAGCATGGCTGTATGGACATGTTGGTTGGTGGAAAGCTGATTGATGATGGATATGCGAATATGTATTTGTCTACATCTTTTAATGTTCACGCAGCATTTGTACAAGACTTTTAAATTCTCTCTTCACCTTGTCAGTAATAACCTGCTTCCCAACATCTGTTAAAGTAAATGAGTAATATGACAGCATACTGGTGCTGAATATCTGATCGTTTACAAACGCTGATGTGTAGAGTTCGTCTTGATGTTCATGATGAGCAAGGACAAGCAGAGTTGTTTGTAAAGATGCGTTTACCGACATTTAAGTGTATGTGCCCTGAATGGTTTTTTTGAGTGACAAAGACAGGTGTTCAATCTATGTGTCATAGAATGTGTGGTGATTAAATGTTTTTTTTTTTGTTTGTTTTTTGCACCAGGGATATTAGCATCTTTTGTTAAAACATAATATTTAAGGAAAAACTGGGATGTAGAATTTCATTTCGAGTTTTATGGCCTTTGACATATAATTAAAGAAACATCCAGTGATGGAACAAGAAAGGAGGCTGGTCGGGACCACGGATGCATTATCCGTATAACATAAATTAAGGGTGTGTTCGTTTGACATAAATCTAATGGGGCCCTGCAATGAGAGCAAGTGATGGCCGGAGAGCAGGGGGAACTTTTTTTATTCCACCTTGGATCATCTCCATATATTCTCCTAGCCTCAATCTCACCCTCCACACTGGAACAAGTCTCTAGACTCCTCCCTCTCTGACCAAATTTCCAGCATTTTAGCAGCAATCTCAGACGCGGGTAATTGGGTCTTAAAAAACTAACTTGTCTTATAGCTATGAAGAATTGGCCTTAATTATGGCGAGATTTATTTGGCTCTATTACCTTATAATGGATTATAGCTGGCAAACTTAATGCCTCTGGCCATCTATCACACCCACGTGCTAAGATATATACCAAAGGTATTTTATAAAGCTTTTAGAAATGTTATTATTGCACTAAGGGCCAAGTCATTTCACACCAGAATGTGAAAGCTTAAAGATTTAATTTCAGAGAATTCATTAAGAACAATTAATGGGTTTAAAAAAACAACACTTTACGTTTAGTCTTTTTTTTTTTTGTTTTTTTTTTTTTTTTTGCTTTTTTTCCCAGGAAAAGATTCTAATGTACATTGTCATCCATCGTGTTAAAGATGATTAAAGTCGTAAAAAACTCGTGTTTTTTAATGTGTGAAATAATTATAAAGAGATGAGATTTGCCGCAAATCTGAACAGATTTGAAGTAAATACACATTCATATAGCCTACATAAATATAAAAAAAGTGACCTGAATGTATTAAATATTACCATGGTTTCCGTTTTACAGCTTGCTCAAAAATGAAAATACTGCTAACAACAGTAAATTGGAAAGAATTGACAGCAAAATGATAGCCTATTAATTCATAATCGCTTTTCATGAAATATTTTCATGCAAGATCTCTGTCCATACTATATTTTTCTTATCATCATTACATTATTAATAATAACAATAACAAATACTTTGATTTATTAATATTAGATTTTTCCATTGCTTTGTTGCTCTAATGTATCCTAAACAAGTAACTTCTGCATATAAAGATGAATAATCATTAGAAGACCACGAGTGCCTCCCTGTGGAGGTTTTTTGAAACTAACTAGAAATAAATTATGTAGTATCAGTTTTGATACATGCAGCATTTATAAATCATGACCTCTGTTATTACAAGATAAAAAGTCTAATTGAATCATTGGCATTGGGAAAAGGCACATATTGGTATTATCTCACTGTGTAAAGTTTAATAGTGCACTATGTAATAGGGGGTTGAATGCGAACGGAAAGGAAAAGAATCTTCACCCTCTGTTGGCCAATACTGAGACATACAGCGCTTACAATAGAGCTTAAACTCTACAGCAGAAACACATAACATTCTCAGTGTTCCACTAAATCCCATCATGAATGCTTTATACTCTCCTGCAGTCTGTAACACACCACACACTTTACTCATACCAGTTTTGATAAGTCAAACTTTTTTAAAATAAATAAAACATAGAGGCCTAGTTATCTCCCAGAAGAGAACAAATCAAAAGGAAAAAAAGAAGCAGCCTTACAATTTGTTTTAGTTTTCCACATTCTTCTTACTTTTTACTGCTTGTTTTGACAAAACAGCATAATGCTCCCTTTAAGGGATAGTCCACCAAAAGAAAATTCTGTCATCTTTTATAACCTCATGTTGTCCCAAACCTGTTTCTTTCTTCTATTCAACATGAACCATTTTGAAGAATGTTAGTCATTCTATAGACTAAAAATAAAATAGAAGTCAATGGAAACCGAAACTCTTTTGTTACCTAAATATCTTCTTTTGTTGTTCTGCAGAAAAAAGAATGTCAGAACACATTTCAGATTTTTGTTTAACTATCCCTTTAACCAGTTAAATCATGTGTAATCTCAGCATGGGGTCTAACAGGGGATACAGACAAGAGCCATTCTCCATCTCGTTCGTGCTCCCTGCCAAGTTTGGATCAACAAGCTGAAGATTCCAGCACAAGCTTTTTGGCACATTCTTTGTCTACATTCTTCTACAATCCATTTTGTTTACTAAAGGGTCTAGCTATCGTTATCAGAGTGGAAAACAAAACAAAAAAGTCCTTCCACATGATTTCCATGGTATCAATCTCCATTCCAGAATCCTTCACAGGCAGCAGGAGGGGGAAAGGCAACATCTAAATCCAATGCATGCATCACATCCGGTCTACTCATTTGGTTGAATGCTAAAGGAAAAAATAAACATATGTGCCTATTTTTGTCAGTCATAAAACCATAAACATAAATGGTGTCTGAAGGGGTTATGCTTTGTAGTCACTAATTTGCATGGTTATTAGCTCAATTGGATTTGTTCTAGAATCTAGATCATTAAACACTGGTGATTGCATAGGCGCAGCCAGTCACAGGTCATGACCTCTCACCCTTCGCTCCACCTTTGAATGTGGAAGCTGCACTTTCACTTTCCACTCCAATTCTTCTGTCTCAGGATCATAACTAAACCCTGTCCTCTGCTTGACATTTAGATATATATTAGTTTTAAAATTAGATTTATTTTTATGAGTGGATTATGTAAATATTTGTTGTCCAACTATAGGCTAAGCAGTGGTTCTCAAAGTGTGGTACGCAGGCTCCCTCTAGTGGTACGCAGAGGAATCACTGAATTTCGCACGAACGATCAAACCGGTGTGATCATCAGTCTTCTTGGCTGGTCCCTGGAGCGTACGATTACAACGATTCGATTGTGAGTAGAACGGTCAGTGCATCACGTGATCAACTGCTAAATTCAAATGTGCTTTCGCAGTTGGCTGAGCCAGAGACGGACGCGCTCAGCGCTGTCATATTATCACAATTATTCAGTGTTTTCAAATATATGTAAAATACACACTGATGTCTATGGAAGCGGCAATAATAATAAGTCACATTAGACGACACGTTTTATTCATATCATACACATTGTGTAAGTAACTTTAAAGTTAACTCTATTCTTCTCCCAGTTCACCGGCCACTACTTTCATGTATTTCAGGAGAGGTAGATGAATTCACGAGTTGTAAATCCAACAGATCCGATTCTCTGAACAGTGGCAAAAACTAACATGGCGGCGCACCTTGCTCAACTAGCTTATAAAGGTGTTTAACCAACAAAACACTTCCACTTGCACATATTTGACAATCTTAACATCAGATATTTCATGCCATAGCTAACAAATTAGTGAATATTTTGAATAAAAATGGAAATAAAAGCAGATCATCATTCATCAGTCGTTCAGCGCTATTGTGGTGTCACGTGGCCATGGAAACAATAAAATGATCCGTTCTAAATAACGCTCGCCTTGAAAAACTCACGGGGTCAGCCAGAATATTTTAAATGTAGTAGACTACGTTTGTTTTATTAAGTACAGTACTTTTTAAACTTAATATGTTAAGTTCAGTAGGCTACAGTTTTTATTTATTTTTTTGTTTCAATACATTTTAATTTAATCATTATTTAAGTTTTTTATTTACCTGTATGTAAGCAGCACAGTGCAGTGTTAATATTCAAACTGTGTTTTTACAATGTTTAAAGTGGATGACAATAATACATTCTTATTAGAAATAAAACTGCCTCATTTTTGAGCTGTGCATAACAGTAGCTGAATAGTTAAACTTACTACGCTACTGTATTTTCAAAGTTTGAGAACCACTAATTAATATTATCTGCTCCTAAGAAGAAACATTAGGTTATGATATGTTCTCAACAATCTCAATGTTTGAGATATGAAGATGAATCATTTTCCCTCAATAAGTCTTTGGATTCCCCATATTACAACACCATTAGGCTACCTGTCACATCACACTTACTGAGCAATCTCCTTCAGCTGTTTGGGTAACAGGAAGTGACGAAATTGCACAAGAATCATGTCGCTTTATAGAGGTCGGCGGATGGTTGGAGAACATTAGTGGCAGCCCAATTTCATTGATAAAGGTTCATATATTCGTCCGCTCATCTCTGTCTTTCATATAGGGAAGTTACTCCGATCACCTGAGACTATTTTACAAACGGACAGACCTCGGACCAAACAGAGGCTAATTACCGCAGGAAAAGTATTTCAAATAAAGAAACTCGACCTCATCATTGCAATACACTGATCGGAGTTCCAAATAAAGCACCGGGATAAGGACACATAAGGTTTGTGAATTTAACCTTGAGATATGTTGATGTTTTTTTCGGTTTGCTATGAAAACGAGATGAAAAACATGATGTCAAAACCTAGTTTCGCGCCTATGATGCCCAAATGTTTAGGCAGGCAGCTCATAGGATATACGAGACACGGACACAGTGTCTTCGGGGATCACTGGAGCGCCTTTTCAAAAACAACAGAGATCAACAGCAGCAGAGTTTTTAATGAAAATTGTAGGCAGAAATAAATAAATGTTTAATACTAATAATTTTACAAAAGACAAACGTTTTGACTCACTGTACCAGCAGCCGCATAATTTCTCTTGACATCTAAAAGTTTTGATCAGATTTCCGATATAATTCTAAACGATTTTACGTTAGTGTTAAATGGTAGCCTTTAATGGTTTAAGTATAGTTTTGGTCTGGTTTTTTTTTTTTAAGACTGCTGCTTTCATTTCGCCCAGTTGACTAACAATAACAACAGAATGGTAAGATATCAGTGTTACATGCAAATGTCAAATAGCCTAGGTTATTTTATGTGTGCAAATAACTGACGTATGTAGGTGAAACGATTAGTCACCGGAATTTAGTAGAATGTTCTTGACTTTCCAGTACATTCCATGTCTTCTCACACCTGTAAAACATGCTGCATTAAAAGGTCACATATGAACCTGAGTCGAGACGTGCTTGAGATTATTTCCACGATTAGTTTTGATAGTGTTCAAAGAGTTTAACTCTTTAAGACACCACGTTGCTCTTCAAGTACTTTTATTCTTGCAGAACAACATTAGGACAGGGACAAATCTAGAAAAGGAGTTGAAGATTGCTCATGCATGTTTGGCAGAAAGTTTTTCTTTCGGTTTTCTTTTTTATAGAAAGTACCAGCGTTTCTCTTTCTCAGGCTTCCGTTTACATCTGCTATGGATGTGGAAGTGATACTAGCATTCTTATTACATTGAGATAATTAATTACATGTTGATGATGTTAATTAAATGCATTGTTGGTTATTTTGTGAGCTGTTGTTTAAGTGTTGGTCTGCAATTTCAAACTGACATTTTCATATTTATTCATGGTATGGTTAATATTTCTGTCTCATTTTTATTTGAGATCAGAGTTGACAGCATAAGTCTTACATTTCAGTAGAATGGAGAGTAGCCCAAGTGGTGTTTGTTAATGGTCTGGCTTCACTTTCATTTAGAAGTGAATTGCATCACTTTAAATTGTTCAAATCTTTTCATCAGGGATGCAATGCATAAGGTTAGTAGCAAGTTTTGAAATGGCATAATCTGGCAGCCTTCATCTTCAAGTGGCCCGACCAAATTCCCCTTTAATTTTCTGCATGTGCTTTGTCAATGTATCCCAGTGTTTTGAGATTAATGCTATTAAAGGTACTCATCGGTGTAGTTTTTACTTTGAAGAGGTGCCAGTGTTTCATTAACTTCGTCTATCTATAAGCCGTAACTCTATCCACCTTGATTTAAACGCAAGAACAGCCTCAGTTGGTTTTAAACTTTTTGTGTAAGGCTTCTGGTCATCCACTTCCAGTTATTTTAGTTGTAAAAAATACTTAATTAGACTGTTTGTTTTGCGGCTGAGTCTGACAGACAATATTTAGGCCTAGTATATTATATCATCATTATTATCATAAACACATTGGTTTAGTCCATAATATAGTTAGTGTATGGCAGATTTTAATGTTCTGCCAGAATGATCAAATGTAAGATTTTACAGGAAGTTAATATAGCCTCAGCCTTATTTGTTACAGTCCCTCTTTTGGACAAACAAGTTACTCGAGTCTTTGGTTGATGCAGAAAGTTACTGTAAATAAGTGTGTCTTTGTATGTACTGTAGATGAACACAAATGAATGTCGCTCAACTTGTTCAAAGATAGAAATATAAACTTAATTTAGATGTCATTTCAAATTGTATCAGTCAGAAACTTGGTTCAGTTGGCCATAAACCTCAAACACTGGAGGCATCAATCTGTCCTCTGGTTCAGTCTGTCACACACTCTTGCCAAATAATGACTTCCATTGCCCTAGATAGCAATGGCTCATCTGTTAATCGCATTGACAAGTCAAATACTCTCTCTTTCCTAAATTCGCAAAGAAAGAAAAAGAAGAGAAAACAAATGGCCACATGGACAAAATGTTTTGTAATTATTATGGTCAACACCTGGTCAACATATCCAGCTATTCGGTTTGTCGAACTAATCCTTCATCAACACTGTCCATCGACACATCCCCATACTATCATACTGACTTATTTTAGGACTGTACATGTTGTGTAACTCTTTGCCTTTCACGTGTAGAAGTCTAATTTAGCTTTTTAAATCACTAAAACAGTTTTCACTAATTAAAACTGACTAGGCTGTGGTCATTTGGTGCAAGTGTGGCTAGAGTTATTGCAGTCAAGTGATCTGCTTTGAGCTGAGCTGACAGCCTCCTCTTAGTGCCACTATGAGAAGCCAGAGAACAAGCTCCAGAGAATTCCGCAGCCATTTCACATCTGTTTACACATTTGTGAGCATGCCCTGACTGCTGTTTCATGACAAGTAGCAAAGGAATGTGCAACAGATTTTGGAGGAAGATATGGCAGAGGAAAGACGAGGGTGAAGAAGAAGGCACTGCTGCTTAAAAGTATATGTCCATGAAAAGGCTGTCTCAAAAAGGTGGAAAAGATTGACTGTAACATGAGTCAGGAATGTTGGCTGTTGTGCAGTAGGTGTGGTTTTAAAGAAATGCACTTAAAGATCCAAAAGTGGGTGAAGAGTGGACTTGAAATAGTGTGTGTGTGTGTGTGTTGTGAGATTTTAGAGAATTTGCATCTGCAGAAAGTGTGGATCATCAGTCAAAGTTCTTAATCTCTTTCACACTTGTGTTGTAATTTAGTAAATATTTTTTTCTATTTTGATTGTGCTTTCAGCTAAAAACTCTCCGCACAGTTTGTCGTATTTAAATCCATTCCACAGAATTCCTCGGATTATGCCCTAACGCCACCACAGAAGTATTTTGTGAATTATTATTATTATTATTATTAATTTTTTTACAGATTTTCAACCTTATTTTGTCTTAATGGTTGTGGCCATTAATGTTCAGTATTAATTAGTTTTTGTGTTTGTGTACCATTTTTATGAAGTACATCACACTAGTAGATCTTACTGACTAAGCATTGCCAAACATTGTTGTGAAATTTGAGGATGCTGGGGTGATCTGCAGGTGATATAGCCTAATCTTTCTCTCTATGGGACAAAAGTTTAAATGTTAACTTAAATGAAAACCAAGTTCCAAGGTTTAAATGTTGCCAATACAAATCATGTTGTGTTTTTTTTGTGGCTGCATCAACCTGGGTAACCCTTATTTAGCCATTTTAGCTGTACCAATTTTGAACTAATTTTAAGATTGTAATATTGTATTTAATTTTCTTAAAGGGAAATTAATGCCAACCCAAAATAAAGAAATCAAAAAATAGGTTATATTTGTTGTACATATTAATTAATATTAAAGGGATAGTTCACCTAAAAATAAAAATTATTTCATTAAATACTCGCCCTCATGTCGTTCCATATTCATAAGACTTTTGTTCGTGATCGGGATACGAATAAAGATCTTTTTTTATGAAAGCTGAGAGCTTTCTGTCCCTCATAGACAGTTACACAACTGACACTTTGATGCTTCAAAAAGTTCATAAAGAGATCGTAAAACTAATCCAAATCAATTGAGCGGATTAGTCCAAATTTTCTGAAGAGACTCGATCGCTTTATATGATGAACAGATTTAATTAACTTTTATTCACATATAAACATTGATCAGTGAACATAAACAGAAGCTCAACTGAACCTGCTTGATGTGTGAGAACAAACCTCATTGGTTCTAGAGGAAGCTCAAACGTGCTACGAAACAAGAATGGACTTGTGCCCATTAGACAGTCATTGGTTTTCACACGTCCAGTGAACATTTTTGCCCCAATTTGCAGTCTGGAGGAGTCTATGCTGGTGAAAATCAGAACCAGACTGCAGATTTTGTCCAGTCTTGAGTTGACATATTTCACAGAATATTGTGCAGTGTATGATTTGGCACAGACTTGTTTTAGCTTCATAGTATGATTTCATGCAGTCGGAGGATATCATGTATGTTTGATTGAGCCTATTTTGGAACACATATTGTTTTCATTTGTCGTGCATCTCTTGGCAACGAGGCACGTCTTTCTGTGTGAGTCTGTGTTTGGAACGACTTAAGTCTGTTAGTGCGTGATCCTCATTTGTTTGGTATATGATGGCCAGTTTTTCTGACCATTTACAAAGTCGGAAAGTGTGTGATGCCTAGTGTTTTAAAATCTGTTCAGTTGTTAAAAGTTGTGCAGTGTATTCCAGCCTTTACTTGGACAACGTAGAGGAAAGCCAGTGCTGTGCCATCACCTCTGGGCCTGTCCTGAAGGACACTGCAGATATAAATAACCAATGAGATCCAGCTGGAAAGCTATTGGAACTGGGTATTAGGCCCCTGTTTGTTTGAAAGCAGTTGACATTTTGTTCTTCATTAGAAGTTTAGATTTGAGATGACTCAAAGCGGTTTTAAAAAAGGCTTGTAGGTTTTAGGAGTTATATGGGTTATATACAGTAAATGCCGTAAGAACATCTGTAAACCGCTATATGAAAATGATTTATTTATATAATCTATTATATGTACTATGTTCATATCTTATTAGGGTTAAACCAAGCTGGAGTATGGCCATGTAGATTAGAAGATAATAGGATTTCCCAAAGGAAACTAAAATCTTACACAGGAGCCAAGAGTGAATAACCGAATAGTCATGAATCAGTCGGTTCCTTATAAATGCTTTTTATGTAAGAGGTGTAATGTAGAACCATGCTTTCACATGACATGTTGGTTTGTTTGAGGTTGTCCCTCACAGTAGCCACACACACCCACATAGCTACCAAAACACACCCTCTGTTTGTTGGATGTCTTCAACTAGATTTTTCTCCCTCTTTCCAGGGCCACTGCTGAAAATTTGTCATCCAGTGGAGAGAAAAAAACAAAACCTGAGCCATGGGGGATTATTATGAGATCCTGGGTGTGACGAAAAATGCATCCCATGACGATATAAAGAAAGCGTAAGTACTCTGTGTCCTGTCATGGCCATCTATTTTTGTACACGTAGTGCAGTAATGATAACAGTGACTGTGCAACACAGCAGGGGTTAGTTGATACCATCCATGTGAGACCTCTTTGCGGCTTGCGTTATTAATGTGTGTTTGTCTCAATCCATCGCTTCTAATGTTCTCTGTAAATAAAAATCAGCACTTCGTGATAATAGCACTGATGCAGTTTGGCAATAGAAAAAGGCAGACACAGACATGACTGCCAAAAGAAGACCGAGTTTGTGCTCTCTGTGACACTGGTGAGGTCGAGACAGACACTGTGGTTTATATAAAGAGGGGAATACTTTGACAAACTCGCTAACCTCATGCCACAGTTTTATAGTTCTTTTATAGTTCAAATGCAGATGTTATTGGGGGAAGACGGCTACCTATTAATTGCTGCAAAATTCATTTTTCAGCTGCACACCATCAGAAACCATTTATTATTATTTTTTATTTATTTTCATCGTATTTCTTTCTATTAATAAAAAGACCATCTATACATATTATAGAGTATTTAACAACAATAATAATAATAATATTATATCCATGTTATTTTTATTAATATTTGTTTTATTGTTTGTTATATTGTATATTTCTTTCTCTTCTCATTGCTTGTTTTGTGCATAATTCTTTGGCTGTATTGTATGTATCTAAATAGTCATGCCAGTAAAGTACTTTAAAATTTAAATAAAAAATGGACACAGAGAAAGGGAATGGGGTATATGGATAGATGAGGAGCGAACACAGCATTCAGTATTCAGACATGTTGTGTCCTTGCTTATGCCCCGTGCCTTATTCATCTACTACCTTCCTAGAAAAGGGTGTTTAGTCCTTTGTTTTTCAGGTAAGCAAGTATCTATTGAATCCTGATTCTGTAGGTCTTTAGAAATTCCCCTCATAACCATCAGCAAATTCAAAGCACAGAACTACAGAGGGCAAACACTATTAAAAGATGTGCAAAGGACAAATCCCCTAGTGTATGGAGTGTTTGGTTTAGGCCATTGACCCTGCTGTGTCCTGCTGGTCGGGTGTGTATCGCTGACTCAGGCTTAGTGTGCAGAGATGCTGACCTGTTGTCACACCTACCGAAGTTGTATTGTGCAGCATGACCTGTATTGAAAGTGGTTGTTAAGTGGTGCATGACTTTGTAATGCAGTGATGTGCTAGCATCATAAATGAGGACAGTGCAGTACTTAACAATGAACAATTTGTGTCCTTGAACTGTTATGTATAAATATTATGTCTTATAACTGTTATTTTAAACCCATAACAAATGTGTGTCATTTAAGACCATAATATACATGTGTGTGTAAAATTATTCATTGTGTGGCATCAATTAATCATTGTTAGATAACAAAGTCTGGTTTTAAATCAGCATCAAGAATTTTGGTGAAAAACATATATTGGGTCTTGTCACTGGTCACTATTTCTTTTACAACCTCCCATGATTTTAATTGTCTTCACTAGTGCATTTGAAATGGTCTGTTAATAGTTCATAAAAGTTGCATGCATAATAATAATAATAATAAATTAATTAGCAGCATCCAAAAATATTTAACTCCAACTACTTTATGTATATGTTTATTTTTAGATTTTAATTGGCAAAGAACCTTAAACTGAATATGTCAGAGGTTTTATTTTATGACCCTCATATTTGCTGTACTTCTAAATGTTAAGCAATGTTGTTGTAATTTTGGATATACTAAGAATGAAGCAGTCTTTTGTGTTGCCGTTGTTCACTCTTAACAAGACTTGTTTTAATGAGTGTGTGTGTGTGTGTGTGTGTGTGTGTGTGTGTGTGTTTTACAGGTACAAAAAACAAGCACTAAAGTGGCATCCAGACAAAAACCCAGAAATAAAAGAAGAGGCAGAGATCAAGTTTAAAGAGATCTCAGAAGCATATGAAGTCCTGTCAGATGGTATTGGCTATTTATATGTTTGGCTGCACTTTCTTTTAAGGTGTCCATGTTACGGTGTAATTCTACTTCTAACTCATTTAAGCACTGAGTAATTATAATTAAAGGAGAACTCCGGTCAATTTTAACATTGAGCTCATTTTTTTGTACATTTGGAGTGCTGTCAATACAGAGAACAACGACAAAAATCGGTGTTGCCTACACCGAGTTATTCTATTTTTAAAATTTGCACCCTGTTGACTTCAATGGGGCAAGTACTAAACCTGCTTTTAGCCTCTTAACATCCTTGATGTGTCATTACAAGTGCACAGAAAATGTGAGTGATTCCTTCTGAGTGAACACGAGTGGATCTGACTGCAGTAGATGTGAAAGATATGTATAAAAATGATGTTATTTAAGCCAGCGCACATACCTGTATTTACATCCTGTTTTCGGTTGAAGTCCAAAGTAGTCGATTGCCGAGTTCACGCGCATAGGTTTAGTTACCTATGATCACGTGCGTGAACTCGACAATCGATTACTTTGGACTTCAACCGAAAACAGGATGTAAACACAGGTATTTGCGCTGGCTTAAATAACATCAACATCACACCGATTTTTGTCGTTGTTCTCTGTATTGACAGCACTCCAAATGTACAAAAAAATGAGCTCAATGTTAAAATTGACCGGAGTTCTCCTTTAACTACATGTACTTACTATAGGGTTTGATTAGGGTTTGGTTTGCATGTAATTATGTATAATTGATTGTTATTACTACAGTAACTAGATGTAACGCGTAACAAGGACACTGTAAAGTAAAGTGTTACTTTTTTTTTTAAATTGATATTTTTAAAATATGATGGCCTGTTCATTTTTATTTCAGAATGAATGTTTTAATTTACTAACATAAATGAGTGACTTGAGACATTAATGAATTGTTGTAGAAAGAATGCCCATTAGACAGTCCCTTTATGCTGATAAAAACGGCATAAAGCTTAAAGAGCTGTGTCCAGAATGAGCTGTGATAGTCTAATAAGGCAGTCAGTAGTTGAAAAGTTTGATTCATGAGTGTTTTAAACATGTTGTATGGCCACATCCTCAGAATAGGAAGGAGTTTGGAGCAAAACCGGAGAGTCACAATGCCCTGGATTAAATCTTGACTGTACAAGCCAACATTTCTGAACTGTTTGAAAATGGCCAGTTTCATTTGTCCTTCCTTGAGTGGTTGTCCTTGCACATCTGCTTCTGACCTTTTTATTGAATATTATTAGTTGTGTCCTAGCTGAATGCAGGTGATTTATAGATGGATTTGTCATCTTTCCTTTTTTAAGCCCTGTAAAAAAGCTGTATCTAAACGTGCATGGTATGGATTGTCTCACGAGTATTAGAATCAGCTAAAATAGGTTTCCGTAAGCTTGCAAATCGTAACAGTGTGCCTCTCTGAGGTAAAGGTAATATTTGGTGTGTGTATTTACATGGGTGTGTGAAGGCTGCATATGTTGCATTATTTATAGACTCAAGTTCCTTGTGAGGAGATTGCATTTGTTGTTCATGTATGTATAAATGTTTACCTAAGCATAGATCATTGCTTGTAGTAACAATCAACTTACATTGTTATAAACCATAGTTTTGGAACAGAACGGCACCCTTTACTGGCTCTGATGTTGTGAAGGTGTGGTGGGAGGAGTGTGTAATTATTATAAACCTATTAATCTGTGTCTTGTTTTGTGTGAAACTAAAAGCAGCATTTTTCTTTCATACAGAAAGCAAACGGAGACAGTATGATAGATATGGTAAAGAAGGCCTGTCTAATAGAGGTAAGTGAAGTTATTCCTTTGTTGTCGGTTCACATTTTTACCTGTTTTTGGAAATGTGGTTTTCCTGTAATTATTTCTTATTGGGAAAGGTGGCCATTATGACGAGGATTTCATGGGCGGATTCACATTCCGTAATCCAGATGATGTCTTCAGGGAATTCTTTGGAGGCCGAGATCCATTTGCAGATTTCTTTGGTAGGTGCATGCTTAATAATTTATATTGATTTAATGAAGCGAAAAATAAAGGTGGAATAGAAAAAAAGTACATAAAATAATTTGGTAACAATTTCTATGAAGCCCATGCTTATAATGAATTATAGCTCCATTTTATACTTATTTATAATTTAGTATTACTATTCTATAAATATGTTTAGACTCATTAAGACCAATACTGGATTATAAGAACAGTTATAGTTACATTTATAAGTCATGCATTTGGTTTTTCAATGCGCATGCTCATAATCCATTATACACTGATTTAGAAATGTTAATTAGCCAGTCGTATAGTTCCATGAATGTATTTATAAAGATGCAACCTACATTGCTATAATGTTATTATATTATAGTTACAATTACTTTTAGTAATTCAGATTTATTTCTGTCAAAAAAGTGAATATATTGTTATTAATAGCGGTTTTGTTTTCTTATAAATACTTATTGTGAGGAATAATACAGTTACTAACCTCTATAAATGCATCATTGATGACTTTAAGTTAAGTGAAAACATAGGATGCAATTTTCCTAAAGCAAATGTTAAGAAATCATGTTAAGTTGTTTATTTGTAAATGTAACCAATGAACAATAATTACTGTTATAAACTAATTTAAAAAACCAACAACACAGAAATCTTTAATACAAACAGATTTAAAAAAAAAAAAAAAAAAAAAAAAGTATTTTAATGTTACATACTACTATAAGCAATACCATTCGTATGGCTGAGGAGATATAGATTTTAAGTAATCCAAATTACCATTCATGGAACCATTTGACTGGCTAATTAATACTTATAAGTCATGCATTTGCTTTTTCAATGCACATGCTCATAATCCATTATACACTGATTTATAAGCAATTATAAAAAATATTAAAAATGTAACTATAACTATAACTGTTCTTATAATGCAGTATAGGTCTTAATGAGTCTTTACAAATATATTTATAGAAGAGTAATACTCACAAGTATAAATGGGGATATAATTCATTATAAGCATGGACTTTATAGAAAATGTTACCAATAATTTCTCTATTTCAGTTTTCAATGGCAAAAACACATTTAACCTGCATATTTCCAGAATAAATAGGTTATTGTCAGTGAAAAATTAGAACAAAATTCCCAAAGAGAGGAAAAGAAGGTCATTTAATCTTTCACACTGTCTCTGTGAAAGTAATAACATGGTTTGAGTTATAATTAGGTAATTAGGTTTTGCATGAACTTATCGGAGCTTTGGTTCATTAGTCAATTAGCTTTCTGTTAATCTACCATAATTATATTGCTCACTAAAAATATTCACAAAAATTAGCTCTTAACATGGGTGTATTATGGGAACAATTTTATTCACTTTATTAAAAGCTTTTTTTTTTTTTTTTTTTTTTTTTTTTTTTTTAAAGGAGAACTCCGGTCAATTTTAACATTGAGCTAATTTTTTTGTACATTTGGAGTGCTGTCAATACAGAGAACAACGACAAAAATCGGTGTTGCCTACACTGAGTTATTCTATTTGCACCCTGTTGACTTCAATAGGGCAAGTACTAAACCTGCTTTTAGCCTCTTAACATCCTTGATGTGTCATTACATGTGCACAGAAAATGTGAGTGATTCCTTCTGAGTGAACACGAGTGAATCTGACTGCAGTAGATGTGAAAGATATGTATAAAAATGATGTTATTTAAGCCAGCGCAAATACCTTTGTTTTTATATGCGCGTGAACTCGGCAATCGACTACTTTGGACTTCACCCGAAAACAGGATGTAAACAAAGGTATTTGCGCTGGCTTAAATAACATCATTTTTATACATATCTTTCACATCTACTGCAGTCAGATTCACTTGTAATGACACATCAAGGATGTTAAGAGGCTAAAAGCAGGTTTAGTACTTGCCCTATTGAAGTCAACAGGGTGCAAATTTTAAAAATAGAATAACTCGGTGTAGGCAACACCGATTTTTGTCGTTGTTCTCTGTATTGACAGCACTCCAAATGTACAAAAAAATTAGCTCAATGTTAAAATTGACCGGAGTTCTCCTTTAAAAACCTTTTATACATAAAATATATTTTTACTTTGTCATTTCACACAAGTATGCTGTTTAATTTTTTGTTTAGTTTTTTGCTTATAAAACAACACAAAGAATCTCAATTTTGACACTTTTCTTTTTTTGTCTATATAACAGTTAATCATAGACTGTCAAGCTTAGAAAAGGACATAAAAGCACCATGAAAGCACGACTTGTGTGCTACATTCCAAGTCTTCTGAGGATTATCCAAGAATAATGGCATAATACATCATATAAATAGCTTGAGTCCGTAGTCACTATGATTTGATATGTTGTTGAATAACTTCTTAAAAAGCATAAATGCTGATATAGGTATTGATGAACTAGTAAAAAATTGTGTTGTTGGGCTGATCATAGATAACACACTTCAGTTATCCATTAAATACTGAAGTGCTATCCCATGCCCACTGACTCTACTGCTGGGAACACATGGCTCAACGCAGGGCTCGACATTAAGCCTTTTCATGCCTTGTGAAAATATAATTTATTCTGAAGCAATATTCTCATCAGTGTTCAATCAGCTTTGATATACTTAAATCTGCATAATATCTGCACTTTTAAAGCCCCCCCCCCAATCTTATTAAATGTATGCTTCATCTTTCATTTTAAATTCTTAAATTTGATCAGTAAATTCAATTATTTAGGGCTGTAAATATGATAGGGCTGATCAAATTAAATGAAAAATTACAATTGCATTAAATAATGTTATGAGATTGTTTTAAATATACAAATAAGAAACGTTGAAAGAATAACACTTTTAAACATAACACTAAACCCCCAATAGGAGGTGGCAGGCGACCATCTTAATGAGCGAGTCATTGATTTGTTCATTCAAACGACTGATTCATTCAAGAATGATAACACGTTTGAGTGTGGCTGTGAGATGCGTTATGGTTCTGCTGTGATCTTTGTTTGGAACTATTTTCGCTGCTGAAACAGATTGCATCTAAAAATTTAAGTGGCTTAATTTTAAGTGTTTATTGAACTGTTGTATGAAATCAATGTCACATTTTCAATCGTGATGGTATTCAGGAAAACAGCAAGTCGTGAGGTCAATTATATCATACAGTTCTACCCGTCAACTGTATCATATGTTAAACATATTAAAAACTCCACATTTCAATTTAAAAAAAAAAAATGTATCGACAGTATGTTATTAACTGAGTTTCTTGTGCTTCGCTCATTTGTTTCCATTTCTCCTCAAGAGGCTGTGCGAGCCTCAACAGCGCAACCATGTTACTGTCAGTAGGCCTAATACATTTCTTATCCACTATCGATCACAACTTACAATAAATGTAATAAAATCAGAATAATTCTCTCGTTTTAGTGATTTCCTAGTTATTTTCCTATAAACGTTCTAATCAGGCTACTTGTCCCGTCAGGCAAGTAAAATTCTCTTTTACTTGTCCCTTCAAAAAATTCACTCGTTCCGGACAAGCGTTAATGTCGAGCCTTGCTCAATGGCATATGTGTAAAACATACAGGCACTCTAAATATGGCGAGGGCGCTCAGACCAGTGGGACGAGAAGAGACTGTGCATCATCCACTAGGAATGTTCTCAGAAATAGCTTCTGAATAAAAGAGCAGCAAGAGAAAGGGAATGCTTATAGCTCTAGGCCGCTACAGAGAGTGGGAACGAGTTGTGTTCAACAACATTAATGTGTTTGCATGTGTGTTCATCTGTGAGCAAAATGTCAAACTACTTAGGATTATTTCTATACAGCAGTCAAATAGATGTGGGTATACATGTGAATGTTTCAGGACACCATCCTTTATGATAGGTCAATGGTGTTTACTTGTGTTTATGTAGCCATGACAAAGTTGGGGGTGGGTTAGAATAACTGTGTGTGCTGTGCATGTGTTGGAGAAGATATCAGGCATGGTTCTGCCTGCCAAATCAAACTGCTTGAAGGAGCTGGGAAAAGTTCATGTGAAGGTGCTGAGTGCCTGAAAATGGAGAAACTTTGATTTGGGCATGTTTCAGCTGGCATACTGTATCTCTACATTGCATAAATATATAATTTTAGTTTACATCTTGATTATTGTTAGGGGCCAAGCACCAAAGGTGCGGAGGCACCTATTGTATGTGTTCCCGTTCTTATTATTACTATTCCGTTTCCGACTGGGAATCTTTGGCAGCCCATACAACCGCATGCAGGAAAGTTGTAATGGTTTGACATTCTGATAGAAAACAGTCCCAACATTAAATACACCAATTTTGGTGTGTCTAACTCATTCCCTCTAGCACCACCACCTGTTCAAAGTTTCACTCATATTTATGCTAATAACTTTTGAACCGTAAGGCCTATCAACAAATTTCTCATGACGATTCGATTGCATCCTATGACGTCATTTTCCTTCATAAAAATATGTCCACCATTTTGAATTGTCCAAAAAAAACTTTACCGTAAGGCCTATCAACAAATTTCTCATGACGATTCGATTGCATCCTATGACGTCATTTTCCTTCATAAAAATATGTCCACCATTTTGAATTGTCCAAAAAAAACTTTTTCGATCTCGTCTTAGACAGTTTGTCCGATTTGCACGACAAAAGTTAGGGAATTCATGTTGATTCGTCAAACTATTGTCGACTCAGTTTCAGGGCAGCGCCACCTTGTGGTAAAAATGTTATAACAATTTCCAAAAATGCTAATAACTTTTGAATAAATCTGCCTTTTGTAATGACACTGGTCTTAATAGAGACAGAACATATTTAGGCCACGCCCACACCGGGGGGGGGAAACAATCCAACCGTCTCCATTGACTTTGCATTGCGAGAGGCTGCCTCCTTGTCATTTCTTGCTTCTAACATAAGACAGAAAAATGCCTAAAAGCTGCTGTGTGACAAGGTGTACAGCAAACAAGCTAAAAAACCCCCCAGAAATAAGTTTTTATTTGTCACTTCACTCCGGCCATATCACATCGATTTCGTAACTACGCCACCTATTGGTCGAAAGTGATAAACCATTGAATCATCTTATAAGTTACTGTATATGATTTTTCAGCCATTTGCCCAGAATCATCTTAAAATTTATTTAATTGCTCCTTGCTGCAGTTGGTCTGACACTCCCAGCCAAGTTGGCATGTCTTGTTGTCTTGCGCTTGGCCCAGATAATTGCTGCTTGCTGCTATATTTATTGTTATTATTATTATTATTATATATTTTTTTAATTAAAAAATTGTAAGTCACGCTGTGGCCCCCTTGGAAGTTTGCTGAGGCCACCTGTCAGCCTCAACCCTCTGGCTATCCTGTTCATCAATAAATAATCAGGAATTCATTTTCTTTACTTTGTTGTAAAGAGGTTCTGTAAAACATTATTGTGCTGTTGGCGAATGTTTCAGTGGTCTTTGATATCTATCAAGCATGTGAATCTGTTGTTCAGTAGTTCTTGATTAATTGTTCATCTGAAACCACTTTATTGTAACATTTCTTACATTTACAGTCATGACAGTATTTCACTTTTTCTTTTGATTTAGCTGATGACCCCTTTGAAGATTTCTTTGGTGGTGGGCGGCGTCACAGGGGTGTGAGCAGGAGCAGGACGACAGATTCATTCTTTCCTGGATTTTCTCCATTTGGTCCTGCCTTTTCTGGGTTTAACACTGGTATGTTAATCTGTGTGTAGCCAGTGAAAATTTAAAAGTACTTCTGTGTAAGATTGCCATACTTTTTTTTTGTATATTGAACATCATCTGTCATCATCATCTTTTCTGTAGGATTCACCCCGTTCGGCCCAATGGGTGGGGGTGGGGGTGGTTTCACCTCATTTTCCTCCTCTTCTTTTGGTGGTGGAGGTGGAATGGGAAACTTCCGCTCTGTCTCAACATCCACCAAATTCATCAATGGAAGGAGGATCACCACCAAACGGTAACAAAGAACATTCTGTAATGGCCTCTAATTTTGACTCATAACTTCAAGCATGTTACGCAGTACACTTTTGCATAAAGTTATTCAGTTACCACATATCTATGCAAATTGCTCATAAATCGTTGCTTATTTGACTAAGCCTTTACCACTAGATATGGTAATTATAATCTCACAGTTAATGTGATCTCACTGTACAGCTAACTTTTGTGTCATTGCAGTATTGTAGAGAACGGTCAAGAGAGAGTGGAGGTAGAGGAGGACGGTCAGCTCAAATCTCTCACAGTCAATGGTAAGGAGTAGCTTCTACAAAGGGACAACAAGAGATCTCTGAACTCTGCAGATGAACATTCAAAAAGTTTAAACCCAAACATTCCTAAAGATAAGCAACCCTCACGACCAGGCTGATGGCTACCAAAGCATCTGCTCTCCACTAGTCAGCAAACCAAGGGTAGGTCACATGTGACGCATCCAAGCGATGTGATGCTGTTACCCTCCTTGCAGTGAATTGCAGACATAAACAGGGTTAAACACTCATTCCAACGTGAGCATTCTTTTTTTTCCTTTTTTTTCTTTCTTGGGGACCATTTATTCCTCACAAAACCTGGAGACCTCAGTTTGAACGAGCGCAATTCATTCCTTTCTGTCAGCTGATGGCTGTTCTTTCATCCATAAGGGCTTATTGTCTGATTGAAACTGGAGCGTAACACGTTGTATCTGCTTTCTGCTGTTGAGCCATTCAACTGTTCCAATGAAGTCTTGACCTCTCCACTCTAAAATATTTAATATGATCTAACCAATTTCATATAGCTACCATTTGTTGATAATATTAGGCTGTTGACAAATTACTTTTCTTATTTTGCTTCACAACTAACTGTTGCATAACCTGAGACCTTTCCATTAAAAATAATATTGTGTGACTTATTTATATATGCTGGAAATTTTGTTCTTTGTAAGAAAAAAGCAAAGATGGATAAAGTTTCAGGTTCAATAAATCTCACTTTCACATCTTTGGAATGTTGCACTCAGTTTCTTTGCTGTGGCTTCACAGACTCGTCTCTAATTTGTATGTAGTTGTGTGTCCTTTTGCTTGGCGTATGCATGTCTCATCCCAGCACTCACAAAATTAAAAAGAGTAAAACATTGTCTTTCACATCACTTTATTATTACTAGCCTCCAAAATATCCACACATGCATGTGCACATACCTGTACTGTACTTCACTGGTTTTATTTGGTTTCTTCTGTTACGTGCAAATTAATGCACACAAATACAAGATTTCATCTTTGATTAACTACAAGTATATGTAAATATTAAGTGCTTCTGCACACTTTAACAGCCATGAAAAGCTCAACACATCAGCAGATGTTAATCCAAACCTTGTCCCTTTCATATTGATGTAATTAACCTGAATAATCATCAAAATTGTGAATGAAGAAGCTAGCTATCATAATAAAACGGAACTCTTTTCTAGATGTAAAGATTGTCTTTAGAAACTAGGCTCACTTTATGACTAGCTCATACACATAGTGCATGGCATTACAGTATGAGAACAATGGAGAATCATAAATATAAATGATTTACTCTAAATCCATAACTACACTTAAAGGAACAATTTCTTCAAGATCTGAAGTTGTAGATAAATATGTGCTTGATCAAACCTCATTATTTTGTTAATTAGGTTAATAGTTAAAAATGATTCTTCTGACATATTACAGTTAAGCTATACTTGTGAGGGCCAAATGTCCTTACTAATATAATGACATATCATGAAAACCGACTTCAAGGTATTCAAAACTGGTCCAGGTATTCCCTTCAAAATGTTTGTCCCCATGATTAAAAAAGCTTTACATTTTATATAGGGGATAGAATATTATTATATGATAATATATATATTATTATATAGGGGATAGAATATACCATTTCAAACTGTACAGTTTGTACAGTATAAAAATCTATGGTATGTCCCCATAAAACACGGAAACCCAACGTATGTGGTGATTTTTAAGGTAAGCTGGAAAGAACTGTTGTGTTGAACATGAGCAGATAGCTATTCATGCAAACGCTATCTTCCTTTCCTTTGTATTTTGATGTAATGTTTCTCTGTAGAATTATAGAATTACAGTATTTATTGATCTTTGTTAAGGTTAGTTAATAAAAATACAACTGTTCATTCTTTGTTAATATGGACCCACCTGAGCTAACATGAACTGATGCAACTTTTGATTTTAATAATTAACATAACATAAATAGCATTTAACATAAATGCTTAGTGATTTTCATTGATGTTAATGTTAAGTAATGTTAACAAATGGAACCTTATTGTAAAGTGTTTTTGAAAGCATGGCTGCATTAATTTGATCTAAATTATAGTGAAAACAGTACTATTACAAAACATTATTACAATAACAGTTTTGTATGTTTTAAAATTTAATTTATTTATGTGACGATAGCTAAAGCTGAATTTTCAGCAGTCATTACTTCAATCTTTACTGCCACGTGATCCTTCAGGTCAGAAAAATATGTTGTGCTGATTTGGTGCTCAAGAAACGTTTATCATTATTATCAATGTCGAAAACAGATGTGCCGCTTAAAACTTTGCTAGATATTTTATTTTTTAGGATTCTTCAATTAATTTAAAGTTCAATAGAACAGCATTAACACCATCCTTACTAAATAAAAATAGTAATTTCTTTCAAAAAAATCTTACTGACCCCAAACTTTTGAACGGATTTCAGTGAGGGCACTGTCCGACAGGAAGCGGATGAAGCTGAAAGCTGTGCTGAGTAGGCCTAGTTTGTTTGTGGTCCACTGGCGCCCCCTGTTATCTACATGTTACACTAACATGCCTTTCCATCCCTCAGTCTTGCCTTGTCCTTTAGTAAAAGTAAGCTAAATAGATTGGATTTTCTAATTATGAATGCCCTTTTTTGGGATGGTGTAATTTTCACCACATATTGTCAGCTGAAAGGAAAATGTAGCCTAGTGTCTAACCCTCCAGGGGTGCTTCTCGTTTCTTAATTGTGCATCCTCGTTTCCTTTCCTCGCGTCTTAGCTCCACCTGTCTATCCTCGCTCGTGACCCTTCAGGAAGCAAACTTGCTAGAGATGCCCTTCAAGATGGCTGAATTCGATTGGTCACGGGCTGGAGGACAGAGGAGCGAGGAAACGAGGAAGCATCAGTAGTATTGAGAAGCACCCTAAAAAGTCCACTTTCGAGATCTTTCCTGCAAAATTGAACTGAAACCGTAATCAAACACAACTCTACAAGCTATTCAAGATCTTCAGTATCACTATAAAATTACAGGCAGGTGAGTTTAATCAGGGTTGGAGCTAAATTGCAGGAATGTGGATCTTGAGGGGCCAGAGTTACCCAGCCCCTGTCGAATGAGTAGTGACAGCACTAGAGGGCGCCATTTCTTCAGTGATATCGTAACGTATTTGATGTTCAGAAAGTCTGTTTATAACAGGGTTAGAAAGATGAAGTTAACTGAAACCTTTTAACAGACAAGGTGTGGCAGAAATGACTGACCGTGTGTGTGTGCGTGTGCGTGCGTGTGTACCGGTGTGTGGGCCTACAGGTTTATATTTAATTGTAGGGAGTAGCCTAAAACCTGAGATCACATTGCGGGGAGCAGACTACGAGGGAAATGGCTAAATAAACATAATAATTATAAGGTTATACAAATAAATTTTTTTTTTTTTGAAAATGTAAAAATGCAGGAAGATTTCTTTGATGGGTAGGTTTAGGGGATAGAACAGTTTGTACAGTATAAAACCATTACGCCTCTAGTCCTTTTTAAAATTTCTCTTATAAAAAAAAAAAGCTTATCAAATTTCATATTTTCATGAAATGCAGGTGTTCCCAAACATTTTTGTCAGCCAAACCTCTTTTGACCTAATTTAACAACACATTTGGATATTCATGGTTCTCTGATTAATTGTCATATGATATTTATTTACAAATAAAGTATTTAATCTTTTTAGTATCTGATGTTGATTTGTTTATAGTTAGTTTATAAGTTTATAATTTGTTTATAATTTGTTGATTAATTATAATTAGACATTTTTTTATGAGACTTAATGAATTATTAGCTTTTCATGAACTCACTACTCTGCTTGCAGTTCCTTTACAAACCCTGTCTGCAAACCCTAACGTATATTGTAATGTTTAATGCCCTTAATGGAAAAAATAATAATATTTGTTTAGCTTTTATATAAGATTTATATATACTATAAGTGTTTCAATCAGACCCATTACCAAAGGTGTATAAAATCAAGCACCTAGCCATGGAGTCTGCATTTTCAAACATTTGTGAAAAAAATGGGACGTTCTGAAGAGCTCAGTGAATTCAAGCATGGTACTGTGATAGGATGCTGCCACCTTTGCAATAAGTCAGTTTGTGAAATTTCATCCCTGCTAGATATTCCACCATCAACTGTATGCTGTATAATTGGAAAGTGGAAGTGTTTAGGAACAGCAGTAACTCAGCCATGAAGCGGAAGACACAAAGTCACAATGCCAAGTGTCGGATGGAGTGATGTAAAGCACTGGACTCTGGAGCCGTGAAAACATTTTTTGTGGAGTGACAAATCACGCTTTTCTGTTTGGCAGCCTGATAGCTGAGTCTGTGTTTGGCGGATGCCAGTCTGACTACATTGTACCAACTGTAAAGTTTGGTGGAGGGATAATCGGTCTGGGGCTGTTTTTCAGGGGTTGGTCATGGCCCCATACTTCCAGCGAAGGGAAATCCTAATGCTTCAGCCTAGGTAGACATTTTGGACAATGCTATATGCTTCCAACTTTGTGGAAAGGCCCTTTTCTATTCCAGCATGACTATTTTCCAGTGCACAAAGCAAGGTCCATAAAGACATGGTTGGATGAGTTTGGCTTGGAAGAACTTGATTGGTCCGCACAGAGCCCTGGCCTCAACCCTATTTAACACATTTGGGATGAATTAGAACGGAGATTATGAGCCAGGCCTTCTGGTCCAACATCAGTGCCTGACCTCACAAACGCTCTACTAGATGAATGGGCAAAAAATCCTAAAGAAGCACTCCAAAATCTTGTGGAAAACCTTCTCAGAGTGGTTGTTGTAGCTGCAAAGGGTGGGCCAACTCCATATTAATGTATTTAGAGTGCAATGTTATTAGTACAATCCCTGTATATATATAGTATATGTATATGGATATAAACCAAAAATCACCATACTGTAGTTCAAATGAAAGCCACAGATATAGATTATATAGAAAGACAAATCTCTGTAGACAAAAATAGATGTTAATTTCCTTCCTTCATTTTTTCCTTGCCTCTTTCTTTGATGCATTATCCAAATTTGATCAAAAAGATCCACAGCTGTGAAACCGGAAGCTAAAAGCATCCAAAGCCTGATGAAGAATGTTTCCCCTCGTGTTTTACTGCTGTCCTCCCAATGTTTATTAAAGATGGTAAAGATAGGAGTGATAGAAGAGAAAAACATAAGGTTAGCTCTGGGTTTCTGTTAGTGCCTGCTGTGGTGCTATCAGAATGTCAGAACAGTGGGAAGTGGTTGTTGACTGTGGTCTCATTTAAAGATGGTGGTAGTTGCTTTCCTGGCTGTGTGAATGATTTTTGGTATTGCAGAATGGATGGAAGAGTGCTCAGCTTTACCGCAGAGATCCAGTCTAATTTCTCAGTGACCGCCATTTATTTTTTGTTTGTTTTTCATATCACTTAAAAGGTGTAATTTTTTGCTTTTGTTGCACTGGCTAATATGTACGGTGACGCATTGCTGCCACATACATATTATTTTTTCCCCTCAATTATGTCGTAATAACGAGATCTTATGTCGTTTTAACGACATCTTTTCTCGTAATAACGAGATCTTATGTCGTTTTAACGTCATCTTTTTCTCGTAATAACGAGATCTTATGTCGTTAAAACGACATCTTTTTCTCGTAATAACGAGATGTTATGTCGTTAAAACGACATCCTTTTTTGCCCTTATAAGGACATGTGTAGTCATGTACAAAATATGCCTTTATAAAATTGACAGCCTATAGCGCCTTTATCACACGTTCAAAAAGCTTAAGCAAATAGTAGTAGCCCCCAACCATGCAAAATTAATCAATGAGGCTCTTTTTGAAAATATATTTTAAATAGGCCTGTAAGTTTTTTTTATATATATTATATATAAGATTTATTTTTGTTAATAGGCTATATATATCTTCATTCATTACCTAGAGATATAATTAAACAAAAAGTCAAAACGCATCTAAAAGAAAATTTTACAACATTGTGTTCTTATTTTGCTTAATTAACGAAATGTCAATCTTCGCCTTTATAACAGAAGATACAATACAATACAAAAATCTTCAAGATACAGCCTACAATCTTCACATGTATAACGGATTGTCACCGTATAATTTAAATTTTATTTTATTATTTTATTAGTTCATTAATTATGCTAACTCAGCTAATTAAATGTGACGAGCTGATAATTACTAATGAAATAATGTCAAATATTAAATGTAGGCTATTGATTAGAGTTGCCATAGACTAAAGGATTTTTCTAGTCATTAATTTAAGCAATTAGGACTAATCGCACGTTTATATTTAATCCTGGGTGCATGTAGGCTATAGCCTATATTCCGCGCTCAAGCGCATGCATAAAACTTGCCGCAAAGCACCAGCAAAAGTAGGCTAATGATATAATAAATGTATCTGAAAAAAATAACGAAACATTTTAATTGTTTATTAATTAACTAGTCTTTTCTAAATCAGTGTAGGCTGCCTGCATACATATCTCCATACATCTCCGCTGTAATGTAGCCTAGATGCGCCTTTATTACGGACAGGATTACTTAATCAGATAGTAGCTACCGTATTTGCTTTCGATTGGATTTTTTTTTCGTTGGTGGGCATTTTTTTAATTAACTTTATAGTTATATTTCTCATGTCTTTGAGGCTTGTCTATACACTGTTTGTCAGTTCATTTTTGAGGCGCGCTCCAATTCACAGAGATCATGAAAGCGCGCCCTGTTCGTTTTATTTTGTTTTACAAAGGCACACCGTTTTCTTGTTGTTGTGAGTTTACACAAATAAAAGTAGTTGCGACTGATGTATTATTATGTTCTGTATGACCAGAAATGATGGAGTATTTTAAGTTGTTTCCACTGTTGATAGGAAAATGCGAGTGATGGCACCGGCGCCTTCATCCATGTCATAGTGCGCGCTCCACACTCTGCACAAACACTCTGATATGCGCTTCATAATAGCAAACATTTATCTAGGTTAACGTTAGAGCGAGCGGTCATGCCAGACAGATAATCCTCTTCATGTTTAACTAATCAAATTCTGTTGCATTTTATTGCGCCAGTTTGAAAAGGGCGGCTGAAACACTAGCCTACAGATAAACGCCCATCGCTGGTGTTTTTCTTTAAACAAATTCGTTTAGACTTTAAAATAAATATTGTTTATGGGCTAATTAATGCCACAATAATTTGTTTATTTTATTGGCTAATTGTATTTTTCATTTTTGTTTTGCATTGAATACCATTGAATATTTTCATTGAATGCATTGAATATTCGCTGTGCACCGCAATATCACCCTCCCATAGAAAAACACGTTAAGAGCCACCTATTTTCTTTATAATAAAGGGAAGGAAAACGCTTAATGTATAATTAAATGCATTGCGTTCATATTCTTTATAACTGAAGCGTTTTCTTTATTATAAGGGTGTATTATTCCATTAAAAAAGGACTGTTTATAAGGTGACAATCCGTTATACATCTTGAAGATTTTTGTATTTTATTGTATCTTCTTATAAAGACGAAGATTGACATTTCGTTAATTAAACAAAATAAGAACACAATGTTGTAAAAAATAAACAACTCAGGCTATGTTCTGTTAGATGTGTTTTGAATACTTTTTGTTTAATTATATCTCTAGGTAATGAAGATATAGCCTATTAACAAAAATAAATCTTATTAGGCCTATATAATATATCATATTAAAAAAAACTTAGCCTATATAAAATATATTTTTAAAAAGGGCCTCATTGATTAATTTTGCATGGTTGGGGGCTGCTACTATTTGCTTAAGCTTTTTGAATGTGTGATAATGGCGCGATAGGCTTTCAATTGTATGTGGATAAAGGCATATTTTGTACATGACTACACATGTCCTTATAAGGGCAAAAAAAGATGTCGTTTTAACGACATAAGATCTCGTTATTACGAGAAAAAGATGTCGTTTTAACGACATAAGATCTCGTTATTACGAGAAAAGATGTCGTTAACGTTATTACGAGAAAAGATGTCGTTAAAACGACATAAGATATCGTTATTACGACATAATTGGGGGGAAAAAATAATATGTATGTGGCAGCAATGCCTCACCGTAAATATGGATGCATAATCCTGCAGAAGTTTTTCAGCCATTGAAGACAAACGTAACTAGCATTCTGTTTCATACTGACCCATGGATGACAAATACCAACACAGTCATGAGGGATGCCACCCATCTGAAAAAAAAAAAAAAAAAAACTTTAAGACTGCTCCTGACTCACAGCATGATGAGCAGCAAAACTGACCTGGCAAAAATGTACAGAGAAGCACAAATAGCGACAGTGCAGATGTCCGTCAATGAGACTCTTCTAAAGGCAGCCCATGAAGAAGTGATGGGCCTAGTGGAATGACAAGTTAGACCCCAGGGCAATGGTTCCCTGCTGCTTTGTAAGCCAGTGTAATCCTCTCCAGTATCCAGTTAGACATCCTCTGCTTCGACACAGAAGCAGCTTTTTTCACACCACCATAGCAGACAAACAGCTGGTCTGACTTGAGCATTTGTCTCCACAAAACACCTCAGGGCATGAACGGGACACAAAAGTTGAGCACTAGAATCAAACCCTGAAGATGTCTGAAAAGAGGCCAGCTCAATGTGCTGGTTTAACTGAGGACCATCCCGAAGCCATCCAACAACAAACGCAAGCATAACTCGCTAACCGATTGTGCGTGCACTCACTGATTTGATTTGCAGAAGCAACAGCCAACAAAAAAGCAGTTTTCAAGGACATCCATGTCATAATTGCAAGATCACAATGCTCTAGTGAATGGTCAGTGACCAGACCCAAAGCTGTAGACGAGCTGCATCTGGGTACCAGATTTCTGCCCTCCAACTGGGACAGGAGGACCTTCCTGGGGGGAAGCTTCCTAGGATTACCTGTGTCAGAAGTCACAAATCAAACCATGGTCTGGGTGGCCATTCTGGTGCCATGACCCTGTGCTTGCAATGAGAATGAAGCTTCTATTCTCCTGGATGTAAGCATCCCTGGAAAGAGCATCCGCTGTTTGGTTGCATTTTCCCAAAATATGAGGCACCTCCAGTAAAGTCATGATCTCATAAATAAGCTGGGAAGAAGAGCGGGATTTCGTGCCATCCTGGTGGTTCAAATGGAACACTGTTGAGGTGTCTGGCAAGAAATAACTTAGAGCCATAAATACTGCACATATTTCCAGAAGATTTATATGTTCTGATATTCGTCTATACAATACAATACAAAATACCTCTCATCCAAAGAGGAGACAGAGCTGTGCTCACACCTCAAAATACATGTATGAGTAGTTTTAAGCTGGTCATGTGACCTCAACATGGCAGTCCCCATAAGGGGACCTGATCCATGTAAAATAGTACAGCTTTTGCTACTCAAATGACTGGAGTCTTCATCCATGCGTATACACACAAACTTTTATTTTAAACACATTTTTCTTTAAAAATACTACCAATTTCTTAATGTGTAAAACCTTAGTGAGGAAAAACACTTGGCTGCACATTTAAAGGAACACTCCACCGTTTTTTGGAGTTTTTATTCACCTTCTTTCCTACATTTAGAAAGGTGGGCAAATGCATTTTTGTCTCAGTGCATCCATTGTTTTAGTTTGACAGGGTCGGTGTGAGCTTAGCTTAGCATAATGAATGGAATCCTTTGTTGCCAGCTAGCATGTCCTGAGTAAAAGTGATCAAAAAAAAAACAAAAACACCTAATTACTTCTTGTGCCCTGCGTATTCACAACGAGTACAAATAGCGGTGCAGATTAACACTAGGCGATTTCCTAGGCAGATATTGACTTGGGACTATATTAAGGGGAAGCACAGGCGAAGCACTGCTACTTGGGCGCAGAGATATCACGCAACACATCACGCTCATCTTGATCTGACGCGTTAAGCCTGGTCATCGATGGCAGTAACTTGTCCCACTTGCCACAGCATAGACACTCTATTTCAGTCAGCATAGATTGGCATATTCCCCCACATTCACACCACCAGTTCGTGTTGGCTCTCATCCTCACGTCCTCAGGCTATCGAGCGATCGCAACCTCCTCCTCCTGTCGTTCTATTTCCAAAGCACGCAGCTCCTCTTCTGAAAACTCTGGTTCATAGAGGTATGGTTCTGGATCGTGACTGTCTGAGAAGTCACCCTCTTCGTCTCTCACAAAATCAGCCATGTTCATCGCTATTCATGTACTGTAGGAAAAATAGCCAGCTACTATTCACGCGGGTATGTTGACGGAAGTCGTGGGATTTCATGTGTCGTGTGATATCTCTGCGCCCAAGTAGCAGTGCTTCGCCTGTGCTTCACCCTAATATAGTCCCAAGTCAATATCTGCCTAGGAAATCGCCTAGTGTTAATTTGCATCGCTATTTGTACTCGTTGTGAATACGCCATTCATTATGCTAAGCTAAACTCGCGCCGACCCTGTCAAACTAAAACAATGCATGCACGGAGACAAAAATGCATTTGCCCACCTATCTAAATGTAGGAAAGAAGGTGAATAATCTCTATTTCAAAAAACGGTGGAGTGTTCCTTTAAGAAAACTAACAGAATTATTTTAGACTTCATGGGTAATTTTATCAAACCCCAACGCGCATGGTAGTGTGCCATTTGCAGCTCAAACAACAAAGCATATCTTCTTTGAAACAAGCCATGTAATGAAAAAAAAAAAAGGATTTGAACAGAGAAAACATATCTTTACTAAATTGGTATTAAAAGCTTGTAGTTAATTAATTGTTCCCGCCAAAAATATTTATTTCACCACACAGCGTAATTAAATGATAATGGATTACCACAGGGATAACCAGTAACCACCATAATATACTGATCTGAAAGCAAGGAAGCTTTCAAACAATAAAAACACCACCTTGAATACGCCTGCTTCTTGAATACACCAGGCTTGCAAAAGCCTCTCTATTTCCTTTTTTATTTCCCCTCCATATTTAAAAAGCTAGATATGATCTCTCCCGCTGCCTTTCATGGACGAATAAACACTGCTTGTTATTCAAAGCTCGACGAGGATGAGAAACCTTAACGCCAAGGGTTTTTACTCCACTGAGAGCTAGTGAACGGGACACTTATTTTCCATGTACAGTCCCTGACTGGGATTTAGACAGTGCGCCTTGATTTGCGTGAATGCACATGTTTGCAGGGACATGCGCCTTCGGTAACAGACTGTGATTTTACGACGACCCCGGGTAATAACACATCCATACAATCATTTGCGTGGACATTGAGACTGCTTTTGTCTCTCTGTTTTACCATATACTCATTACGCTTTGTGCTGACATTTGGGCCTCTATACTTTTCTCACTGTCACGTTCTCTCGTTTATATCACTTCCTTCATCTTTCATTTCATGTGTCACTCTCTTTTGCCATTTTCCCCTCTACTGAGCCTTCATTTGTTTTCTTTTTAGAGATACATGAGCAAATTTCTATTGGTTTTGATTAGTAGGCTTTTGATTAGAGGTCTTTTGCTGCCCTCACATGCTTGTTCCTACATCCCAAGTTGCATTTAGAAGTATATCACATTTTATGTGATAGCAAGATGGCCAGTTTCCTATTTCCTGAGTATATTGTCCAATACATGTACTTGTTTTGTGCAACAGTGTGCAACAGACATTCATTAACACATATACATAAATGTATATGACCAAAACTGCAACAGCTAACAAGGTAGCTATATTTACAATATTTAATCATTAGCAATCATTCACTGCTGAAACTGTCCTCTTTTGTGCCATGTTGAAGGTTTTCATCCACTGGAATATCAAAATGGTCTCTGATGTTCCCAGTCGTAATTACGATTCGAAGGGGCTCTCATGCACATCTTGTTTAAAACAAAACTTTGAAATGAATGTGCCAGTTAACTCAAAAAAGAAATGTCCCAGTAAACTCAATGTTCACCAAAAGGGTTTGTTAGCAACTTTCTTCAAAATATCTTCTTTTATGTTCCTCGGAAGAAAGTCCAACAGGTTTAGAATGGCAGTTTTCATTTTTGAGCGAACTATCCATTTAACATAGTTCTGAGTGTGTCATTACCTAAACGAATGAACTTGTTTATGCTAAAAGCTTTTATAATATCCATATACTACAAACAATGACATTTTCCAGTGTCACCTTAGGCAGCTGCTGCTGTGGCCCGGGTCACAGTGATCCCCTACTCCAAGCTCAAATACAAGAGTCCGCCAGACAACAAGAGATGTGGTAAAAGCAAGTGGCTTGTCCTCTAAATGTATTCTATTTTTCATCTTTTCTTTGGGGGATTGTTGGTTGGTAGAGGAGGGTGTTGCAGCAGACGCAGGCCTTTTCCGGAGATGAAAAACGGTTTGGTAGTTTGAGAAGCAGCATCTGTCCCTTTTCTTCTCCTCTCTCCCCTTTAATTACACAACACAATAGCCACGAGATGTGCCCATAATCTGCACACATAATCAGCCTCTCTTTTCTCTCTTCCGAGCCCCTATTCCGTACGCTAATTCAATATAAATGTAAATTAACACGCGAAAAGAATAAAGAAATCTCAATCTATTTACATGACTAATCACAATAAACGCGTTCCACATGAAATATGAATGAATGCATCTCGATTAAGGGGAAAAAGGGGGTTGTGGGTGTCAGGCAAGGAGCACTTAAGGAGCTGTAAAAAAAAAAAAATCTTTTTTTTTTCTTTTTTTTTTACAGTTTTCTCACACACTTTTGTGTTTGTTGAGTGTCTGTAAAAGGCAGGTTAAGTGTGATATGAAAAAATGTACAAGACTGTGTTATTCGTATCATTGGAGACAACACTTACAATAGTGAATACAAAGTCTGGTGAATATAACCTTAACTTAGGATCATGATGGATTAAATAATTATATAAAAAAGAGTCATATTTTTGTCACAGTCAGATAGTGTTACCAGCGTTACTCCTTGCTAAACTGCAAAATTAATAAATTGAAAGAAAAAGAAGATACAATTTCTCCAAACGTCATGGTTGAACTGATATCTGAGGTACTGGGCTACAACAAGAAGAACTAATGATTGGATTAGTAGAATTATTTGATGGTCATGGATTCAAATCTTTAAAATACATTCAGAGTTAGTTTGAGGCAATTAATAAAACTTGGGGTTTGCTTTGTTTTATGCCTGTGAAATTATCAGTACTTATTTTTTAGAATGATGGAAATTTTGATCATCCTATATATATATATATATATATATATATATATATATATATATATATATATATATATATATATATATATATATATATATATATATATATACTGTATATATATATATATATATATATATATATATATATATATATATATATATATATATATATACTGTATATATATATATATATATATATATTAGTAACGTTTCCAAACTTTTGACTGGTACTGTATGTATATATATATATTAAATACTGTTATGGTATCATCTGTGTCAGATTTACCCGTTTCTAAATGGTAGATAAAAGCTAAATAAATGGTGATGATCACTTTATTTGTCAGATGGACTGTCAGGCGGTCAGTGTGACATGATCAGTGTGTCAGGCGGTCAATGTGACATGATCAGACTTTATTATGATAGTCAAAAAAAGAACAAACTTACTGAAAATGAGGATTGTGTGAAAATAAAGCAGCACAATACAACCACACAGAATATTGTCAGTAAAATGATAAACACATTTTGGTAACTTTGAACAGAAACAGAAAACTTCTCAGTCAAAAAATCAAAATATAAAACAAATCCAATATAAAACAAACTCAATACTGTATTATAACAAACAACCATAACTTGTTTCAAAAACTTAATTTGAGGGACTAAGCAGGTGACAGATGAAATTTAAGAAGTTTTTTATTGATGAATTATTTACTGTCAGATTTACTTATTTTGCATCTCACAACTTTTGCCTAGAAGCACGTAATGGAATCAGTTCAGTATAATAAATGGAGGTGGTTTGCCACAGAGAGGAATGATTCAATGAGAGTAAAGCCTTGCATGTATCATAATGACTAATACATGCAAGGCATGATCTGATATAGATAAAACTGATTATGCTTTTCTGAATCAAGCAATATTTCTGATTTGTATGCTTTTTGGACATCTCAGGAATTCAATAATAATTTACTTGATCATGTTTGTTTTATGACTCTAGGTGAGCACTGACAGATTTTTCACATGAATGAAACATTAAACCCAATGTATTTATTATAAACTGCTAATGTTCCATATCATTTGTCTGTTTTATTCGGTACAGTAAGTTGCAGTGATTAAATTAACATAATTCATGAAGGTTGACTAAATGATTGATTGTGTATTGAATATTATCATCTCAAATTATGATGGAGTAGACATTGAATAGTTTTGTCTTGTTGTGTTTGTTGTTACACTGATGTCATATAAAAATGATGTTTTTCTATTCGAGTTTAAGCCCTCTGTCTACTTTTGTTCATAAACAATGCAGAAAAATATGAGAAGGAATTGACGCCCTGAAGTAAATCGAATGATGTCAGATTTTAGAGAAATAAATAACGGCCCAGAGATCACAGCGGAGCCTGTGCTTACATAAAAACTGCATTTCAGCAAACACAACACCAAGCTTGTTTGGGTTTGCTTGTACTATTAACCAGCCACAGAACTCCTACAGTACATCTGCTTGTAAACCACATATTGATCTTTACTGATCTCAGTATTATGTTTTTTCTGAGGTGTTATCTGTAACACATTTTCATTTTAAGTACTTGAAGTACTATGACTTTCGATGACTTAAATAGCCTTTGGCAACTTTACTGACAGAAGAATTCTTGTAATCCTAATGACTACATTATAAATAATATTAGGTGTGTCCCAGTTTGCGTGCATTTAAAGCATGTAAATAATAATAAAGAACATAAATAGGCAATCGACATTTAATGCAAATTCATCTGAACTGTGTCTGGTCTTGCTCACAGGTATTTCTGATGACAATGTATTGGAGGAAAGCCGCAGACAGAATGCTCTCTCTAGCACCGCCCCACACAACCGTTACCTCCGAAATGTGGCCCAGAACCCTTCAGAGGAGGAGAAAGAGGAGGACAGAGGCCTGCAGAATCTGGGACTTGCCAAAGGTTTGTGTCCCAGCTGGACGCTGTGGTGGAGTCGGCACTTACTCATGATGAAATGTATTTCAGCAGGCATTTTTTTAGCCAATACAACTTGCTTTTGACTGCTTTAAGCTCTCAACAGTATCTGGAAAAGAATTTCAAGGTTAGAAAGATGTTCCAGTTATTGATTTAAAGTAATTGAATTCTTCCCTTCTGTTTCCTAGAGCCACGGTTAATATGTTTTCAAGTATTAGTCAAGTTGTTTTTATTCATTTTGTGGTGTTGTTTTGTGGACTTAATAAAAGTCAAAGCTCATCAGATTCCCTCATAGTAACTAACTTTCATTTCTATAGGTTTTTTTGACACTAGGAGAAAGAAACTATTGCTGAAGGAGTCTGACACCAAAAAGAAGCGGATGCCAAGACTGGCTCCTCGGATTGGGGTGTGGTTCTAACAATTTTTACAATATACAGTATATTTTGTGTGTGTTGTCTTTACTGTTCATTTTCTAAAATAAATTAGGGGATTTAAAGACATGCCTATTAAATACTGTCACACAAATTATTCAAATTATTCTTTTTAAGTAGCCCACATAGAAAGCTTCTTTCTAAATGTTCTGCTTTGACATGTTGAATTCATGTTGTGTTGTCAAAGTCTGTATGGCCCACTATAAATCGTTATCACATCTGCTTAGTGTAATTATTGAAACCTTTTCTATTGTGTTTTGTAGCAATGCCCCGAATTTGGAACAAGCCAAGTTGCATTTCACCAACTCATGATTTTACCACTCTTTCATTATCCTGATCTGATGTATAAAAAGCAATCACACTCACTTTTGTACTAACTTTATTCATGGTTTTTAAGCATATTGTAGGGCATCCCCCTCCATCGTTGTGGTGTTGAAAACAGTCCGTTCATGAAGGGGCCTAAACACATCACTCATTAAATAATTAAACCCAACTTTTTAAACATTAAACAGATCTCTTCATTATTCTGTAAAAGTATGTTCAAGTTACTTGCAAGTCTGTTTTCAGCACTTTGATATATTTTTGATGAAGAAAATAGTTCATTATAAACATAAAAGTGAGGCACTTTAAAGTTTGTGTTTGCTGGTGAATTATGCATTTTGTATTAAATGATGGAGTACAAGCTCAGGATTGACATGTGTAAAAGATGCTTGGAAAAGTAACCATGGAAGTGACAAAAAGAGGCAGGATGATGAGAGAAGGTAGAACAGGTCGGACTAGGGTACTGAGGAAGGAAAGTGAGCAGGACAAGGGAGAAAAATAGAGGGAAAGGATTTTTAAATTATTCATTTACCAATGTGAGAGAACACGTTTTCACCAGTCTGCCTTTTGATCCAGTCTTAAGCACTGTATGAATATTTCAGAAAATACTCCAGATGTGGTATGTCCTACCAGAACTGGGAGCATGGCTTTAATTTGACTCTTACTACTGCATGTGTGTTCCGTTTTGTTTTTCAATATGAAACAGAAACCCAAATCTGTGCAAAAGCTTAGTTCCCAAACTTCCCATATAAAAAACAAATTAAAGAGATTAAGAGCTACATAGACACATTTTTAGTAATACACTGAAAAGCTTCTACTCTGATGTGTTATAGTACATTTTTGCTGATGCCTAATTAATATGTATTATTTGTTGATACATATTTATGCTGTTAATTGGTATTGGTGTGAACTGAAGCACTTTGTTTTAATCAAATGCTGTTTCATTTTCAAAGCCATGAATGTCTGTTCATGCTGTACAGAAATAACTAATAAATTGTGTTTTGGGGAAAAAACGCTCAACACAAAACATTTTAACCATACTAGAAAATGGCTTGCTGTTTACTTACAGCTGTGAAGGTTTTACTTTGTAATGTTGACAGAAAAGGCTTATTTCGGATGCGTGTGTGTCTGGTTATTTCCTTTTTTAACATACACAAATAAAGCTTAAAGTTGCACAATTTTTGTATGTTCTGTAAATGTATGAACACTAATTTACAACAAAAAAAAAATCAAAATTTTTGTGTATTACAGAATATTTATAATTGCCACTGTATTAAAGCAGCTTGTGGAGTGCAGTATTATTCATGGAAGGTATGCGCACATGACCTGTAGAGTAATTTGGGTCTGGTTTGGTTGACTGAAGTCTCACAGGGCTTAATTATAGCATAGCACCAGCTATATCAGTGGCCCACCTTCCATTGCTTTCAATTTGCAAGCTGTCTCAACTCAGATTAATATAGATCCTGATGGGAAGGAATGCTTCAGATTCAGGTGGTTCTTACTGATTGAAAGAAATCAAATGTACTGGTCATAAATATGCCATGCATGGACCTTTGAAGTGGGTGTTTGATACGGTCACGGATTGTATGGACTTGAGTTTATCAACACACACACACACACACACACACACACACACACACACACACACACACACACACACAAAAACACACACACACACACACACACACACACACACACACACACACACTTATTAATTGAAATGAGTGAATGTAATACACGGGTGCTTCTGAATTCTTATTTGTGCATCCTCGTTTTCTTTCCTCACGTCTCAGGTCCATCCCCTGTAGAATGCGAGGGAAGGCTGCAAGGAAAGAAAATGAGGATGGAGGGATCGAATGAAAGCTTATTTGTATATTGGAATATTGCACTCGAGCATCACTTCACTGCATCATCAGCTGCTCTCAAAGGATCTGCCCTTATGTTGTTAAAGTTTGGTTATTTAAGAAATTAATAAATAATAAAGATGAAGCAAGATGCCCTGTTGATATATGTGTGATATATGATGTATTTAAATTGCAAAGGTAAAGCATAAATGAAAATTATTTCAGATGTGAAGAGGGAGGAGAATTTATATGTGCGTCAGGTTTCTCGACAAGAAAGACTTCCGCATAGGATACACCTCGCTCATAACTCTGGAAGCTTCCTCACTCCTCGTTCCTCGCCTCCTCGTGGTGCAATTAGAGAATTGAGATGTCCTTCAAGATGGCAGAGCTCGATCGGTTTCCGGGTCATAGGATGGAGGACGGAGGAGCGAAGAACCGAGGAGGGATATTGAGAACATAGACAGTAAAAGAAATGGACACAGCGACCCCATGGACTTCAACGGAGACGAGTGAAGTCAATTAGAAGCACTCACTTTCTGATGGCTGAGCGTACTGCGCAGACTCAAGCTGAGCTTGACGACCTAGATGTGACGTGAGCAACCTGTCTGACAGTTGTAAGTCTTCTAGTAGTTGTGCCAAAAGAAATCTGAATCATTCCCTTCCGAATCTTGCAGAAACGGAGAGCGTGAGTAGGAGCTGTCCATGAGCTAGGAGCAGGAGCAACTTTATGATTCTCTATGGGCTTCTCCCTTGACTTTATCGGACTTTATGCCTCCACATCCCCCCGATTGCCTGCGAGCTTCTCCTCGTGTCTATACGGTAATTTCTCTACTGTGCGACAGTTTTTACAAAAACGGCTTCTACGGGGCCATAGTGTAAGATTCAAGGTAATGGAGCCTTTTATATGGACAAATGGAGTCTTTAAAGGGGTGGTTGAATATGATTTCACTTTTCTAACTTCAGTTAGTGTGTAATGTTGCTGTTTGAGCACAAACAACATCAGCAAATTTACAACGTTCAAAGTTCAAAGCAAAGGGAGATATTTGCTTTTAAAGAAATCGCTTTTTAAGGACTACAACAAACGGCTGGTAAGGACTACACAAGTTTCCTCCCGAGTTAGTGACATCACTAACCCTAAAATTTACATAAACCCTGCCCCCGCAACATGATTTATAGATTATCAAGACAGAATATGCTAATCAATGACAAGAAGATAACTACACATAAGCTACATAAATTCACCAACTAACCATTCAGAAATGTTGTCTACATGTTGTCACTTCTTCTTGAGTCTCCATCTTTCTGATTCCGGTTTGAACATGAAAAGGCTAAAAGTTTTTGAAATTTCCATTGCATGTGTGTGTGAGGTAAAAGGACACAAGCTCTTGAAGCTCCGCCCTCTGTGCTGGGAGCAGCAGCTCATTTGCATTTAAAGGAACACACAAAAACGGTGCGTTTTTGCTCACCCTCAAAAAGTGACAACTTTAACATGCTATATAAAAATATCTGTGGGGTATTTTGAGCTAAAATTTCACATACACACTCTGGGGACATCAAAGACATATTTTACATCTTGTGAAAAGGGCATTATACCACCCCTTTAAACGCCTCAAATGTAAAGTTATTCGCTGTCAAAGTGACGCCAAAATGAATGGGACTCAATGGAATGCTAACAGCAGGTGATGGCTTGTTAGCCAGTGGATGCCCCCATAGAAGGTACGCTTTCCGGGTGCTGGATTACCCCCTTGATTGAGAAGCACCCCCTGTTGTCTTTATGCAGTATTGTCTGTCCCATAATTTTAGAGCTCCAACGGGGAAATGGTGGCAGGAATCTTTGGTTCCACTAAGGTTGGAATTCTTCTATTTATTAATTGAGCGTGGCTGTTTCAGGGACAATGCGGCCGAGTTGCATCTGTTATTTCCTGGTCAATGTATTGTAAATTATATCATCTGTTGCATAAGAGAGTATATTATTTATTTTGAACATTATGACAAAATGTTTCTTCTAGACTCTATATTTATGGGAAAATGTGTAACATGTTGTATTTGAGTTTGTCCCTCCCCATGGGGTAATGGTGTTGGCTGCCAGAATAAATTTGCTTGTCTTTGTTTAATGGAGTTAGTCTCTGTTGGCTGCTGCAGTGGAGAGTGTGGCCTGAGTGCTGCAGGTATTTTGTACTTTGTTGACTTTTCTTTTTTTTGTGTTCTTTTTGGTATTTTTTGAGGAAGTTATTTTCGGAAAGTTTGTATTTGGCATTATTGCCAAATAGCAATTATTTTGTTTAATTATTCCATTAATGTTATATTTTTGGGTTAGGATTTTTCATGTTTTTGCAAGTTTGAATAAATATTAATTTATACTTAAACTTTTTGTATTCACTCATTATTGTGTTTCTATTACAAATGGTGTCAGAAGTGGGATGGTCAGAAGAGTGCAAAAAAAAATACATAATTCATAATAATATTTTCGTTGTAGTTTTTATTTTTTTACTCTCCACTGCAGGCAACAGTGTTGGCCCAGAATGGCTCCTAAAAAGGTGCGGTCGGTGCGAGAAGAGGTTGAGACACCTGCTAGAGCTGAGATGGAGGGAGATGATGGTGAATTTGGGAGCATCACTGAGGATGTCTTACTAGCGGAGCTAAGAAACATGTACCGATCCCATCTCGCACTGCACCAGGCTCGAGGGCACTGCATTGAGCAAGAGGCTGGCCAACAGGAAGTTTGATGGAGAGCAATGCAGAATCAGTTCTCTCTACTACAGTAGGAAGTGCACGTGAGAGTGACACCAGATCCACGGCCTGGCAGTGGTATCCAATATGGCCTTCCATTACAACCAACAGTCCAGCGAGTACCCTCAGTTTTACAGGATGGTCCAATCAGCAGACAGATGGCATCACCAGCAGCAAGGCCATCTAAGTCAGCTGAGAATTGAGAGGGAGCCATACCTGCAACAACTGAGTGAGACGATATAGAGCATTATTTAGCTACATTTAAAAGAATCGCTATGGCGTGTCGGTGACAAACAACCAACTGGGCAGTTAGGTTAGTGCCTAGCTAGGGCAAAGCTAGGGCTGCATATGTGCACATGGACATGGTAGACTCCCTTGATTATGAAAAGGTCAAGGCAGCCATTCTTGCTAAGTATGATATCAACTCAGAGACTTATTGTCTTCAGTTCCACTCTACAGAGCTGAAGGAGGATGAAACTTCAAAGGAGTTGTATGCCAGACTTAAAGAACATTATTCCAAGTGGGTGCAGCCACAACATCATAGGAGGAGATTGGAGAGAGAATTGTTTTGGAGCAGCTTTTGCGCACGCTGGCACCTGATCTTCAAGTCTGGATTAGTGAATGAGATCCTGGCTCTGGTGTTTAAGCTGCAAGCTTAGCAGACACCTTTGTAGCAGCTCGACTCAAGACTCAGCTATGGACATTCAAGCGGTGGAAGGAGAGTAAAGACCCAAACAAGCTCCAGCACTCCTTCCCGACTACAGATCGAGCCATCAATGAAGGCAAGTCTGTGAGTGATAAGGTTGGTTCTGTCAAACAAAGCCCTGGTTTAAAAGTTGGTGTGCGTAGGAGTCTTCTACCCAGGCCAATGTGTGTACCATTCCAAGAACTAGCTGATTTAGTTAGCTAGGTTTTATGTTGATTTAGTTCTTAATGGACAAAAGGTTAGGGCACTTGTAGACACAGGAAGTAAGCAATCACTGGTGCATTGCAGCTGACTTGGTACCTGTAGTTTTGAGGAGTCATCTGTAGAACAGATATGTTGTGTTCATGGAGAGGAAAGGCAGTACCCCACTGCAAGTATTGAGGTTAATATACAGGGGCAGGCGGTAGGCGTAGGTAGGTGTAGTGGATGGTTTACCATATCCAATGATTTTGGGCAGAGACTTACCTTTTTTAGTAGATCTACTCACTGATGGCAATGAAAGCATTGGTAAGGAATGCAGTGTAGCTCTGAGCCGGGCTAGGGCTCAGAAACAAAAGGCAGATGTTCAGGACCTGAGTATGTTACCTTACTTTGGGGCAGATTTGGAAGCTCAGCCAGGTAAGCCTATGAAACTTAGAGAAACTCATTTTTGCAGCAGCACATGGTGATGAATCTCTTGTAGAAGAGTGTATGGGCCCAGTAGAAATCCATCGGGGGATTGGGATGTTGCAGCAAGAGGATTCAGTGATTGGTCCCATATATAGGCAGGCTCAGGAAGAATTACAAGACAATGACGCTGCATCAGGTAATTTGGAATCTGCTGTTTATTAAGGATGGTGTGCTGTATAATAAAAAGGGAATAGAAGCTCGAATAGTGGTCCCCTGGAAGGCAAAGGATATTGTGCTTGAGTTGGTCCATTCCATTCCCTGGTCCGGCCATTTAGAAAAGGGCAAAAGATGTCAGATCAGATTAGCCGTCTTTTTTTTTTTTTTGCCAAATATGAATACAGATGTGTCAGAATTTTGTAGAACTTGTCCTCAGTGCCAGAAGTCTGTCAGTAGAGGTCATCCTAGAGCCCCGTTAGAGTCACTCCCAGTAGTTGGTGTGCCCTTTGAACAGTTAGGGATGGATGTGGTAGGGCCATTAGAGTGAAGTAAAGCTGGAAATTGCTTTATGCTGGTAATCACAGATTACGCAACCAGATATCCTGAGGTTTTTCCTCTCAAGAGAGTCAAGGCTAGGACAGTTGCAATTTGTCTTATGCAGTTGTTCTCGAGGGTGGGTTTTCCCCAAACTATATTGACTGATCAAGGATCAAACTTCATGTCCAAGCCTCTACAAAAAGGGTACCGTTTGCTAGGTGTTAAGGGCCTTAACACCCGCAGACTGATGGTCTGACAGAGAGATTCAATCAAACACTTAAAGAAATGTTGCAGAAGTATGTGAGTGAATCTGGAGCTGACTGGTATCAGTGGATTCCCTACCTATTGTTTGCTTACAGGGAGGTCCCTCAGTCTTCTACTGGCTTCTCACCTTTTGAGTTGCTATTTGGCCGGGAGGCGCAAGGTCCTTTGTCCCTATTGAAGGAGAGTTGGATGGGTGGCCTGGAGGCCCGAGAGACTCAACATGTTCTCTCTTATGTTCTCCAGATGTGGGAGAAGTTGAAGAGCATGCCTCAGCTAGCCCAGTCAAACCTAGTCCAAGCACAGCAACGTCAGCATCCATATTATGATCGAGAGGCCAAGGTCAGAAGTTTTGAGACTGGAGAAAAGGTGTTGGTAATGTTACCCAGTGAAACCAGCAAGCTGCTCGCTAAGTGGCAGGAGTCTTTTGATGTGGTCCGTAAGCTTGGACCCACCACTTATGAGGTTGCCAACTCAGGAAAGTGGCCCTCAAGTCAGGTACTGCATGTTAATTTGCTCAAGAAATGGCATGAGAGGCTGCCCCAAGGGGCTGATGTGTTTATGATTCATCAGGTGGAGGATGAAGATGAGGTGGAGAAACAATACTTACCACTTCCTTCAGCAAACACTGTTGACCTCAATCACCTCTCACCCCTTCAACAATCACAGCTTCATAAGATTTGTAGCATAGGGGTGTGCCAAGAGAAACCAGGGCACACCACTCTGATTCATTATAACATCACCTTGCATGAAGGGGCTGCCACTCGACGTAAGTGCTACGGTATTCCTGAAAGTCTACTACCAGTGTTGAAGGAAGAAGTGAATCAAATGCTATCCATGGGTATCACTGAGCCATCTAGAAGTCAGTGGTGTAGCCCAGTAGTCTTGGTACCTAAAAAAGATGGAAGTCTATGCTTTTGTGTGGACTTCAGATATCTGGGGCCGTATGTATAAAGCCACTCAGAGTAAAATTTTAGTCTCAAGTCTGTCAAAATTCTAAGAATGACGTCATTTTACTTTTATTCCTAGACTTAAGAATAAGTGTGATTCATAAAGGTTCCTAAGTGTCAAGACTAGGTCTCAGCTCCTAAATTACTTAAGAGAGCTGAAGAGGTCTCTTAACCTAGTTAGGAGTAACAAGATGGCAGCAGAGAGGAGGAGGCCATGCACTTTTCAATGGAAATATGATGTATTGGTTGCAGTAAATGATGACGGAGTTCATTTTATAGCAATGAAATAAAAAGGAAAGTAATAATTACATTGTTGCTGACTGGAAAAAAGCAGCAGTACACCCGGTGATGACTTGAGCTCATCATTCCACAGTAAGCAGGGTCTCAATAGTAATATTTTGGCACTGACCACACCAAACACATTGGTAACTAAAAGTGATGTGCAGAGTTTTTTTATTGTGTTTTTTTTATAACCCTACAAGTTTGCTTAAACCATCAAAATATAAGGAAAATAAAACTTAGTGAAGATATTTATCTGACAAAATTATTTCAAGTCAAGTCACTTTTTACAGTACAGATTGTTTCAAAGCAGCTTTACAGTGATAACAGGAAATAATGCAACAAAGTTAGTTTGGGCTGTACAGCAGCTCTAGAAGAAAATAGTGTCATTTTGCAGCTTAAGTAAGTTCAATGATGATTCATTTCCATTGTAAAAGATCATTAGTTATCTCATTTAATTCATTATACAGCCACTCTGAGAAAACAGTGATGTCTTCGTTCAGCTCAGTTCAGTTCTCAGACAATGGTGTCAATCCAGGCAGATCAATAATATTGTTGAAAAAAGGGCAAACTACAGCTACAGGTTTTTTTTAAAAAACTAAAAAGCTCACAGGAGAAGAAAATAGTCATACATTGTCTGCAACATACTGTAGTCAGTTATTGATATTTCATTGTCCTCTCTTGTTCATTTGTTTGACAGCCTTGGCTAAAAATGTTGTCTGTACAATTTGACATGTTTCATTGTGTTATCACAAATAAACAATTGACTCCAAGCACAACTACACAATATGCGTACAAAATCTTTAACACATTTTTAATACTATTTGAATAAAGGGTGAGTCTGTCAATTTTCCTTGGCCTCACTTTTGGCCAATACTATATGGCAGTTCTTTGACTTTCCAATTGATCTTCAAATCTCGCAGTAAAATAAAGCCACTTTATTGAGTATTTCGGGCTTTCCTGAGTTGTTGGATCCATTGATGGAACTCATGTTTGCATAATTGCTCCAAATGTAAATGAGGAGACACGCATCAATAGAAAAGGGTTTCCACAGCATAAATACTAATTGGTGATAATTTTACACAATGCACTGCAAAGCATTTTTTTTAATACATTTAAATATTAAAGCTTCAGTGTCTTAATTAAATTATTTTGTTATAATTAGATTAAATGATTGGTGTCATGCTGCAGTGACCTCACCCTTGCAGGCTCACTATTGGCTGATTCAGTGGTTGAGGGCGGCCATTTTGGGTTGACATCACTGTAGTCCTTAGTTCACAACATTTAAGTCCCACTTCAGTCAGCACTTAAGAATCAGTCTTATACTTTACTGAAAGTTGCTTTTAGCTGCTTTATAAAAGTCTCCTACTCTTAGAAAAGTCCTACTCTTTACTAAGTATTTTCTGACACTTAAGTCAAAGCTTAAGACTATTCTTAAGAGCATTTCTTAGAAGTTTTATACATACGGGCCCTTTGACTTAAGTGTCAAAAAATTCTTAGTAAACACACACACACACACACACACATTTGTCCAGTGTCCTGCCGGCGACGATAAATGTTCGCACAACGAGGACGTTCATTTGGCAAATTTGAAGCCTCGAGTATAGTTGGTGCTGCAGGGAGTAATGCCATAATAATAAAAGTATAGTGGCAACGATATGCGTCTGTTCATTCATTCTTGTCAAAGCTACCCGCCGAATTGACAACACGCTGACGTCAGACGCACGTCCGTTTACAAACCAATCAATGTCAAGATGCAGCCCATATAGATGATGACGACAGGACGCATGTATGTCATGTAAAGTTCTTTAGTGCTCTCGCATAATTGCAATGTGAAACCAAACCAAAACTAACCAAATGTATACAATGTATCAAAACATGAACTTTGGTTCGGACCTTGATGCGGACTTTCAGGTGTGAAAACGCCCTAAGAGTAGGAGACTTTTATAAATAAACTAAAAGCAACTTTCTAAGAAACAAAGTCTACAAAGTCTAAGACTGAATCTTAAGTACTGACTGAAGTTGGACTTAAGTGCTGCAAACTAAGGACTACAATGATGTCAACCCAAAATGGCCGCCCTCAACCACCAAATAAGCTAATAGTGAGCCTGCAAGGGTGAGGTCACTGCAGCATGACACCAATCATTTAATGTATTATAATAAAATCATTTAATTAAGACACTGAAACTTTAATATTTAATTTATTTATTTATTTTTTTGCATTGTGCAAAATTATCACAAATTAGTATTGATGCTGTGGAATCCCTTGTGGAAAAGTGAGGCAAAGGAAAATTGTCAGATTCACCCTTTATTCAAATAGTATTCAAAATGTGTTAAAGATTTTGTAAGCATATTGTGTAGTTGTGCCTAGAGTCAATTGTTTATTTGTGATAACACAAACATTCCAAATTGTACAGACATAATTTTTAGCCAGGCTGTCATACAAAGAAATTATGAGCACATGAAAAAACAAGAGATGAAAATGAAATATTAATAAATGACTATGTTGCAGACAATGTATGTTTTTTTTTCTCCTGTGAGCTTTTTACTTTTCCTAAAACCTGTAGCTGTAGTTTGCCCTTTTTGTCACTTAATATTCAACAATATTATTGATCTGCCTGCGTTGACACTATTATTTGAGAACTAAACTGAGCTGGACGATGACATCACTGTTTTCTCCAGAGTGGCTGTATAGAAAAAATATATAATTAATGATTTTTACAGTGGAAATGAATCAACACTGAACCTACTTAAGTTGGACAATGACACTATTTTCTTCTAGAGCTGCTGTACAGCCAAAACTAACTTTGTTGCGTTATTTTCCTGTAATCAATGTAAATCTGCTGTGAAACCATCTGTATTGTAAACAGCACTGTAGAAATATAGGTGACTTGAATTGAAATAATTTTGTCAGATAAATACCTTCACTAAGTTTAGTGTTTTGTTTTTACCTCATATTTTAAAATATTTAAAATATATATATTTTCCTCATAATTTGATGGTTCAAGCAAACTTGTAGGGTCATTAAAAAATAAAAAAATAAATAAAAACCTCTACACATCCCTTTTGGCCACTACTGTATGTTTGGTGTTGTCAGTGTCACAATAGTGCTGTTTCAGACCCTGCATACTGTGAAATGATGATGAGCTCAAGTCATCACCGGTGCACTGCTGCATTCTTCCAGTCGACAAAAATGTATTCTTACTTTCATTTAATTTCATTGCTATAAAATGTCTTAAAGGTTAGTTTCAAAAAGAATTCCTTGATGATCAAACTTTTATCGTTTGATCAACTCCGTCATCATTTAACTCCAGTACATCATATTTCCGTTGAAAAGTGCGTGGCCGCCTCCTCTATGCTGCCATCTTGTTACTCCTAACTAGGTAAGAAGACCTCTCCAGCACTTTTAAATAATTTAGGAGCTGAGACCTAGTCTTGACACTTGGAACCTTTATGAATCACACTTACATTATACTTAAGTTTAGGAATAAGAGTAAAATGATGTAATTCTTAGAATTTTTTAGGGGTTGCACGACTACTGATTTCTGCTAGTCGATTTCTTATCAAAACAATACTCGAGTTACTCGACTACTCGTGGTTCATGCTACTGTAAATGAAAAGACATGAAATAGCTAGATCTTATCAATAAACATTTATTAATTCATAGCCTAATGCAACAATTACATAAGTAAACTCTCAAAACATTATAATTATGATATTTCATTTTAAAATTTTCATGTAACAGTCTAAAGCCAAATAAATAGCCGTTCTTGCCTTTCATTTCAGACGTCTGCTTCTAGGGGCCGTTCACATATCGCGTCTTTTTCGCGCTCAAGGTCGTTATTTCAAATGTAGGCGCGCGGCCGCAGCGAGCACGTATGGCAAGCCAAAGTATTCATAAACGCCTGGTCGGGCGTCTGATTGCACACTGACACGTCAAAAGCGTGCGTTTCGACCGCCAAACGCGCGTCCCTGACGCGCGATTTGCCATAAAAGCGCACGTTCTTAACGCGCGCTTTGTGGTCACGGAAAACGCGCGTCACAAACGCGCGGTTTTTGCATCAAAACGCGCGTCCTCGACGTGTGATCTGCCATTTAAAACGCACGTTTGAAACGTGCGCTTTGGGGTCACCGAAAACGCGCGTTTTTGACGCGCGTTTATAATAACAAAAATGGGCGTTGAAACCGTGTGTTTTGACTAGGACAAAACGCACGCTTTTGACGTGTAAACAGTTAACCCAAACAGGCAGTACAAACGTGTGTGAAGTTTCCAACCAGGCGAAAAGGACGCGTCAGTGTCATTGGCTCCTGAAGGCTTGGGTCTAACCATTTCTGTGGGCTTAGGGGGGTTTAGCTACTGTTCATAGACTAGGCTACCACCATTTAACATGCCATAGATCAGGTTATTCAGCCTATCTATTTTGTCCTTTTTTTGTAGAACTTATAGAAATAATATATTTAAATTGCAGTTTTATCAAAATTTAGATAAAAATAAAATTGCCTTGTTTTTCTTCGCTCATGCCTTTTTGTAAATAAACACATTAGTGGTCATTCTAGCTCTAACATGAAATAATTAACATTTGTGTGGGAAAATCAGTTACGGTGGAGGTAAGCAATCAATGCAGGTTAATCAGTATCTGTCTTTAGAGAACAACGTGGACTTTTGTTGTGCTTACATTTGAAGGTATCACAAGCAGGTGGCGAAACTTTTTTGTTCAAATATTGTGCGCTCAACACAGACAAACAGTAATTAAGTACAGAGGTGATATTATCCATTTATTTTTTTTAAGACTTAGTGTTTAAATAGGGTATTTTATACTTTATAGAAGTATTTAAGACTTACACGATTAGAATGAGAGCTTGTGCTCAGGGCAGGACATATATAAGAACTTAATTTGTCCCTATATTTTTTCCATTTTCTTTTTCTTGTGTAGGCCAAAGAAAATATCTAGATTGCAATTTTATGAAAACATTTTTTTTTTACCAAGATAAGATTGCCTTCTTTAGCACATTAATACCATTCTAGCTGTATATCTATACCTCAAGTTTTCAAACTTTAAAAGTTAACATTTGATTGGGGAAAAGCGTACAGATGTGGTTCTTGATCGATGCAGTTGTAATGAAAATTTGTTAAGCAACATAACCTTTATATATATATATATATATAATGACTATAAAATGTATCACTATTGCGAGCAGAGTGCCACCAAGATGCTTTACAGGAACCAAATTACAGAAACATCCGATAGTTCACTCAAAATTCAAAACATTCTGTCTACATTTATTCACCCTCATGTTATTTCAAACATGCACAAGTCATCCTAATTTTTTAGATTTAACATATGCTTTTTATTTATTTTCTTAAATGTGAGCAATGGTAACAGAACTAATTTACATCCTGGGATCAATCAATTATATTTTTTATCCAATTTATTTTCTACAAATGTGATGCACCTTACCAGGTTTCAAATATAAATAAATATATGATTTAAGGCTTATGTTATGAAGTCTTCACCTCATTTAGCACCAAATAAAACCAGTCAACCCATTAACATGGATAATCCATCTCTACATCTCTAGATAGATGGATAGTCATCTACATCTAGATCGATAGATAGGTTTATTTTCAAATAAAAGTGGCTAAATCCCTCAGTGCGCAGGCCGTGATTATTCCAGCGACGGCGTAAAACTCCAAGATCCCTGTTTATTCTCGACAAATACAAGAGACATGCAAACAACAACTCGTACAAGAGAGAATATTTCTAAAAAATAAAAGAAAAATATACTTAAATACATCAAGTTAACTTATTTGTTGTTGTCACTTAATTTGATTAAGGATACTAATGGCATTCAGAATAAAGGATTTTTTAAAAGTACTTTTAGCCAGAGGCACTCTGAAGGGCCTCCCGGACTTCAAAAGTTCAAACTCACTAGAGAGAGGGTGAGTACTATCTATTGTGATCTTTCTTGCCTTTTTACTCATTCTGTCAATGTATATTTGAGTCAATTGTTTTTGTGGTTTTCCTATCTTACTAGCCATTAACACTATCTTGTTAAGCTTTTTCTTAAGCTTACAGTTTAAATGGCCAAACCAAGCAGAAAGATGAAAAGTTAAAACACTTTCAATGTGTGTGATATACACAAGCTCAATAATCTTAGTACTGACACCCAAACAGTTCAATTTTCTGAGCAGACTTAGACGTTGTGTGTTAAAAGTTCCCACTGTTTCAACTACTTGACCATTAAGTAACACTGGCTTTGTTATTATGTCTTGTTTTTTACAGAAAATTTGCTCATTTGTCTCATTTGTGACCCGTTCAAATGGATGATTACATGCAAGCATGTTTGATTTATGGGCCAAGTTTTCGTACCCCGTTCCAGGGGGCGCTGTCGAGCCCCCCCGCCACGCCCGGGTACCAGCTTCAGCCCGGCCCTGATGGCCGCAGGTTCTGACCCGTTTGCAAAGTTTAAAGAGTTTTCGAGCATGTTAAGGGCCCCAAAAGTGCCTGAATAGTCGTAAGAAAAATAATAATAATAATAATAATAATAATAAATAATCCTAAGGAAAACAATAGGGCCTTCGCCCTTTCAGGGCTTGGGCCCTAAAAACATGGCACATAAAGTTAAACTAATGATTTTTGGGTGTGTGTATTGTAAGTTGTATACCATTTCAATACGTTGGGTTCGTCTGCAGCATGCTGCAAAGCACACAGTACTCCTCTGCATTACCTATATATTTGTTAACATTAAAAAGTTAAATGTGAATTCTTTGGGCAATCATAGTGTAGCCTACTAAATGTCAACATACACGACATGAAAAATACTATCTCAGAACGGTTCTGAAATTACATTAAATCATTCTTGCATTACTTTTTGTAACCTTCAAGTTATTTTGATGTATATCTAGATTGTATTTTTGTATATTTGAATATTCTTACTTGATTAAATACATTTTTAGACTGAAGATAGCATCTAAAGAGGTGTAATATGACATACTGTACATTGAAATACTGTACATACATTACCATTACAGAATTAAAATTAAATTAAATTAAAAATGGAGCACCCCAAACAAGTAATTATCAAAAGAAATGACAGCAGTAGATAAATACCAATAGATTCTTCATTTGTGATGTGGAGGCAAACTATAACTCGGGCTTTGATTCTTTCCGTACATTTTTATATGTGTTTTAGAGATTGAATTCAAATCAAATATTAACATTACTGCCCTAACTATTTCTGAATAGGATGTCTACTTCATACATATTTGGAATAGTATGGAAATAAGGTTCAGATCACTAAAAACCATACATGGAAGTCGAAGATCTCATCAGTGGAGTCTGGATGTCATCTAGTGGAAAATTTTGGTACTGCGCACAATACAATCTTTCCTAAAGCTCATTTATTGAGACATCAACCTAAAATCTGGCCCAGAACTTGTCCAGATATTTAACATTGATTTTCTTGAAAATTTAGGGTTGAAAATGTTTTGTAAAAAAGAAATAAAAATAATTATATATATATAAACAACATTATGTATTGTATACATTTAAAATGTTCATAAACTTAAACTACTTTAACAACTTTGTTTTACTTTACTAATCTGAGAAGTGTACCCTTTTAGTACCCTGTTAGTTCGCAGTGCATTAAGTAATGTTAACAACAACTTTTGTTTTAATAGTTTAATAGTTTTAATTAGTAAAGGTTGAAATGAAATTTGAAATTAACATGTAGAAGTGCAGTTCATTATTAATTCATGTGAACTAATGTACTTAATGTATGAAACCTTTTTGTAAAATGTTACCAAAATTACAATTGGAAAATAAAAAAAACGTTGTTTTTTCTCTCTTTCTTTTTTTAAACTTAAATGATAACTATTGGATTATAATAACTCACCAATTATAATCCCCTCCTCTGTAAAATTTGCCATCGATAATTCCATGCTGTTTTGCTTGGGTTTAATGATAATACAAGAGACCAAAACCACATAGGGACAAAGGCAAGAGTGAAGAAAAACAAGGCAATTTTATTTTTATCTAAATCTTGATAAAACTGCAATTTAAATATATTATTTCTATAAGTTCTACAAAAAAGGACAAAATAGATAGGCTGAATAACCTGATCTATGGCATGTTAAATGGTGGTAGCCTAGTCTATGAACAGTAGCTAAACCCCCCTAAGCCCACAGAAATGGTTAGACCCAAGCCTTCAGGAGCCAATGACACTGACGCGTCCTTTTCGCCTGGTTGGAAACTTCACACACGTTTGTACTGCCTGTTTGGGTTAACTGTTTACACGTCAAAAGCGTGCGTTTTGTCCTAGTCAAAACACACGGTTTCAACGCCCATTTTTGTTATTATAAACGCGCGTCCAAAACGCGCGTTTTTGGTGATCCCAAAGCGCACGTTTCAAACGTGCGTTTTAAATGGCAGATCACACGTCGAGGACGCGCGTTTTGATGCAAAAACCGCGCGTTTGTGACGCGCGTTTTCCGTGACCACAAAGCGCGCGTTAAGAACGTGCGCTTTTATGGCAAATCGCGCGTCAGGGACGCGCGTTTGGCGGTCGAAACGCACGCTTTTGACGTGTCAGTGTGCAATCAGACGCCCGACCAGGCGTTTATGAATACTTTGGCTTGCCATATTTTTCCAGGCGGGTTTTTCCTTGTCATCTCCAGAAATAGGCTATATCTAGTAGTAAAGCTAATGCAAGGGCTAGAAATTAATTAATCATTTGCTGATACTTCGTCGTCGTCAATCATTGAGACCGCAGTTCATAGTTGCATAGCAACGACAGACGGCATGGGCGCGCATCTGGGGTCTGAGGGGTTTTTGGGGTCCTTGAGATGTTCTGACATGCCCTGACATTTGTGTTTTTTTCAGTTGCTTATAAACATATTAATGGCAAAGGTGTAAATTCACTCTATTTAGCACAAACAGGGCTACCATATGTGAACAACTTGCATGTACATGTTTGTATTTTTGATAGAATAATGTTTATGCATGTTTTTTTCAAAAACAAAAAACTAAAGTTTCTGAAATAAGGCCATAAAACATATTCTAAATATATGTAAATAAGACTTCTGACTAATGGATGACGTTGCCTAGAATTTTTTCTTCAAAATTATGTGAAAATCATCCTGCCTAATCATTCACATAACACAATACATTGATTTAAATCTTGTAAAACACTTTTTGTTTGGAAAGGCCATATGCGGGTGGGCGTGATTCACACCTGCGGAGACAATGGGGCCCGCATAATGAGGCTGCATACGTAATGAGCCTTTCATTCAGGTGTGTGACTCAGCCACAAGAATGCAAGGACAATATATAACTGGTTTGTTGTTTTTTTCCACAAATTTTGCTTGCAAATTGTACAATATCCAAGGTAAACATTTCTAGAAAATGTGCAGTTAATTGTTCTCATACTGTATTTTCAGATTTGGAATATATTCTCTTCCCAAATGTGTCACTAATAAAGCATAATACAATTATTTAAAGAGAAGGCTTATAATGACCTTTTAAGATTTTGTTTACATCTATCCTTATATATATATATATATATATATATATATATATATATATATATATATATATATATATATATATGTTTTTTGTTTGTTTGTTTTTTTAAGGTTATACAATTACAACAACATTTAAAATTGTAACAATATTTCCAGTGTAATCTTTCTTTGTATTCGCGATTCATATTAAAACAGTATTTTTGCCAGCTGTAGTAGCTCCACAACAGCGCGCATCTGTGCGCTGTTTCATTCATTCATAGAAACGCGATTCATATTTAAACAGTATTTTTGCCAGCTGTAGTAGCTCCACAACAGCGCGCATCTGTGCGTTCGTTCGTTCATTCATTCATACACAGAAACGCGATCAATATTTAAACAGTATTTTTGCAAGCTGTAGTAGCTCCACAACAGCACGCATCTTTGCGTTCATTCATTCAGATTAGAACAAAGCAAACAGAACTGACCTTATTCCTCAGCGGGATCCGTTTGCTCCTTGAAATGATACTTCCAGAACTTCTGAGGTAAATTTTTGCAGGATTATTATCAAGATAGTATTATTCCTCACAGCATCGTAAAGTACATAAGTCTGAAAGTGAACTCGCGGTGTGTGTTATCCAGCTGATGTGGGCGTTTCACAGGTTTGTTTGGATCGCCTCACATTTGCATTTGAATAGCGCGCGCTCTCCGTGGGCGGAGCACATTAAAACTTAATGAGTTGAGATGAGAAAGACTGACATCTCTCTCTTTGCATGCATATTACATAAACTGTGAATATTTGTTTTTTATAAAAATTACTTCATTTTAAAGAAGAGAATTCAAGCTTCATGCCTGTGTGACTGTATGCCTGTTTGACTGAGTATTCGCTGAGTTACAGTTCATTTTCGGACGCGTTTCAGAATTGACTTCACTGACGGAGAGTAGGCAGAACTCGCATCATGTTTATTTTTCTTTATTTGGCGAAAAGCACAACACTTTGTTTTTATTATGAGCATACACAAAAAAATACACACTAAACAGGATCGATTGATGTATAACACAAGCATATAAGATAAAAATTAATATTTTTTTTTAAATTTTTTTTGCACTCATACGGAAAAAAACGAGCCTATCGCGCCGGCGCGACAGCTGACCTCAGGGGGTTAAACAACGTGGGGCAGGACGTGAAAATGATAAGTGCGTCGGACTGAAACTAGCAAAAAACACTTGCGTCACGCATGGCGTTGCATTGCGCTGGGTGTAAGATAGGGCCCATAGTTATGCAAGGTCAACAATAGTGTTCTGTGTGAAAGTGTATTAGTACTTACTCCTAAGTTCCTTTTGTAGCAACTCTATCTATAGTGCAAAAACATTATTTCAAAAGTCCCTTTTTGAAAGAGACTAGGAACAGTAGTAGAGTAGTAAAGATTACCATTTTGTAGAATGTTTTTGTATTTTACTTTTACTTGTTCCCATGTTCTAGTGGGTCCTGGTGGCTCTATCAGAGAGGATAAAGTAGTTATTCGATTTTTAAAGTGTACATAATATATACTTTAATAACATGATAAAAACATGTAATATAGTCAGTATTTACGCATTTAATTTGTCTGCAACTTTTTACCAGCCCTTTCTCCTGGCTTTTGCAGCTTTCAAGTTGTTCCCTGGCGTTTTAATGAAGGTTTGGAATTCTGCATAGCCTTCCAGAAAAAGCTCTTGTTCTGCCGCAGAGAAAAACTGAGCGCGCTCTTTGGCCATTGTGAGCAGCCAATAGCAGCATTCCTGATCAGTTACTCTACTATCGATACAAAGCCCCTTTAACTCCATCCAGATCATGATTAGCGCGATGATATCATCTTGGATGTGTCATTTAATCTCGGATGTAATAAGCAACGTACGAAGAACGAGCCCCTAGTCTTATCACTTAGGAACCTTTATGAATCACACTTATTCTTAAAGTCCAACTGAAATCAAAATTGACCCTATTTACTTTGTTAGCGCCTATTACTAGTCTTGTGGTGAACAATTAATCCGTGCAAGTTAATACACAGAAAAAAATTGTTTGCCATCGTAATCTTTAATCAAAGTCTGAAAAGTTACTTCCGGTCTGGAATGGCGTTCCTTCCCTGATGACGTAGGTTTGACGGCTTAGTTTGGGAAACGCTTAACCACTCCCCTCAAACCTTTAGTCTGTAATGAGCTAGAGATGGAGAGGAGGAGCGCTAGAGTAAAACCCTGCCCTCTGTTCAATATTCCTTTTCACTGGGAAATACGTCACAACACTGGAGAAAAGTCGTTTGCAACTTCCGGTTCACGCGGACTTTAAGTCTAGGAATAAGAGTAAAATTATGTCATTCTTAGAATTTTGACAGACTTAAGACTAAAATTTTACTCTGAGTGGCTTCATACATACGGCCCCTGAATTTCAAAGTGTCAAAATTTGACTCCTATCCTACCCCACGAATTGATTGATCATCTTGCAATCTTAATCCTAATCTTAATCTTAATCCTAATCCTAATCTTAATCTTAATCCTAATCTTAATCTTAATCCTAATCTTAATCCTAATTTCAATCTTAATCTTAATCCTAATCTTAATCCTAATAATAATCTTATTCCTAATCCTAATATTAATCCTAATCCTAATCTCAATCTTAATCCTAATTTTAATCTTAATCCTTATCTTAATCCTAATCTTAATCCTAATAATAATCTTATTCCTAATCCTTATCTTAATCATAATCTTAATCCTAATTTTAATCATAATCATACTCATAATCATAATCATAATCATATTCATATTCATATTCTTAATCTTAATCTTAATCATAATCTTAATTAATTCGTTCACTTTTTGTTCAGAGCATTTTGCTGATATTTCTCAGGGTTACCTGCAGTATTCTGGTTCAGTATTTTACAACATATACAGTGTGTGCAGAATTATTAGGCACGTTGATTTTCTGATCATATTTTATTTCCAGGAACATTTTGCCAATTCCAAACCATATTAAACTTAATAACTACTATTAATTTTCTATTTAATCATGTATAAGTGATATATAATTGTTCATGAAGGCTGGAAATGAAAAATGTCTTATTTTCAGGTGTGCAGAATTATTAGGCAAGTTTTCTTTTACAGATAAAATAAGCCAAAAATGAGATTTAACAAAGACTAAAAAGTCAAAAATTATTAAATCCCCATGAGAAGAATGCAAAACTAATGCAATACTAGAGATTACAGTTAAGGCATGACCATTGGACAGTGAAATGCTCATTGGGTCAGCAGGGTCAGACAAAAACAGGTGGAGAAGAAAAAACACATGTTAACTGCAAAAGAATGAAGAATTAAGGTGAAGAATTAAGTGTGAAACCATCAGGAACCCTTTAGTCTTCAGCGCCACCATTTTCCAGAACTGCAACCTACCTGGAGTCTCCAGAAGAGCAAGGTGTCAGGGTCTCAGAGACTTGGGTTAGGCAAAGAATCCTAAAAAATTACCCCCTCTTAATAAGAATCACAAGCTGAAGAGTAGTAAAATACATGAAGACTGTTTTTTTATAGGCTTTATAGACAGACAGATTGAGAGTGACTCTTGAAGGACCAGCACCACATCCTCTTCTACCACTGTTTGAAGAATTCATCTTCCAGAATACATTTTAATACGTTTTGGGAGTTAATTTTTAGTCCATCTCTGCAAAACGGACTTCAGGGTAGGAGATGGACTAAAAATAAACTCACAAAACGTATTAAAACGTATTCTGGAAGATGAATTCTTCAAACAGTGGTAGAAGAGGATGTGTTGCTGGTCCTTCAAGAGTCACTCTCAATCTGTCTGTCTATAAAGCCTATAAAAAAAACAGTCTTCATGTATTTAACAACACTTCAGCTTGTGACTCTTATTAAGAGGGGGTCATTTTTTAGGATTCTTTGCCTAACCCAAGTCTCTGAGACCCTGACACCTTGCTCTTCTGGAGACTCCAGGTAGGTTGCAGTTCTGGAAAATGGTGGTGCTGGAGACTAAAGGGTTCCCGATGGTTTCACACTTAATTCTTCACCTTAATTTTTCATTCTTTTGCAGTTAACATGTGTTTTTTCTTCTCCACCTGTTTTTGTCTGACCCTGCTGACCCAATGAGCATTTCACTGTCCAATGGTCATGCTTTAACTGCAATCTCTAGTATTGCATTAGTTTTGCATTCTTCTCATGGGGATTTAATATTTTTTGACTTTTCAGTCTTTGTTAAATCTCTTTTTTGGCTTATTTTATCTATAATAGAAAACTTGCCTAATAATTCTGCACACCTGAAAATAAGACATTTTTCATTTCCAGCCTTCATGAACAATTATATATCACTTATACATGATTAAATGGAAAAATAATAGTAGTTATTAAGTTTAATATGGTTTGGAATTGGCAAAATGTTCCTGGAAATAAAATATGATCAGAAAATCAACGTGCCTAATAATTCTGCACACACTGTATAGTACTTGGTTTAATACTACTGACATGACATATTTAAGATAAGGTCTATATGGGCTATAGGGTAAATAAGTTTGTTTATATACCTAAGTTTTCATATAGTGTTTATTTCATGAATTTATGATCACTGACACTACTTAAAATAAGACCCTCTGGTGGTTTCATGTTTTACAGCTGAACAGTTGAACAGCTTCTTTAAGAAATAATATTTTCTCCAGACTAAATTCATTAAACACTGCCTCTCATGACTTACAGCTCTCTTAAATATATGATTCTGGATGGTCAGTTGCAGCATTTGGTACCACAGCACGATAATTAAAATGTAAGAGTAAAAGTTTTTGCAAATGTTTTCTGTACACTATTGACACTTTTGTGCTCCACTTAAAGTATACCAACAGGCATTTGGCATAATCTGAAAACTGATTTAGAATGATCTCCTGTTGTAAACTGGGCGATGACTAAGACAGTCTGGTCAGCGGATAGCAATAACTGCCGTAGGCTTACAATGTTTAAAAAAAACATTGCCTTTGTGAGATGGAGAATGAGGGAAAGACAGATACATATGAGTAGTCTGCCCCCTCACCTCCCACACATCGACCCATCTCAGGTAAACAATGCTCTAACACACAGCTCTCCGGTGAGATCTTTCTCTCTTACTCCTGTTTGCTTTCATTCTCTCCATCCTCCAGAGTCTTTTTTCTTTTCTTTTGCTTAGTCTCTTTTCTCCCCACCTTTCTTTTGTCTATGCCTGAGGACAATATGCTTCTACATTATAACCCCAATTGGTTTCAACCATCTTCAGATCTCTTTAGCATACACACACGTTTTCCATGTGAAACCGCTTTTGAAAGAAACAATCTCTGTATAGTTTTAATCACACTGTAACAGGTCTGAGCTACACTGATACCAGTGTCCAGCTCCAGATCACTGATCTATATAGACCTTATGTAACCCCGCCCCTTTTCAGCGCTGCGCTCATTGTCTTTTGACTTCTGGTCTGTATTTTCACAGCGATTTTGCGTGTTTATTAATGAACGGCTCGTTTTAAAATCTTCCCGGTCGACTGACATTTGTTAAGTCATCTGCTTTAAACATTACAGTCCTCATGATAACTTTCGTTAACTTTACATGAAGTAAATACACTTCAAAAGCTAATTAATCCTGGACAGCAATGCAATAGGAATATACCAGTAAAGGAATATACAGAGCGGCCGCAAAAACGGAAGTTCAGAGACAATATTCTAAAGATGGCGGCGCCCTTGTTTCTCTGGCGCATAAGGTCTAGAGAATGACTGGATAGCTCATGACGTCATGAAAAGTGAAGCCACCGCGCCGCTATATTGGTATTAGTGAGCTCACGTGTTCTATTGAATCAATAGGAAATTTTATGATTTGACTGAAAAAACATTGCCTAACCAGACACAGTTTTTAAATCTAAAGTCTCCCTGTACATTTTCACAACACAAACATCCTAAGCATTTAAATGGGTATTTGTCGGAATTTTTTCCTATTAAAAAACGGCAATTTCTTTGCAAAAGGAATAAAAAGCTGTACAGAACACTTGTCGTTATAATAATTTGTTCCCTCGTTTTACTATATTGTGGCCATGTTGTAATTCGTTAAATCAAAATGAGGGAGGGAATTAGTTCAACATGTCCACGATTTATTAAAACGAGGGAACAAATAAGTCGTCGTAACTATTTAGATCATGGGACAGGGCGCATAAGAACAAGCAGAGAGAGAGAGAGAGAGAGAGCCCCGGCTGCGCGCGCGCACTCTCACCGCCTTCAAATGCCACACGAGCGCTGTATTGCTCTCTCCCTCGCGCATATCAACATCAATTGACACAATAGTAAAAGGTCGGAAGACCGATTGTGTTTTATAGATTAGTAGTTTGTTCATATAAGGTGTTTGATTTGCAAGTACATGTTCAGGAAATGCATAATACAAATTGTATGGGTTAATGTAACGGTAAACGGACTCTGCACGAAGCTCTTTTGAAGCTGTCAAATGGTGTCGCTATTGGACACTTAATTGTGATTATTGCTGCTCTGAGGTTTATAGGCTACTGTTGACTGTTTTATCATTGTTTTTTGAAGAAGCAGCAGCATACTCTTGCCTCGGAGAAAACAACACGGGCATAGCGACAATTTTGCATATAAATTACTACTTAAGGCTTGAATTACAACCTGTGGGCAGTTTTTCTACATCCTTTTGTGAACATCGTTTTACACTTGTATGCTGCACAGCGGGTCATCTTAAAAGTGCCGTCGGAGCTACCAATCTCTGTATAACGGGCGTTGGAGCCCTTTGCTGGTAGGGAATCGTAAGATGGCCACTCGAACACTTCCGGTGGCTTCACTGCCTAGTGGCAGTTTAGAACGTCATAAGCTATCCAGTCATTATATAGAACAGTGGTCCAGATGCTTCCTTGTACCTACCCAAATATTATATCTTAAAGGAACACCCCACCGTTTTTTGAAATAGGGCTTATTCACCGTCTTTCCTACATTTAGATAGGTGGGCAACAGTGCTTTTGCTTTTGTCTCAGTGCATGCATTGTTTTAGTTTGGCAGCGCCGCCGCTAGCTTAGCTTAGCATAATGAATGGAATCCTTTGTTGCCAGCTAGAATGTCGTGAGTAAAAGTGAAAAAAATACTTCTTGTGGCCTGCGTATTCACAACGAGTACAAATACCAATGCAGATTAAGACTAGGCGATTTCCTAGGCAGATATTGACATGGGACTATATTGGGGTGAAGCACAGGCGAAGCACTGCTACTTGGGCGCAGAGATATCATGCAACACCTGAAATCCCCCAACTTCCGTCAACATACAGGGGTGAATAGTAGCTGGTTATTTAGTGAATGGCGATGAACATGACGGATTTTGTGAGAGACGAAGAGGGTGACTTCTTTGACACTCAAGATCCAGAACCATACCTCTATTAACCAGAGTTTTCAAAAGAGGAGCTGCGTGCTTTGGAAACAGAACGTCAGTAAGAGGAGGTTGTGATCGCTCAACAGTCTGAGGACGTGAGGATGAGAGCCAACACGAACTGGTGAAGTGCTGCAGCCCCCCTCGTCATAGCATCAGCACCCCCTGGTGGGGGGCTGTGGACTAACATAATATTGTACTTAAAAAAACGTGGAAAAAAAAAGGACAGTGTTAACTAACGCTCTTATGCCTAATGTAGTGAGTGTTCAAGCTACGGAGAAAATGAAATAAAGTTTGAATTTGTCATGCTTTGTTCCGATCAGAGCATGTGAACAGAGATCGAGCGCATTTCTGAATATTCCACTCCGCTCGCTCAACCCAGAATGGCCTGCTGGTTCGAAAATATGTGGAATAAGGGCTGCCTCCGACTACAGTTTTTTTCTAGTCGACTAGTAGTTGTTCATTTAAGCCATTAGTGGACAAATCGCCCCTTTATATTAATTGAATTGCTTAAATAGGCTATATACAGGATAATGAGCGTGTACATAATATAGCCGCACTCAGGCGCACAACCGCACGCATAGCCTAAAGCTTGCCACAAAGAACCGGCAAAAGTATGAATGTGTCAAAAATAGCAAGGAGACATTTAATTGTTTATTAATAAACTGGTGTTTTCTGTGTCGCTGCAAAGATGAAGTTGATGATGTGGACTCGCCATGAACGCCAGAGAGAAATGCACATTTCATATGGATTACATAATCAGAGAGTAGCCTATTTCTTTTCGTTTTGAATAGTATCGCTTAAAAGTAGACATTTCAAGCCTTCTATAAGATAGCCTATATTTAAAAAAACTGTGAGGCACAAGCTGAGTTTCGGCGCCCTCCAGTTCACGTACAATGCAAGTGATCGTGCCGGCGCCTTATTACATTGTCTGCTATATATTTGCTTCTTATTTATTAAATACAGGCAATTGATTGATAAAACATTGATAAAAATTAAGATACAATTTATACAAAACGAAAATCTTTAAAAAATAGTCTTTCTACAAAACAAAACTCAATGAAGTGGTCAAAATCATGTCTTACCCACTCCATGTCTCCAGACATATTGCACATCTCATGATGTATTATTATCTTTCTCATGCTGCATGCTCACTTTCATAATCAACATTTATTAAATTAAAAAATAACATTAGCCTATAATATTTAAACATAAATATGAAACTAAAAATGTTTTCTTTAATGGCTACAACATGTATACAGTACAGAGAAATTTCATGTCTTGTCGTCAGCCACAACATAATGACGTCACATTTTCCAACCCAGCCCTCAGCCCCCAGCCCCCCTTGCATGAAACAGCTTCCAGCACGCCTGACTGGTGATGTGAGTGTGGGGGAATATGTCAACCTATGCCGACTGAAATAGAGTGTCTGTGCTGTGGCGAGTGGGACAAGGTACTGCCATAGATGACCATTCTCAACGTGGGGGGATTTCAGGTGTTGCGTGGTATCTCTGTGCCCATGTAGCAGTGCTTCAACCTGTGCTTCACCCCAATATAGTCCCAAGTCAATATCTGCCTAGGAAATCACTGAGTCTTAATCTGCATTGCTATTTGTGAATACGCAGGCCACAAGAAGTAATTATTTTTTTATCACTTTTACTCACGACATGCTAGCTGGCAACAAAGGATTCCATTCATTATACTAAGCTAAGCTAGCGGCGGTGCTGCCAAACTAAAACAGTGCATGCACTGAGACAAAAATGCGTTTGCCCACCTATCTAAATGTAGGAAAGACTAAGCCCTATTTCAAAAAACGCTGGAGTGTTCCTTTAAAGATTTCACTGGATGCACACATTTTTCTTTTACCCCAAATTAAACAAACAAAAAGAAAGACAGACGATATGTGCACACACACACACACACACACACACACACACACACACACACACACACACACACACACACACACACACACACACACACACACACACACACACACACACACACACACACACACAGCTGAGAAAATCATTAATTAATATGGTCACTTTAGCAGAAGAAAAATATAAATAAATTAAAAGTAATTTCTTTAGCACATACAGTATTCAAAACGAAGTCAGCAAAAATACAGGCTTAAAGTCTGTAAAGTCATTTTCCCTTAACCAGTGTTAAGATTGTACCCAAATTACCACATTATAATGTGCATCTTCATTAAGCCATTAAGCCAACTCATGAAACAAAGGCCCTAAAAACTCCCTAAATAGTGTTATCTGTGCTTGTGCCTTCAGTTACGCTTTTATTTACTGATCCTTAATAGCAAGCATTGCATTAATTTGTTTTTGCATGTCTCGTAGTTAACACACTCGTGCAAAAGAAAACGTTGACACAGCATCTCATGAGGCATTAGTTCAATATGAGCAGACATGATTTATGAATGGGTTTAACACAGTAATTAGCTTGCTGTTTTATGTATCCAAGGGGAAACGGCCTGCCGTGGCCACAGCTCAATTCACGATGTGGAGGAACAGCTAAAGTGCTACACTGCTATGGGAAGTCTGATCTGTGACTCAACATTTCTCAGTAACATACTGTATGCTTCAGGGAAATAAAATATTTGAAGATTAAATGCTATCTTAAAAGATAAAATGAGGTAACACTTTATTTTGGTCAACTTCTAACTATAACTTTTCAACTACATGTCAACTAACTCTCATTGAGTATTCGTAAACTGTCTCTGCTTTATATCTGCTAACACTTTATTTTGATGCCCTTCCAGACATTCTACTGACTAAGTAACTTTGCAACTACGTCAACTTATTTACTACCCTAGTGAAAAAAAGTATACTTTATTGTATTTGAAATATATTCCCTTTTTCAATAGTACATTGCAAATATACTTGTACTATCTTTAAATATATTAAAAGTATATGAGGATCATGCTTTTACCTATTTTCACAATACAACTTTCAGGAGACTTGAGTTCGAGAACCGTGGACCTTCCCTGATCATGTCCCTCCTCCCCCCCCTCACTGTAAAAAAAAATTACATCCCCAAGTCAAAAATTTCAAGTGAACGATAACATCTAAATTTTTCAATTAGTCTGACGTATTATTTCTCATTGAGCCAATGTTAACAGACTATTGCAACAAGAATTTCACTTGGACCAATTGAAAAATTTAGATGTTATCGGTCACTTGAAATTTTTGATTTGGGATGGTTAGAAATTTTTTACAGTGCTCTCTCTCTCTCTCTCTCTCTCTCTCTCTCTCTCTCTCTCTCTCTCTCTCTCTCACCTCACTTCCTTTCTAGCTACTGTCCTATCCTACTAAAAAGCGAAAACGCCAAACATAATATATATATATATATATATATATATATATATATATATATATATATAAATACACTTATTGTATATTGCTTGTATGTTTCGAAGACACTCAAAATGAATTTGTATTGTATTTGTAACACAAATAAAGTACAATTTAATATCACTAATCATGTAATTAGTCCCTACACAGGCATATACTTAAAGTATGCTAAGTATACTCGAAGTTGGTCCAATTTAGTATACAAAAGTACACTAAATACACAGTTATGCTTTACTACAATTTAATTACAATTAAAATATACTTAGTACAAAATTAGTTCAAAATAGCACACTTCAAGTTAACTAATCATTAACACACTTGAAGTATACTGATAATTAGTCTGGCTGCAAGTATACTTAGTATTTTCACCAGGGTAACCTGAACCCAAACACCTATCCCTAACCTAACAGTCTACTACAGTCTACTAATACTCTGATGAGAGTTAGATGACATGTAGTTACAAAGTTACGTATAGTTAGTAGAATGTCTAAATTGGACCATCAAAATAAAGTGTAACCTAAAAGGATTTTAAACATTTAGCGCATTATGCAGGATTGGGGAACTCTGTTGTGTGTTACAGTATTAGAAGGAGTGAAAGATCTTGTCCGATGACCTGAAGGTTCAAAGTTGACAGGAGTTTTTTCTTTCTATAACATACACTATTTCATAGATTTCCTTTTAATTTGTTTAGGAAAACAATATGCAAAATTGATTCAAATGATTTGATCAAATACATAAAAGTTGTGTCTGCTATTTTACTTTTCTAAAATAGCGTAATGATCACAAACAAACAACCATATTATATTAAAACATAACATAATAAGTTCCAAAAGCTTTAAATAGCTTCAGCATATATCAATATCGCTTTGTCCTGTTGTGTGACACTTCCTAACGATTTAATTTTGTGCTTTATTCTCTCACAATTGTGGGGAAGTTGCAGTTGCTACTGGGGATAAAAGCAAAAGTGATCATGCATAGACTCAATTATTGTCTGAAACACCAGTCACTCATGAAATTGCGATAATTGACATGATAACCATAGCAACGCTTTGAGTTCTCACAGCCACCATAAACTACAAACGAGAATGAGGTCCAAAGCAGTCACGTCACTGCAGCAATGCTGGTCCATAGGTACTTAGAACAGAGCAGCTGAACTATTTTTAAAGCACAAACAACTTTTTTGTAAAATTCACATAACCCCTCAAGTCCTACTTGCCTTGCTCTGTGCGGGCCTCGAAGCCAGATCTGGGAGGTCTGCCATGGGAGGACAGTTTCTAGCATCAGTTGGTAGAGCACCTCTTGAGATCAGGGGAGTGAGTTTTTTTTTTAACTCACACAGCTCTTACTAGCTGGCCTCCGTTACACATGTAGGGCTCAGTAAATCTGAAATCATTGACAATTAACATAATAATAATAATAATAATAATAATAATAATAATTTTTATAATGCACTGGAATTCAACAAAATGTTTATTTTTTTTTTTTATAAAATGACATTCGTTGTAGGATTGCCATTTGTCACATTTTTTTGCTATGATTGAAGCACTGCTTTAGTTTGATTTCATTTCTGTTATAGTACTTCAACATGCTGGAACAATATTTACTTGTGATTTAACGTTGTTGAAGCTCTTTGGTGGTTGACTGTCCCGATTCCATCGTTTTTCGAGTCTTGTAAATCTGCACCCTCCATATGCTTTATTATAGAACACAGTTTAAAACTGTCTGTATCTCGCTGAAAGTGTCAAATCCTTGATGTGCGTCCAGACCCTGAATACCTTTCCAGTAATCTATAGAGTTTCATGCATTTGAGAAAATTTTTCCAATGGAATTATCAAAATACATTAGTTTAAAATGTGATTCATTGCTTCTCTGTTTTTCCAAGTCTCTCATGAACAGCACATTAATAGTAAATCTTTGTTCATCATTAGCATAAATGTTTTTGAATATTGTTTGCAAGTCTTTCAGCTAGTTTTATTTCATTTAAAATACAGTGGGGAAAATAATTATTTGATCCCCTGCTGATTTTGTAAGTTTGCCCACTTACAAAGAAATGAAGGGTTAATAATTTTTATGGTAGGTTTATTTTAATGGATAGAGACAGAATATCAACCAAAAAATCCAGAGAAAAACATTATATAAAGGTTATAAATTGATTAGCATTTGATTGAGTGAAATAAGTATTTGATCCCCTTCTAACCAGCAAGAATTCTGCCTCCCACAGATTGGTTATGTGCCCATGTGAAACACAGATTAGCCCTGTCACTTTAAGAAAGTACTCCTAATGTCAGCTCGTAATGTGTATAAAAGAAACCTGTCCACAGAATCTGTATCTTCCATTCCAACCTCTCCACCACCATGGGCAAGACCAAAGAGCTGTCAAAGGACATCAGGGACCAGATTGTAGACCTGCACAAGGCTGGAATGGGCTACAAGACCATCAGCAAGAAGCTTGGTGAGAAGGAGACAACTGTTAGTGCCATTATTCGGAAATGGAAGAAATACAAAATAACCATCAATCACCCTCGGTCTGGAGCTCCATGCAAGATCTCACCTCATGGGGTAAGGATGATCATGAGAAAGGTGAGGGATCAGCCCAGAACTACACGGGAGGAGCTTGTTAATGATCTCAAGGCAGTTGGGACCACAGTCAGATGAGACCAAAAATTAAGATCTTTGGCATCAACTCAACTCGTCATGTTTGGAGGAAGAGAAATGCTGACTATGACCCCAAGAATACCAGCCCTACAGTCAAGCACAGAGGTGGAAACATTATGATCTGGGGCTGTTTCTCTGCTAAGGGTACAGGACGACTTCATCATATTGAGGGGCTGATGGACAGGGGCCAAGTACCGTAAAATCTTGGACGAGAACCTCCTTCCCTCAGCCAGAACACTGAAGATGGGTCGTGGATGGGTCTTCCAGAATGACAATGACCCAAGACATACCGCCAAGGCAACAAAGGAGAGGCTCAAGAAGAAGCACATTAAGGTCTCCAGATCTTAATCCTATAGAAAATCTGTGGAGGGAGCTGAAACTTCGAGTTGCAAAGTGACAGCCAAGAAACCTTAAGGATTTAGAGAGGATCTGTAAAGAGGAATGGACCAAAATCCCTCCTGAGATGTGTGCAAACCTGGTGACCAACTACAAGAAACGTCTTACCACTATGCTTGCCAACAAGGGTTTCTCCACCAAGTTCTAAATGATGTTTTGCTTGGGGATCAAATGCTTATTTCACTCACTGAAATGCAAATCAATTTATAAAGTATATACTGTATAATGTGTTTTTTCTGGATTTTTTGGTTGATATTCTGTCTCTGTCCGTTAAAATAAACCTACCATAAAAATTACAGACCCTTCATTTCTTTGTAAGTGGGCAAACTTACAAAATAAGCAGGGGATCAAATAATTATTTTCTCCACTGTACAATCAGCTTTCCATTGTACATTATACTGTACCAGGACAATACAACTTGCCAGGATTGAAAAGGATCAAATTGATGTTGTGCAAAAAGATAACCTGGAGGGTCACCTTTAGAAATTAGACCTTCTTGGTGGTCCTGGCCACAATGACTAAAGCTAACATTTTATTTTCTTACAGATATCTGGATTTTTACTGCACAGAGAGAACATGACCAAAATAAATAGGCTACAATAGTCTATAATCCACAAACTCCTCAGGCCAGCTCCACATTTCATGGTGTAAAATATCTCTTGTAAGACAGGGACAGTAATGACTGCATGCAACTGCTTGGTTAGCGCCAGTTGCGACTGGTGGTTGCCAAAAACACCATAGATAAAATCTGATCAAAGTTACACTGGCTGGAACCCAATATGGTGAACAAACTCTCCCTGCTGTTTAGATGTGTGGTTGCCTCTGAATAATATCAACTGACCAAGATTCTTTATTAATGTCCTGGCTGATGGACTAGTGTACACTGCAACATCTGTACACCTCAACTTTACCACCTGCGGATAGACAGGATGGGTGTGACTGCATGGAACCTCATTTGTCAAGATACTGTACACATTTATAATCCCTTTATAATTAATGCCTTTTGATATTTGCATTTATCATTGTTTTTCCCCTGCTGTCTGGCTGATCAGAAGAAGCCTGCATTTCGGGGTCTTCAGAAATCTTCACATTCAGTTAACAAATGCAGTGCTTTAATTTTCATTGGAGAGGGAAATTGCTGATGTGCGTTGTTCTGGTCTTTTTGACATATGGTTAATGACATATTTTTAACAGGTCAAGTGGTCCAGAAAAATATGAATTATCAGAATTCATTATTCTGTACTAGCGTTGTGTGTTCCTGTAAGATCTTAAATAGTCCTACAATAAGATGATATAATATTTCAACCAGTATTTATGGACAAAAATACATACAGTACTGTGCAAAAGTCTTAGGCATTTTAGTATTTTCACAAAAAAAAAGGTTTTAAGCCAGTTATTTATATAGTTTACTGTAGTGTGTAAGTAGGAAATACCAATTTACATTTCCAAACATTTCTTTTGCCATTAATTGTAATAATCCAGTGAGATTTTTGTATGCACAAGGAGTCTGAAAAACAATTTTTTTTGTATCCACACGGAGATCTGATCTCACCATCATCTAGTCCATCTATGATTACATGAAGAAACAGAAAAAAACTGACACAGACTAAATCCAGAGGAACTGCGGCCTTGTCTCCAAGACATTTGAAGAAACCGACCTGCAAAAATGGTCACACCAAATATTCATTTGATTTAGTTAATAGAAGCTAATCAATAAATAAAAATCTACTTATGACATTAGTTTTGAAATCATCCTCACGCACTTTACACAAGTGTCTAAAACTTTTCACAGTACTGTAGATTTGCAGGAAGGTTTCTTCAAGCGTCTTTGAGACATTTCCACAGTTCTTCTGGATTTAGTCTGTCTCAATTTTTTCTGTTTCTTCTTGTAATCCCAGATGGACTCGATGATGGTGAGATCAGATTTCTGTGTGGAGGATACCGGCTCCTTGTGCATAAAGAATTTTCACTGGATTATTACAATTAATGACAAAATGAATGTATGGAAATGCAAACTGATATTTCCTACTGACACTACAGCAAAAGATACAAATAACTGTCTAAAAAACATTTTTTGGGCTGAAAATACTAACATGCCTAATACTTTTACACAGTAAACTGTATATTTATATTGGTCCTATCAACCCAAAGATGAACTTAATGTTTTACTTTTTCTTTTTTTAATTTTTCTTTTCCAAAATTTTTTAGCCTTTAGTTTGGAATGTCCTGCAAAGTCATCAAACACTGGAAATGCAGCAGATTAATTGTTTTGAGTATGATGACATTATGTACTGCAAATAACCATTATATATATGCATACAATTATTATATAAATATTATATATAATTATATAAATGGCATTGATATAATAACATAGTAATTACATCAATATGTATATAATTTACAATTTATAACATAAAACACTAGTCTGGCTATCACCAGACCAAGCTCAATCTTTTAAGATTGAACATTAGTCTGGGGAGTCTGCTCTGTATTTCTACTGCACAAGAGGCGTGATCAACAGGTATAGTTCAAATGACTCTGTATGCAATTGGATAGTCCTTCAACCAATCAGACCAACGATCCAGGTGACATACTTTGCAGCGAAAACTCCAGGCAGGAAACGTGTCAACAAACATGTTGGTTTGGAGCATTGATCAGCGGTTTGCAGAAGCAGCAATGGCATCGAGCGATTTTTGCAGGTTGTGCAAAAAAACAAACATTAAAGTGAGTGTTATTGACACCCACTCGAGCGATTTGTTTGCTAAACTAAAGAAGCCATTGAGCATCGTCGAGAGGTTAAAAAGAACTGGATTGGATTAAACCCGCCAATAGTGCGCCAGGTGGATAAGCCAGTTTTTGATTGGTCCCCGCAAATTCGTAATGGAAGCAGGATAGAAAAATTTACTGGTTACCAGTCTGAGCTGCAGGGTGAAATCAAATCGCCGCCAGATCGGGCTGGGTTTACCCAGTATAATAAAACATTATAAATCAGTAAATATAAATCAACATGCTTGAAACCTTTTATTTGGTGAAAATGTTGCAATGTTCAATACGTAAATAAATGTGATGTGTCTTCATAAATGTTGTGTAACCCACGGTCATTTTGTAATGGACACATATCTTAAGTGATTTATACTCACTTAAGATGAATCCTACTTGAAATTCACTTTTCAGGGCACTCTTGGACGAATGGAACACACCCTGACTGTGTAGCAGTTGTCTAGAAAAAACATATTCTCCCCTTCACTCCTCTCCTCTCTCACCCTATTGGTTGAATTTGATGAGATTTGAAAGTTCCCCATAGGCTGAAAGCCGAGTGGCGAGTTGTTGCTGTTGCTAGGTTCCTGCTACTAGGATGGGCTGTCGTGCCGGAAGGGGGGTGGGACACACACAATGAATTATGGATGAATGATTTTTTTCCCCTCTTTTTTATGCAGAGTAGAGAGAGGACTCATCTGTGATGCAGATGAGAGGGGGAGTAAGAGAGAGAGAGAGAGAGAGAGAGAGAGAGACAGAGAAAAGGGGGGTGTCTCAAACCCTAGGGCAGGCGTTTGGCAGAGACCTGGTTGCTGTGGTAACCAGCTGCAGAAAAATGATGTTGATTCTCATGCAAAGGCGAGGTTCAGAGTTCACTATCTGTTATTTGTTCAGCAGGAGCACCAGAGAGTTGGCCTCTTGATCTTACCTGACCTCCACTAACCTAAGAGATTAGCCACTGATGAGTGACAAGGCACTGAGAGAGGGAGAAAGGACAGTCAGATATGAGAGGTCCAGAGGAAAATTGGGGAGGAATAGGGATGAAACGAGAGGAAAAAACATATGGAGTACGAAGAGAGAAGGATGTGCCTAACAGCAAATGTGAAATAGGATGAGACCCTAATTTGACCACTTTGGCTGTCATTATGAAGAGCAAAGTTACACATAACATAATGTCCTCCACATTTAGCCGAAACAATTGTCTGAGAATCAGAGCAGCCCTTTCCAGTGTTTTATGCAACTTTGTCAGAATGCAGATATAGTTGTTGCAGCTTATTGTTTGGCATGACACATTTTGTTTTTCAGTCTTTTATTCACCTTTTTCTTGCCGTGAATCACAGTCTCATTAAAATGCGTAATCAGCTCTCCACCTCGGTCTGAACGTGCGGGTCGTCTTTACAATGGCTGCGAGCATTTTTAATAACACGTTATTGAATTTTCGCACAATGAACATAGGGAGGGATTTTGCCGTGACAAGCGCATGATATTTCATCCTTTATATAAGAAAAGGAAAACACACACATGCTTTGATACAAAGGTTTTTTTTTTTAACTAGTGCAGCTGTTCCCCAATAAAGCATTTGAACCTTTCGTATGGAATCGGGCCGACTCGCCTCCTGTGCTGAGAAGGTACAAAAGCCATAATTACCATAAACAGATGAAGGACAATATGGAGCCTGCTGTTTCAATGTCACTAACACAGAAACACATGCACACCTACACGGTGACAGCACATGGTCTCACAAAAAAAGCTTACCAAAAAAAAAAGAGCTCACTTGCAACAGTAGGGGGGAGAATAAGGTCACGCACGTATTGTAAAACCTACTAATTATCTGGAATACAGCCCCATATTGAAACAAATAGTGACACATGGAAAAAAAGGCAGCAGGAACATAATAATTGCCAAAATTACACATCAGCTTCAGTTTTTCAGTTTCTGATTTTCGTGTACTGCTGCTGCTTATGTATACTGCTGCTTGTTTGGTGTTTCTGCAGAGTCACAGATCTTACCATATATGATAATTTGTTAAAGGTGCAGTATGTAATATTAACAGCTAGCGGCTGAAATGGGTACTGCAGTCTAAATTCAAAATATTGGAGAGAGTTGTTTCCCCCGCCACCACCTCCTCAGACTTGACGCTCATGCGGGTTGCCAGATTGAGGACATGCAACAGGAACAAATGCTATTGACAATGGAAGGCAACGAGCACTTACACTGTAAGTTGAGTTGATTTATCCGTGTTTAACCCTCTAGGCGCCACGGTCAAGTTTACTCGACAAGATGCGGCACTGAATAAAACGGCCGATTTTGTCAAATAGGGTGTCAAATTTCGTTCGACCTCCCCTCTACTAGACTGCATACATGTCATACTTCATCCCCGACTCAAAAAAAAGTCATGCTTCTATACAAAATCTTCGAGCTAGAGCGCATTGAATCAGTGCGAACAAAAGCGGAGCTAGTGTGCGAGTGAGCCATTTTATCAGAGCAATATAGTCAACGTCAGCGAGTATTTGCATTAGATTATTATTATTATTATTATTATTATTATCTAATGGCATCAATAAACCCGCAATGAAGTGTTGGGTCTTCTATTCGCGGACCCTGATTCTGAAGGGGAATATCTGCCTTCAGAAGATGACGGTGATTCTGAAAGTGAAAGTATAGCCCTACACCAAGCACAAACGGTGAATCATTTGACCAATGTAGATTGTCCTTTGCCCAATGTCAGTGGTGGGAACAATGTTTCCCGGGGTCGGAGTGTTCATCGTGAAGTTAGCAGGCGTGTTAGTGTTGTGGGGAACGAGGCGGGAGATTTTTACCGATTTTTACCGCGCTAGCCAGCTTTGTCTTCTGACTGTGTGCCTCTCCGCAATCGCGGCGACAATATTGTGGTGGAGACTTTGTCTAATGCCACTGGGTATGTTAGACAAAGTCGAAGTATTCATAGGACAGTTAGGGGGCAACGTGGAGGCAGGGTGGGGAGTCGCAATGACAATGACAGTAGTCCGAGCTGTGCATACTCATAGCAGGAGCAGAGGCGGTGTGACACGGGGCAGAGGGGCTATTATGCATAGTCTATCGCAAGCTGATGGGAATGCTGGCTTTGTGTGTCTTATGAATAATATATATGTGCCCCATACATGGAATCAGAGTGCCTATTGTATGTAGTAAATGGAAAAATCTACAGCAAAAGGCCAATTGCATTTTATCATTTAAACGTGACTTTTTCATGAAAATTCTATAATCCAAGATGGCCGCCACCATATGACGTCATAATATGCAAATTAGATGGGAAAATGTAATCACTAGATGAACTTTGGGTCATCCTTAATATTTCTCTAATTTACAGAAAGTCTCTATCTTTTATCACTTTTAAGATATAGCCTTTTGAAATTAAGATGTCAAAATCGAACGTTTTAGGAAAAAACCTCTGCCGCCTAAAGGGTTAATATGCGCCTAAAGGGTTAATATAGACATTCTGACAAGGAACACACATTTCAAAGTAGAATATCTGGCTGTAGCATTGCTTTTTCTGTGAAACGAGTAAGTGAACTTAGTGTTTCATAAATATCTGCAAGCATATTACAATATTTTTATGTTTTGGTACAGTCAGAAAATTACATACAGCACCTTTAAGTTTCAGAATTGTAAATAACCTCTTGAGCCTCCCATATCATCGTTGACCTCTGACTTTCAACTACAGAATCCATATCATTTAGGTGTCTAAATGCGTCTGTGACACTAATATACCATGACATTCTTGTTAGCGCCGCTCTTTATCGTTGATAATTATGCGAGCACAGGGCGACGCCTCCTCGACTCAGAGCAGGAAAAGGAGGGAAAAGCCAATCTCAGTATGCAGATGGTTAAAGTCCCTGTGGAGAGGCTGGCCGATTAGATGTGTGTTGATAAACTCACTTACTATGAGTGACAGTTTGCAATATTGGGGTCACGGAGGTGACCTCCGTTGACGACACTGATGAAAACGAGGAAAAAAGAGGAGACAAAATGCCAGAAGTGTCCCCTGATGCATGATGGGATAGAGATGAAAGCTTGTGAAATGTCAGTCTGTTTTTTCTTTCTTTCTCCTTGTTTGTGTTGTCAGACCCTCCTTGTGCTTCCTCCATGGTTAATAACCGTGCGAGAGCATGATGTGTAATGAGAGGAGATTCTTATTCAGATCAGGAGATTACCCTTATCCAACTCTCACTTGCTCAACAAGGAAGTCACCTTGGGTGTAAAATCATCTAGTGTAACGAGAATGTATATACTGTATATTTGCATGAATGCATGATTTCTATTTTAATATATTTTAAAATGTTATTTATTCCTGTGTTGACAAAGCAAAAACTCAGTGCCACGTGATCCTTCAGAAATCATTCTAATATTAACGATTCTTAATATTTCTTAGCATTTTTTTTGTGGAAACAGATACATTTTTTTTTTTTCAGGATTCTTTGATTAATAGAAAGTTCAACAGAACAGCATTTATTTGAAATAGAAATATTTTGTAACATTATAAATGTCTTTACTGTTACTTTTGATCAATTTAATGCATTCTTGATGTACAAAAGTATTAATTTCTTTCCCAAAAACTTTTTGGAATTTGGAATTGGTTATAATGGAAATGTTATGTTTTTAATAAACCTGGCTATGTAATAATACCAATAATACTAATACAACTAATGGTAACACTTTATTTTAGGGTCCAATTCGCACTATTAGTTGCTTATTAGCATGCATATTACAAGGATATTGGCTGTTTATTAGTACTCATAAAGCATATATTAATGCCTTATTCTGCACGACCATATTCTACACCCCTTAATCCTTCCCAATACCTATACTAACGGTAACACTTTATTTTACAGTGTCCTTGTTACAAAGGTACATGTACTTACTATAGTTATAACAGTTAATTATGCATATTTACATGCAACTAACCCTAAACCAAACCCTAATCCTACCCAAACCCTATAGTAAGTACATGTAGTTAATTAATATTACACTGTACTTAAATATATAATTACACTGTAACAATGACACCTTAAAATAAAGTGTAACCCAACTACCTTACTAACTATTAATAAGCAGTAATTAGGAGTTTATTGAGCAAAAGTTATAGTTAATAGTGAGAATTGGACCCTAAACTAAAGTGTGACCAAATTAATAATACATTTTGCTAACCTTTTTTTTTATAATTCTAAAATCAACCTAATTTGTTTTGTATTACACTGTCTCTAAAAGAGTCTGTTGAGGGCATGAAAGATGCTTCATAAAGAGCTCCATCCATATTCTAGCATATGAAGGCATTGGGTGAGTGGGAACGCTTGAGTGTGTGTGTGTGTGTGTGTGAACTCCTTTTCATGTTTCCTCTATTCACTAGGTTCATTGCAGTGGAGAACATGGTGAGAGTCTCTGCCTTGTAGCACCATGTTTAAAAAGCTTGTTTGTGTTTTATAGGAGATCAAAGCGAGCAGGGGTCCTGGCCAGACATGAGACGCTGCTGCTGCAATCTGCTCCCCTCTCATTACAGATGGGAGAAAACAAGCCCAGCTTCAGTCAGCCATCTCAAGGAGACCTGGATCACTTCCCACATGCTTCTTCTGGAAGTCGTCCAAGCCAAACACAACCAGGGTTCACCATTGTTTTTTAGGCGTAAAACTGGCTACCTGTGCAGATACCTATTGATCTAACAGGTACTTTTAAAAGCAGCCCGTTTTCAGAAATGTTGCTGGTAAATCAAGAAGTGTTTGCTAGATTATCTAAAGACCTTCTGATTCAAGACCAACAAATTATGGCAGATCTTTTGTACAATGCCTAAAGACATTTATTGGAAATATGCATCCTAGTCTCCAAAAAGTCCCACAGCCTAGTATTTCAGACAGACCCAATTGGCTCTTTGAATATCTCTTATATAGGTGGACATACTATTAAAGCTGCTTTATAAGTCATTACGTGTGTCTTAATCATTTCCACAGCAAGTTTGTATATACCAAACTGCACTTAAACATGAGATTCTCTTTGTCATATTTTTTGGTTCGACTCAGCCTATTTCTTAGGGTAACGGGTGCAAAGACATGATTATGAGCTGGATTGGAACTGAGTTTGAAGTACTATTGAAGGGAATCTCCTATTGAAAAGGGTCCTCTTAAAGAGCTGGGATACTGGGCCAGTGGTTGTCAGAGGGGACTTGGGAATAATATAGAAAGGTAATTGGGTTTCTAAGTGAGCTTCACTACAGGGCTCTGATTGAGTCATATACTCATGAGGACTTCTAATCGTAACTTTTAGTCCTTTCACGATGAAAAATTCTGACCTGGGAAATCTCACTTTCTTCACATCAGTAAGTGATATCAGAATATTGTGGGAACCCTTACACATGAGATGAACTGACCATATTCATAATATCTGTAATGGCGATGAACTCAAGAGACGGAGAAGAGTAGGATTCAGAAGCAAGAGTGTTATTTAATAACAGCAACAAAAACCGAGGAACAGAACTGAGGACAACACCGACGGAGCATCCATAAAAGAACAACACCAGATAACAAACACAGTAAAGACAAGGGTTTAAAGACACAAGACTATTAGCCTAGATGAGAGACTAAGACAGGAACTAAGCAACACTCCAGACTAAAAGTCCAAAAGCAGAGAGAACAGAGGGAAACATATCACAATCTAAAGTGATTGAAATATTTGAACATAAATGTGCATGAACCAAGGAGTTCTGTGTATTTATAAAAATACATGGAACAGACATGATATGCACATAATGATGTTTCCAAACATTTTCCTTTCCTGCATGTCAATGGGTGATGCTGTAACATTCACGTTTGTATGAAATAACGACACTTTTAAATTATATTGCATTGTGATTTACTTGCTAAGAACATTGTCACTATATATTCAAGCCTAAAACTATCTAAAATCAAGACACGGCAAAGGCATTCTATTATTAAATGGCATTAAAAACATTTACCTATGCTTCTAGTCATGTGCCACAAGTGTATCTATGATTGCCTTTAATCATATTTAACAAGTTGTGGCCAACATTACAAATTCCCAAAGTATTTTAGATAAGAGCTGATTAGTCTTTGAATTGTTCTATCAGTCAATGTGTGCGTTCTGTGTAGTTTTATGTCTTTCTGCAGTTTCTAGCTTCCTTTCGATCCTCTAATGCAGGTAGTAGTAAAGCTCTTAGAGAAACACACAAGGTCATTTGTGATAACTTACAGTCAAATGCTTATGTACTGATTTAACTTGTGTTAAACCAATTTGAATGCTGTTTTCATCTCTCCGCTCTGAATATATTCCACAAAACAGCATATCTGATGCTACTTGTTCGATTTAGTGATCATCTGCAAGGCTCGTCTTTTAGTTTGAATCTGTATTTTTATTCATTCATGCAAATTACGTAATTCTGAGGACACTAAGCTTTGAATTTTGTTATGCTTGTGACATCTAACATCAATTCCCATAACTTCCAAACCAAGTTTTGGGGAATTTTGGATGTTTTGGATCACTTGAGGTCTTTCAAGCTAAACATGCACATTCTTTGCACTTCTAGTGTGTCAGTGAATGCAATGCAATCAAATAATTTAGAACTGATAGCATTAATAGTAATATCTCTTCTTTGACAGTGTGTTGGTAAAAATGAGAGAGAGAAAAGAAAATGGATAATGACACTCTAATTTAAACAACTGGGAACAGATGAGAATAATCAGAATGCAAATTATCAAGGACAATTTAAATGGATGAATTCTAAAATAAATGATAGTGAAACTAAGTTAATTAAAAAATCAGCTTGAGTTAAACTAGTTGTCGCCAAACGCAATAATTAATCGTGTTAGCAGTGCTGAACGATATATGAATTCCCTGAACAGGAGACGACAGCATATCACAATCCTGCATAATGCTCTAGTTGCTGCAGGAAGCAATTACCATCCGTAATTTTTTCTAATAAACTTGTATCCCTCTGATGACGACCAATTAAACATGCACAATTATGGTTACCATATAGTTATTCATAAGATGATTAGCATGCCCCCCTTACATTCAGACTGGTTGCATACTGATAAGATGCAGGTTAAGCGACAGATACATATGCAAATAGCATGCAAATCAACACAGAAATAGCAGGAAGGCACATGGACGTCATAAGTGCTGTCAATAATAGCACTGCAGACAGGAAATTAAGAGGTGTGAATATTTATGTATGCATCTAGGAGAAAAGTTTCTACATTTGTATTATGCATACATTAGTCTGTATTAGTTGTTCAAGGATGAGTAATACAGAAAATGGCCCTTTTTTCCTATTTACCTCCAGATATTCCCAAATCAAGCATTCCTGAACAGATTTAGGAGATTCAGGGGTGACAATACATTTGAAGAAAACTGTTGGTTCAGTATCTCTCATTCTGTCTTTCTCCTTCCATTATGCAATGATTCATGAATGCAATTATCACTCAAGCTTCAGCATTTTGAGATTTATTATGTTACTTTATATACTGCACACACACACACACACACACACACACAAAAATAATATGTACAATAACATTTTGGCAGACCATATTTAATCACATGGTTCATTCTGTATGTATAATCAATTAATCTATATGTAATAAAATCTGTTTATTAGTTGATCTAGAAACAATGTATCACAACAACGAAAGTTGATTCCAAGGAGATCACAACTGTAGCACTGTAATATACTGTAGTTTTCTCATTTTCGCATTAGTATTTCTCATCCATAACTATAAAGTGTAGTCACATGAACTCACTGTATAAGAACATAACTGCAGTGGACTAATACAGTGTAATACAACACCGCTGAGATCACATCTGCTTCACACAAACACTTATATTTCAGATATTTCATATGCACACAACTAGTGGGTATGTAAACACCAATTCAAGCTGCAAATACAATCTATGATTGCATGCCTTGTTGGCTAGTTGAATATCGTTCTAAATAATTACTTCAATGCTATAGAACTGTAGACACACTTAGTACAAAGAAATGTCTTATGCAATACAATGCGTCTGAATCTGGATAGAGCTTGACATTGTCCATTTTCATAATCATCTAGATTACACAGAGAAGAGAGGAAGAAAACAGGTTGGAAGTGTTTGTGAAAGTTTCTTTCACTGAGGCAGAGCTTTCAGGATGGCGTTCACCTCTTCTGCTACAGCAGTCAATGCAAACTCAAACTGTTCCTGAAGACAGAAAGAGAGAAAGCGGAAGCTAAGTACTTGGAAAAACACAGACATTTTACACTAAGCACAACGGATGCCAGTGATGTATTTTGCAGAATAAAGGATAATGGAGAACATAATAACAATAATAAAAAAGGACAGACAGAATAAGACGAAGAACACCAATGTGTGCACTTTCCTTGTGTAGATGTGTGTGTGTTTAAAGCTGCAGAGAATGTGTGACTCAATGTGCTCTGTTCAAACTATGACTCAAAGTCTGTCTCTTCCCTGAGGGCCGGCCCGTGAAGATCGATCATTGTCTGAAGAGCGACCCTCAAATCTAACGTTTGAAACTGAAGCCTCCCACTGCAGGCCAATAAACAAGCTAAAGTGGGCGTTAAGTTAGATGCAACGCTTCACAAAACAAGAAACGGGTAAAAAAAAACTCTCCTGAATTAATGTTTACATGCACTTTTCAGTATTTTGAACCAACAAAAATGAGTCTAAAAACACAAAGTGTAGAGTGAAGGTAAAGGTTTGTGAGGTCAGTAAAAAAACTAAACAACATGAATAAATATACTATTTTATTATTTCACTTTGTAGCAGTAATAGCTTGTGCTAGAGACATGGGAACATTTGGATCATTTTCACAAATATCATTCACTGTCATACAAGGTGATTTGGAAAGAAAAAAGCAACTGCATAGGAAAGTGTAAATGTGACCATCTTGCCACTAGATGGTGTCACATTAATGCCTCAATGTTCTCCAGACATGATGCGGTATTGCTGTGGATATTTATCTGATCAGTCAAGCCGTTTATTGAGGTTCTATTCCAAGGTAAACAAAAGCCGAGAGCTCAAGTAGCTGCAAATGCACAAAACATTCCTATTCTGGGCCAGGAATGGAGAGGGGAGAATGGATTTTAGGAGGCAGACCAATTTCACACACGAGTACCTGCTTTGAGAGTGTTCTAAAAGTGGAGGGCGAGGGGGCATCCTTTAGACATATGTTGCCTTTTGGAGCAACACAGAGATGAAGTATTGACTGAGCAGCCCAGTACAGTAAAGAACAAGATTACTGTACTGTACAGTCCAGAAATTAGCACATTTAACAGACCTTGCGAACAACCTGTTATGTTAGGCTTAAGTAAGTAATTAAATAAATGATGTTTTTCTTTTTTAATTGAATTTTTTCACGGTTAATTTAAAAGTGACTCAAAACACAACAGTGTACAAGAGCAATCATTAGAGCAATTACACAATTAAAATTACAAAGCACTAGTAATATTAATACTATTTTGCTATTAAATAAGTGCAAAATAGTGAGCCACGTATTATATCACAGGCAAAAAAATCAATATACTAACACATACTAACCACAATGTGACTCTGAACTGATAAAAAAAAAAAGCAGCAAGTTTTTTTCATTGTTCTATTATTACTATTTTAAAATGATCTTTTACACTCTGATGGTTGTTGGTACATTTTGTTAATTTGCCATTTCTTTAGAAATCCATCAAAATTCACTGTTTGTGAGCAAACAGCGCTGACTTTTAATTGTATATAACGAATTTGTCGAACATCATGATAAATTAACCAAAAAAATAAATAAAAATTAACAGAAGAGTAGCTGATTATTCTGTAAAGTAGGTTGATTTCTCCAAATCGCTTATTCACTAACCTGAATACATGAAAAATGAATAAAAATCCTAATAGGGAGGAAGCTAATATAATACTAATATTTACAACTCACATAATATCACTTTCATTATTTTTAGTATCCTCTACATAGATTTGCATACTGAATGCTACCTCTCCGCCACAATCCACGGAGACTCAATATATCAGTTTACAGTGTCTAACCAGGTATGGTCTTTATCTTTTATAAACAGCAGCTAATGTAATTCAGTTCGGGGGGGTTGGGGCTGCTATATCTTACTATCTCCAAACACAAGACTGCTAAATATATGTTTCTTTAACACAGTTTATATTCCAAAAAATCATAAACATAAACTGTGTGAGACTATCTAGGCCCTGCTGGCTGATGTTCAAATCGTTGTTGCTTGCGGCATCAACAGGACACATTTGTAATGGAAGAAGTGATCAATTACAAGATAATTTTCTAAGCCTGGCTTTTGGTGCTTTATTGACTACGTGGTTTTAGATTACAAATCGATGTTAATTGTAGCAGTGTGGTTAGGGTCGCATTGTGCAGGACGTCTCAGGACGATATGTGCAGGTGAAATTGCAATTATTGCTTAAAGGGCAGCTGACTGAACTTTCCTTTCCGATGAAGTTATCATAGCATTACACTGAATAATAGTAATTGGCATTAATATTGAATTATTGTTATATGAAAGAGACATCCAACCTAAAAATGCTTTATCTGCCTTAAACAGACATATCCATGAGAGAAAATTAAAGCAGTAGCAGTAATAGTAAAAAAAAAAACACATCTACATTTAGATTTTAAAAGACACATTTTAGTTTTCTCACAGAACATATCTTTAATTTTTTTTATTTTAAATAATATTTTTTTACATTTTATTTTGAGAATTCTTTTATTTTATTCTGGTTTAAGTACAAAATCTTTACCGGAGAACCTAAACACCTGACGTCCATCATCTCGCACTTTTATGCTGTTCTTTAAGCGGAGAGCTTACCTTGGTCTGTACCATGCCTGATCTCTGGTCCCTCAGGTGCTCCAGGGTAGCAGCAATATCAATCTCCTTAGCACCTGCAACAGAGCCACACAACATGAGTTCAAAGTACTGCGCGTAATCATAGATCATCTTCCACTCTCTCCAGCGCTCACTCTTTTTCTATGGAATTACATTCGCCGGACAAAGCTTATAGACTGTTTCTTGTTTTAGCTCACAATAAAGAAATAGAAAGGATCAAGCAGAACTTCACGGTTTATTCTAGAACAACATAAGAACTTTTTCAAAACTAACCAATACTAGTGATAAAAATCCAATCTGTACAGTATAAAAAGAGTAAAGGCCCATTCACACCAAGGAAGATAGCTATAACAATAACAATAAAGATACAGTTCTAAAAAACGTTCTAAAAACAAAAGAATAGCAGAGTCTACACCACAGCTATAACGATAACGGCACAAAGAAACAATATCGTTGGAATAACTTTCAGAATGTTTTTTTTTCAGCTGATGAATGATAAAAACATCGACAGCCAATAAGAATAAATACAACTTTAAAGAGCTCAAGCATTTAAAGTGGCAGATGACAAAACTGCAGCTCGCTTAGAATAAACAGAACAATATCGTCCACTGGTGTTGATGCTAATATCGTTTTCATGCATGCCTAAAAATGCATAGAAGCGCAAGGAGTTTAGTCAGTTTAGTCATACTGATGTGCTCATATAGCATATATTATTTTATTTTAATAAAACCATTTCATTTAGATTTTGTAGGTCACCTGACAATATTTCCTGTTATAGTGTTTTATGCTTTGTTTATATTTGGAAGATTCAGCCATTGCCTGCAAATCATTTTACTTGATAATAAGTAACATGCATAATCACTTACATTAGGAGATTCTGAGACTGTGGTCACAGATACTGAACCTGCACCCAGTTTACATGAGGTAAAGCACTCATGTAGAGCTGTTGTTCTTGTCCATACATATTTACAATGCTATTGAACCAAAACTGTAAAGTGAATCTGAAAATTTTCACATGGCAGGAAGAGTGAAAAGGCTGATTAGGAGAAATATCCCTTTCACCTTTAGCTTGAATTAATTTTTCTACAGGTCCATTGTTGTTTCTCCTCATAAATGAGAGGAGAGCAGGAGAGGTCTAACAAGGCCTTATTTCTCATTCATTCATTCTTCAAAAAGAAAAGAAAGACTACCCCCTCCCTTCTGCACAGATTGATAGAGAGAGAGAGAGAGAGAGAGAGAGAGAGTTTGAGGGCGAAGGAAAGAGAAAAGCTGGAATCTTTATAGATGCTTTCTGAAAGGGAGTGAGTGCAGCTGGGGTTCCAGCCACAAAAGTCCTCCAACACTTTCATGTCTTAAGAAGTGCAAGATTCCGAAGTTTAGGGGGAAAGACAGAGAGTGAGCAAAGGAGGGGGCATCTAACAAGAAAAGCCTTTGGAATTAAAACAGCATTCTTCACTAATTTACAATTCATTCCTAGAGATGAAAAAAAGCAAAAGAAAAATACGATGGGGTGTTTGAGGAAAAAAGGGAGCGAGAGAGAGGAGGAAGACATGAAGAACAGGAGAGAGAAAAGGGGAATGGAAGAGGGAGATTTCTGTTGTTCAGGACTTTCTAGGGCTTTGATCACACAAGTGAACACTGGAAAGTGGGCAACCTGTGAGCCCCTCCTGCTTCCCAGAGAGGAGACAAAAGGGAGATGGAGGGGGCCGATGAGGGCCGAGGCTCCGGGCCCCTGACAGCATGGGAAAGAGGCACAAATGTGACTCTCTCCCCTGAATCTGCCCTTTGATCCCCCATTATGGAAAAAGCTACGGACCATGGTCGGGTCAGGAGTAGGGATGGACCGGTGACCAGAATAGAGGGAGGCAAATGCATGGGTGACCTCACCAGATGGGGTCAGGAAGAATAGTGCCGGTGCTGGAGAAATGATTCGGACAGGTTATGAAGGCACCTCCTGTCTCCGTGGCTGGATTCACATGACTTGTTAAACTCTATGCAGCGTTTAATATTTGCATGTGAAAAAATCAATCGTAGTATGCAAAGCTGAAACCTTCGCAGTTGCTTTCAGGAGAAATGCATTAAGACACAAGTCGCAAAAATCGGGCAATGTCTACGCTTTTCTCAGTCCTTCACGTTTTCACACACTTTTCTTCACATTAGCCATTTGAGATCCTTGCCCATTCATTAAAGAGCGCAATCATCCCCTAATGCACGGCGAGACCTTCACTGTTTGAAACGTTGTGTGTTGTGATGACAGCACCTCCTCATCTGTGCTGTGCGCTCTTACCTTTGGCCATTTTATTTAGAACCATGTCAATCAGGATGTAAGTTCCACTCCTTCCGCCACCATCGCTGCAAATGAAGACAGAAACTCGTTATCACTTCTGAGAAAAGAGCAGACCTGTCTGATTGAGCATTACAGCGTGTGCCTGCCGAAATGAAAACAAAGCCTTCATTTCTCTGTTTCAGCCGCATTGTTGGCTGTTGCATCATCCTTCAGCATTCACAATAATTCTGTCAAAGACGACTGCTGTCTTGTTTTCCTGTTCTTTGCAGAACTAAACCGCATTCGGCAAAAAATTAAATAAAACAAGAGCAAAACCTGAACACTTCATTTTTTTTAAGAGCAAAAACTGAACACTTTATTTTTGAGTCTTAACACAGTGGGAAATTGAAGTGACTTGTAAAAGCATTTTAAACTTGTTTTACCTTCTACGCAATCTACTAAATTGCAAGAACCAGCCAAACTCAGACACAGTTGGATGGTAAACTGCATTTTGATTTGAAATCAAGGTTACTTTTCAAGACATGCAGCTGAATATTATGAGTGTATTACTGAATGAATGTGTGTGGTTGCTCAGGTTTAAGCACACACACCAAAAACACATTGAAGTAAGGGGTTTGGGAAATAAGAGAGAATTATTTACGGAAACTCTTCCCTCTCCCCTGATATCATTCTGAATTATTCAAATATGCAAGACAGCTGTGAAGCCTGTCTTCCCCCCAACGCACAACATGTTAGCCATTAACCCCTGAGGTTAAAGATCATTTAACCAATATTTTAGTTTACACAGACTCTCATATTCTTCTATTTCACACTCATGGTAAAGGGCATAGATTTTTACCATCAGTCATATAGACACCGCTCACTGAATAATCCATTTATTTTACCAGCGGATCATTTCTAACCGAGCCTGAGAGATAATTCAGATTCAGACCACTGGACTGATTCGATTACTGCTCTCACTTTTGCATCTTATAGTAAGACAACAACAAAAAAAGAAGTAATAATTTAACAATATTAAGAACAACACACTCTCACACACACACACACGCACACACACACACACGCACACACACACACACACACACACACACACACACACACACACACACACACACACACACACACACACACACACACACACACACACACACACACACACACACACACACACACACACACACACACAGTCTTAGTATTTAAGACTGGTGCAACTAGCTTATAAATGCATTTTTATATTATTGTGGTACTTGCCTGCAATGAACAATTATCGGACAAGATCTGCCCCGGTAGCACTTGTTAACCTTTCTGCAATGACAGAAAAAAGAGGCCATTAATATTTGAAGAGCAAATTAGTAGATCAGGGACATATTCATTTGTTTAAAAATTGCTATAAATATGGGCACATGTAAACATATGACATTGCTTAACATGTTACTTTCAACCAGAAAATAAATTATTAATCCTCCACATTGTGAAAAGCCATTAGGAAATGATGTGTGGTTAGGTGTCACGATCCAAAACACATTAACCTTGCCCAATTATAATGCCTGCAAAACCATAAGGCCTTGCAAGATTTTAAGACACATAGGTGTTGTTGCCATGGAGACCTACTGTGTTAACTCATTGTTTATCTCATCCAAATAGAGGGAAAAAAAGCCCTGCTTTGAGTATACTTCAAGGCTGATTTTTCAAAAGACACTATAAAAGTTTTTTTAGTTTTTTTTTAGGTCTGATCTAAATTCTCATGAGACTACTTTCAATTCTAAAACCCAGCACACATTTATATATTGTTATTTAAAGAAAGCAGGGTCCAAAATGAACACTCACCAAGAGCCAAACGCAAGAAAAATAGGCTTTGGAGATTTTTAATTAATTTTTACTTTAAAAGGAGCTACAACATTTTACATGGTTTAAGTCAAAAGTGTAAGAATAGCAATCTGACCCACGCTGATGCAAGTGACATGCTTGATTCAAATCAAAGACATAAAAACTATAGAGTGGTGCAGGTATGACGCCAGAACCCAGAAGACTAATATGCTGCTGGTTCCTTTGAGATTTTCCAATGGGGTTTTTCGATATATGTGTAAAATAACGCCTGTAGTAAACATAACTTGACAATACCCGCTATGGGTGTGTGTAATTGACGTTGTAGAGCAAAATGTCAAACACGAAATAGTAAATGCGAATTTTGAATCAGGTATTTTCATTTTTGAAAACTTATGTTTTTAAAAAGTAACTAGATAAGACAATTTGGGGTGTGAGTGTGTGCAGTATGTTGTAGAACAAAACGTCAAAGTATCGACACGTTATGTTTACCACAGGCTTTATTTTACTCATAAATTGAAATCCCCCATTATAAAACCCCATAGGAAAATCTCGAAGGAACCAGTGGCGAATAGACTTCCAGATTCTGACGTCATACATGCACCACTCAATTAAAGAATGTCCATGACTCGTTTATCTTATAGAAGCTTTTAATTCTGTGGAAAAGTACCATCAGAAAGATGCCTAAAGTCTTTTTATTTCTTTTACCAATACAAATGTGAAATATTCATTGCAGTAAGCCATCAAAATGAAAGTACGAGGTGGGAAAAAAAACAATGGGTTTTAATAAAAATAGTGTAAAATACATTTCTAAAAAAACGAAATGCATTCCAGATCCGTACATTAATTAACTTTGGACCTCGAAAGAAATATAAAATAAAATGTGATGCTTCCTACACAAGAAATGTTTAATAAAAGTGATTCTTCGAGTAGTTTTGTTTGAGATGGCGCAGATCTGCAGAGGGGACCATCATGCATTAGGGGCATTAGGACAGCAGAGAGTGTTTTTGGGTAAGACAGAGGGGCAGAGAAAAAGGGAGGGTGAGTGCGAGAAACAGGGAGATTTGGTGAGTGAGAAATGCAGGTGGGGAGGCAAGGAAAAATCAAGGGCCTGGAAGAGGATATACAGTTTCCAATGATCACTTTTGTGACTATGCAACTGGGCTCATATAACTAGCTGCAACATCACAAAAATGACACTGGCAACCGCTAATTAGCTGGCCAACGAAAAAAACAAGAGGTGAGTGAGGAGCGTTTGACAGATTCAGTGTGAGTCATGGCAGTGTATGAGACAAGACTGTGTCACAGGCCTTTGGGGAGATATTCAGAATGGCTTCAGAAACCAGAGCAAGTCAAACAGAAGCACCAGGGTTAAAACCATCTCATCAAAGCCTCAAGGCTCAAGGTGTCATTGAAACGTTGGGAGAATTTTCCTAAAGTGAAAAGAATATTCAGAACACCTCAGAATAGGAGTGCTAATTCAGAACCAAGGATCATATGGTAATCATCAATAAGACTGCCGATTGAGGATCAGACCCACCCTATTCACAAGATCCAATATCATCATTCCAGATCTAAACGCTTTGTGCATATGAACACTTTTCCCATGATTCCAAAAACAGATTCAGCAAATCTGAGGATTTAGATTAAATTTCAGTCTCATATGATAAGTAATTCTTAATTCACCTACATATTTAAAAGAATAGGACATTTTCCCAAAGCAAACAATGCGTTTAATAGCTATTTAGAAAAATATTTGAAATCTAAAGCACTGCTCCCTGTATCTATAAAAGTGGAAAACATTCTATGGTGAAGTAGTGTATTAATAAAGTAACAGCGCAGCAGAACACTTTGTTAACTCAGCTTGAGTATGAACAGTGAGACTGGTAGACCAAAATGGATCAACCTATTGGAGGTATACATCCACCTACTGTATGCCAGGGTTGTTACATTTCTTACAGGTTTTACCCCAGAGGCCTATTGCATTTCTTCAGAAAGCTCACAGCAGGTGAAAAATGAGGGAGTCTTGTGCTGCCATTGGCTTTCCTTTCACTACTGTTTTATTGCTGAACATTTCACATTTAATTGGAGTGTTTGATTTAAAATAGATTGCTGTGGGGGGTTTGCAATGCGTTGGCTATTATGAACACATATACGCAGGGCCTAACATTAACACTCGCAATTAACAAATGCTAGTAAAAATCTGTATTGCCGTGTGTATGAAACATGGTCAATCGCCAGTTGCAAGGTAACATTTTTATGAATTCAAACAATGCAATATTGTGAGAACATGAACACGAACATGAACAAACACGAACGATGCTTGGGACAGTTGACGGACCAGTGCTGCATCGTCACCAAAGTTTGAGCCTTGCCAATTTAAATATTCAAGCGCAAGTGGACGTGAAAGACAACTCATTCGTCACTCGCATGCTGTGTGGGAAGTTTTCTGTGCGCAAACATCCAAAGCCCGTGCCCAGAAATCCACATCTCAGACAGCGTGCGAATACTGCATTGAGCTCTCTTTCACGTCTTCTTGCACTTGAAGAGACACATTTAAACAATATTATGTCAGAATGCCCATCTTGGCAAGTATACCCATAAACATGGTCAGTTATGTCTTAAGCGATCGTAAACAGTTGAGAAAGAAAACGCATGTGTGTCAGTTTATTGGATCTTATTCATTCATTAGCTCTTAAAGTGAGAGTAGCCTAATATTCCTGCTGCTGTCTGTGTTTTTAATGTTAATCAAACAACAAAAGACAAAGAAAAATCACGCACTGCTCTTGACTGAATAACTTTTGTAACTTTAATAAGGATTAATCTATGTTTTATGGCTGGTAAAACAATATTTATGGCCGGTAAATTTTCTTAATGGCCATTGGCAGGTGTGGCAAAAACTTAGTTTTAGGCCATGCATATAGGGATCTGGTATAAAAAAAAATAAACTAAAGGGTTACATTTTTTCTTCTTTAAACGCACACACTCTATTCACTCTAAAACATAGGCTGAAGGTCAACAGAAGGTCAAGAAACAAAAACTAAAAGGGAACATGAGTATATTAGTCAAAACCTTTAACGAAAACCAGCAGACATTCTGGCATCAACACCCTAGTGAAATACAGTAGCTGGACACATACCTGCGGAAGTCCAGCAAGGTTCTAGCAGACTCTGGAACATTCTGGTCCATCCAGGACAAGAAGTGGAACTGAGTGACTGTGCGGGTCTCATTAGTCTGGACGTTCTTTAGGTAGAAACTGCGCACCAGGAAATCATCACACCAGATATGCTCAGAGACCAGGTTTACCTTCACGAACATAAAGAGAATGTGATATTACACTAGGAAAAGCCTTAAGCATTTTTAAAGAGTAAACATAAATTAGTCGGTTTAGGTTTGAAGCTGTCAATCTAAACTAAGTTATTAAAACCTGAAATAATATATAATAACAATAAAACAATATATTTCCTCAGAAGCCTTACCTCATATATGTGGTAGAGGTCCGACCCTTCATCAGGCCAATACTGATGACACTGTTTGATGCCGTTTTCAGCAAGAGGTGTCAGCATGACAATCACTACACAGCCACTCTCCCAAACCATCTACACAACATGGCAGAAAGTGGAAAAGCAACATTACAATGTAGACAGAGACGGACAGCCATAAATACATTTTCAACATAAAAATGTTTTTCCTCAACAGTATGATCAGATTCAGAGAGTTTCAGCAGAGCTCACTTTAAACATAATTGGTCTTAATAACTCAACCCCACTCGTCACTGTAATTGAGGTTTAGTTTAGTCTTCCAGCCAACCTCTCTTGCCCTTTATCTCCCAATCTCCCCTTTTCCTTGTATACTGAACCTCCTTAGCCTTGCTCCATTTCCCCTAATCACACTTTTACTGTATCCTTCAATCACGAAAAGGCCCACTGCAGCCATTATGAAAATGAGGGAAAACACTGACTTTTATGGGAGCAATAAAATACAATGATCCTGTTCATAAAATAATCAAACTCGTGTGCCACACGTCCCCACAGAGTCATTATCAGAGAAATGTAGAGACATTACACCATGGAAAAAGTGGTTCAAAAAGCAATATAAAGTTATCATTATGAATATGTTATCATTTTTAATCTCACAAAACACTGGAGATGGAATGATTATATGATGAGAGAATGATGGCAATACAAAGCAGCTTTCATTGAATGCAGTATTTAATAGAGTTTTAATTTTATTTCACGTTTCATCCTAACAGAATTTATGGTACAACTATTAACCTACAGGAATAAAGAAATGTGTTTAGATGTATTTTCACTGTACACATTAATGGTCAAATGATGTTAAAAGATAAATGTTATTCAGCATTATAAAAAACATATTGTGTAGTTTAAGCCATTCTGATGGATGAGCTCATATACAAAGACCACAACGCTTGATTCTGTAATACAGAATGTATTAGAAGGTCATTGAAGGAGCTTGTAATGTTCCAGACCAGGTGATAAAATAGTGTGGAGTTTAAGCTTTGCAGTGCAATATGCAGAAAAGGTCAAATAAAACCAACAAACATGTTTCTGAAAACTCCTCCGCTATGAACAGAACTGAGCGCTCTGTGCTTGGTCAGAGTTTTGAACAGAAATTGCACAAAGCGACAACTGAATACTGCGTGGATCAAATTTGAGTAGAAGTAGAAATTGCTTTTAAACTTTTAACAATATTATGCAAATGTAAAACAACTTTCTTTTTTTGACATTTGGCATGTGGACAGTACAAATCTCCAACATTCATATTAAAACATGTTGTAACGTGGACCTAAAGGGGTCACTATTATGGATCATCACTGCTTGTCTTTAAGGGTTCAATGGAAATTAATGGCTACAGAAAGGTACTAAAATGACCTAAAACGTCAATATGTAATGTACAGTTTTGTTTAACTATATTTTTACATTAATCCCTTTAATATTTTTTTTTGTTTGGATGTATGCTCACAGATTTTCAACGAATGACTTCAGAACTTTGAACAACATAGATACTTATCACTAATAAACACTGTTTCTATTGTTCTTTGAATGACGAATTAGAGAAAGTCGTACAACCTCAAGCTATGCCTAATCAAAAACTGTGTATAGGCTATTATGTATGTATGTATAGGCTATAATTTGTTTTATATTTTTATTAACTTGTGCCCTATCTTAAGGAGAAAACTTAAGACTCTGCAAACCTTTAAAAGCTTGGCTCTGTTTGGAATGAATCACCTTGTCATTAATGAGAAGGAACACTGAGACAATGACATTACTACATTAATTGACAGGGATTAATGCACTCAGTTTAATTTAAATGGAACTTTTAATGTTTTTTTTGCATTCAGAACTGGCCTGACTGTCTATAATTCATCTGTATGAAATTAAATCAATTTAGATAATTAATTTTCTGCCAGTAATTGACAAAATGACAAATTCAAACAACCAATAACATCAATTAGCGTACACCCACATCTGTTAGTAAACAGCTTTGTGATTACAGAGGGTCAAGTGACATCAACACATTACCACAGTCAATTTACTAAAATGTAGATTCAGGTTTTTAAAATCATCTACTTATCTAACCTTACTTTTTTTTTGATAAGCACAAAGAGGAATCAGAAAGAAAACATGTTCAAAGTTGCTGCTATATGCAGATTATTGGATCAGTTGGAAAATGTTTGAGTTAAAAAACATGCCAGCAAAAAGCATCTAGGTGTTTCTCAAAATCATCGGAGCCAATAATGTCAATTGTAATATACGAATCAAACCACAAAAATCAATACTGAGTGACTTGTTCAAAGCATGCGTGTTGGAGAAAAAATCTCCCAATTCTCACATACACACTTTGTGCAGTTCTACCAGTGAGGAATCCTAAACATTATAAGACCTTTGACCCTCTTAATTAAGGTAACGTGGTGATGTTTATAAAGTAGCTTTTTGTGGACAGGTGGAAAGTGTTCTTTTCTAAGAAAATCATTGTACAAAAAGGCCCAGTTTTGCCTTTTTATTCGAGAGTTCATATTCACATTATAGTTTGAGTTCTTTGCTTTTACAGATAGATATTAATTACCGATATGTACCCATAGCAATAGCAAATAGCAAAAGTAATTAATGCTAATGGGTTTCCCTGAACAAGTCTAATACGGTAAAAACGAACAACGAACACTGAATAGTGATGAATAGTGTTTTTAAATCATGAAACATTAACCTAAAAGAGTAGACCAACATTTTCATTCTTGCTCTTGTGTTTATCCTTATGGAATAGACGTGGACAAGACTGAGTATCTTACCTGCCAGAAGTCTGCCACAGTGGAGGGAAGAGGACCTTGAGAGCTGATATAGGCTGGGTTTCGGGGGTCATGGTCCATCTTAAAGGTGAAAAGACTCCATGAATATTCATGAAATGGTCATTTTCAAATAACATTGAAAATTATACACCTAGCAGCTTGCTGACAGACATTTATAGGATATCTATTCTACAGTAAGACTTAAGTGATATGTGCATGTTGGATGGATGGAAGTTTCTATGGTGCTCTACTGCACTGTTTCATTTATCTTATTTATTTGCTTTCTGAACATTTTTCGATCCCCTCCAATATTTTGGGAAGGGGTAAACAAACTCCCTGCCAAGAGAAACAGAATGTCCACAATTTCTGTTTGGCGTTAAAAAGCTTGAGAGAGAAAAAAAGATAAGGAAAATCAAATCAAATAAAGAGAAGGCACAGAGGCCTGTCCCTAATGAGAACAGAGTCGTCTCTCTCACGACCACATTCCCTCTCCCGACCCCTTTCTCGTTCTCATTTTTATCTACTCCACATCCCCTCTCTCTTCCATTTCTATTTCGTTCTATCATCTCCAGTCACCTCTTCTTCCTCTCTCTCCCCTGTCTGTCCTCTCCGAGCATGTGCATTCTTTAATACCTTTAAAGCCGGCTCCGGGAGTAAAGCAAGGCATCTCTCTAATCAAACGCATTTATTGATGAGAAGCTCAGTGGCTGGAGGAGGGTGTCTGCGTGTAATTGTGTGCCTGTCTGAGTGAAAGCTGTCCCAATGGAAAAAAGGCTAATGATGGAGAAAAAAAACTTGATATGGATATGGACTATGACATTTATAATGCACTAGCCACAATTAAATAATGACAGGCAAGATCTTCTCCAGCACTTCAGCTAATCAGCAGCAAAACCATAAGCAAAAGTAGATTTCAAACTGCAGCAAAGGGTCAGTCCACCTCTTTTAACTTAATCAATCTAATAAGTTTGCAAACTGTCAAATTATGCCAGTGTTTCTCAACCTTTTTCCCATCAGTAAGACCGAGGTTCCTCTTCCCTGACGCAAACCAGAGTGTTTTCACTGTTAAAGCTACACTGTGTAACTTTTTAAGTTGATTCTTAGCAAAAAACACTTCGTTCTATCAAAAATGATATGTGCTCATTCATGTGGAATTACTTCCACCAACTAATAAAGTATTCTCGTAAGCGTAAAATCTGCCATTTATAATACATATGAGCGAGTCGCTCGAATGGCGGCAGCCATGTTGCGCCTCCATCTTGAAAATACATTAGCCAAAGAGGGACATACCTGGAAATTCAAGCTTCGCCTTTCGCGTTTAGGTTTACACTCAGTGACACCGTGACGAATGCGAGGGGGAGATTACTCGCGACTGCCGGCAGATTTGAAAGATTGCTGAAGATGGAGGATCGCATCTATTTTCGAGGACATGTAGCAGAGTCGCCAAGGAAGCGAAAGAGAGAATTAAAATGTCAACGCGACAGGCAAATCAGCAAGACCAAAGTCAATACTGGAGTAACTTTTCCCAGATGGAAAGAGCTCATGAGGAGCAAAGATTTTAAAACGGACGCCGAGGTTGCCTGCTTTCTTCTAGACAGGTAATCCAGCCTATTTGTGTAAATTCAAAGTTTTATAGTTGCTTGTCTAACCATAGCATGGTTGTGCATAATGCCAGAACGACCTCTAGTACAACTTGCGTTCAGGGCCGGATCTAGACATTTGGAGGCCCTAGGCAAAATTCATGTTGGAGGCCCCCCACCCCCAATAAAACACACTTGAAACAAATATGATTCCTAACCTTTTTATTTATACAACATTTAATTTTAAATTTAGTATATTTTTACTTACACAGTACATAAGTTTGGACAAATTACTATTTGTAATGTTTTTGAAAGAAGTCTCTTATGCTCATCAAGCCTGGATTTATTTGATCAAAAATACAGAAAAATAATATAGTGAAATATTATTACAATTTAAAATAATGGTTTTCTATTTTACTAGGCTATACTTTAAAATATATTTCTGTGATGCAAAGCTGAATTTAGTGTCACGTGATCCTTCAGAAAACTTTATAATATTCTGATTTATTATCAAATGTTAGAAATGGTGCTTAATATTTATTTTATAACATGTGATACTTTTTTTCATGATTCTTTGATTATTAAAAAGTTGTTTTAAAAAAGTCTTCAATATCACTTTTATAAATTTAACACATCCTTGCTGAATATTCCTGTTTTTTTTTCTGTATTTTTGATCAAATAAATGCAGGCTTGTAGCATAATAATAAACTTCTTTCAAAAACATTAAAAATAGTAATGGGTCCAGACTTTTTACTGGTAGCCTATCAAACTTTATCTAAGCTAATCTCTTTTTTTGTTTAATGAAGATGTTATTGTTATTGTTGTTATTTTGCTGTTTTATTCAGTTTATTCACAGTTCCAGAATACCACTTCAGTAGATGAACATCATGAACGTGCTTTTATCATTTTTCTGCGTTATGGGCAGGATTTTTCCCTCCCATTTAATCAATATTGACTGCAGATATTGTCATATTATTAATATCAGTAATATGTTATTATGTATTGCATTGCTACCTTAAATATGCTATACACAAATCAAGTGGAAGAGAAAGACACGATCGCTACTGAGCAGGAAAAAAAATCTAAACTAATATTCCTATAGGCTATGATGTCAGGGTATTATCTAATCATCAGCATCAGAATATAGAAGATAGACCCATAGATATGAGATCCTTTATTTGAAACATTTAAAAATGTTGCAGTGTGTTGGTTTTTTAACTTTGAATACAAACGTCTTGTCTTTTACTTTTGTAGCTTTTTTACTAGTCAGCTCTGGACGCGATGTTATTCATTGATTGTACGCGCAAATTCAAAGCGTCGCGTCTGGGCACGTTAATGACGCTCGCGCGCTCTTTTAAACTCATAAAGCGGTGAATGGTTTTTCCAGAAATGACGCTGATCTACAGTAGCCCACAAGTTTATATTTAAAATACATTGCAATCACACCAAAATCGATGACCTGCATTACGAGCTGTGCTTCTTTGCGTGCCTATTTCTGCTTTTGCTTCGCACTCAGCACCTGATGGATGCGTTCGTTGACCGCCTCTGATCGCCTCTGACGTCCCCTCGGACTAAACTGGCTGGCGCCTCTACAGTCATGGGCTGGCGTTAATGTGACGTAATGTAACAGTCTATGGTTAAGATAAACATCGTCACTATTTTTAGTTGATTAATAGGCTACATTTTGAAATAAATTGTAGATAGGACATTTAATTTTTTTTTTTTTTTTTTTTTTTTTTTTGTCCCTCTGTCTGGGCCCCATCCCGCCAATCGGGCCCTAGGCACGTGCCTAGTTTGCCTTTGCGTTAATCCGGCTCTGCTTGCGTTACTTTTCCTCACGTCAATGGTGAAAAAGTATTGTTTACCTTGTAACATAAATCTGTGCTGCGACGGATAACAGGTGATGAATAGTTTTAAAGGCGCATTTTTTGCAAAGTTGAACTGGAAGCCATGTTAATCTTGGAATAATACGGCCACCGTAGGAGTTAAAACGCCCTCGGAATTGAAAGGAACAGAAACTAATATTCACTGGGTAGTCATATACAATTTCACCGCTAGATGGGGGAAAATATCACACAGTGTAGCTTTAAAAGTGATAACTGTAAGGAGCTATTTCTACCTATCTATCCCTTAATTTTTTTTTATGAAACCTTATGTATTTAGATTGATCCAGCGAAGATTTTTGAAGACAACATTTTTGACTTGCATAAAACCCAATCCATTTAGAGGGTATAACATGAAGCACATTAACATTTAACTTGAATCATTTCTTAATATTATCATATTACACTGAATTTCATTCAGCATTATCATTAATATTATTAAAGTAGAAAACAAAACAAAGAATGTTTAATACTGATCAATACAAACTCACCAATTAGCACAAATATTCTGGGGTACACGTAAACCTGATTGGCAATTACTGATTTATGCAGTACAGGAGAATGGCCAGAATGGGGCATGCAATTGATCAATTCTTATTCAATAACCCATGTCTAACAAGCTGTGATGACCATAATTTGTCTGAAGTATAGCATCCGGTCTTATACCAGTACACACATCCCACTATCTGTCATCAAAGAACATCAACGGAAACCACCATTTATCAGGTTTAAAAGAAAAATGAAGCCATAAAAATAAAATTAAAAATAGCTACACGTATATTCACTGACTGCAACACATCCTGTCCACACTCATATTTAAGAAATATATTATTTTCTGGATGCATTACAGGAGAACATCCTCCTGACCTGAAATGTATCTTTACAAAATGAAGGGAAAGCTGTCATCAGGTTGGAATGTGCCCATTTTGAGCTGCAACAAAAGCGTGTTTGCTGTGAGGAGGCAAGATATGCAGTCTTGTTAGGGGTGTCAGACCTGAGCTTATTAAATGAAAGAACGGTTAGAGAATGGACGAGACTGTAAAACACACAAGCTCCAAACACTTCCAAAGTTGCTGCTGCTCTTTCATGTGTATGTGTGTGACCTTGAAGCTTCCTGCTTAGATAATTTAAAAAGAACAGTACTGCTTATTAACGTGTCCGAAATGCTCTGATTTGATGAGAATTTCTCCACGCAGATCAAATGCTACAGCAGTCTGTGTGAGTGAGTGTGTGCTTGATAGCATGTATGCTTGTCTTTGCGAGTGCATTTGGGAGTATGTATGTCTTTAAAGCACAAAAGCTGATCACAAAGCCTTTCAAAACTTTTGCTAAAGTAATTGCATGGTTCAGTACTTCTCCACTAATTTCTCTATAGCTTCACAAAAAGATCAAACACCAATGCATGAGAGAGAGACAGATTCAAACCCCATGGTTACAGTGAATGACACGCACACCTATTAGCATGGCAGAAAATGGAAATAATTGCTTTGCACAACCTTAATTGTTGGCAAGAGCAATTTAAGGGTAGAACAATTATATATACACAAGCTGGCTAATGCCGGCAGTCTATATGAAACTGATTTTTGACTACCCGCTCTCTAAAAAGGGTGTTATTATAGTCGATTTGTCATTTCACAGTCAGAGATATGATCCCACTCTTTGAGTCTAATTTAAAAGACCTGAGACTTTTATCAGTTTATCACTAAGTTCAGCATCTTGTGTTGCTCTATACAGGAAACACATCAGCTGAAGTAGAAGATTTGAGCATAAGATGACAAAAGTGTTTGCAGATTTCATTTCAATTGTTAGGAGTCAAGATTGATGGAATAAAACAAAGAATGCAATTTAATTCCTGCTTTAATTTACTCAATATTACTAAAAATAATTAAATCTTTGCCCATTCATGTGAAAGATGCGATAATATCATCCAAAAAGCTCTATCTGTACGTTTTTCGTGTGTATATTTGAAAGAGAGAGAGAAATGGAGTGCCAGAGCATAACTCAAACCCAAAAATCACCAAAACCGGAGAAGAGGGTGTTGGTGTGAGGAGGTTGTGAAAAAATATCACGAATGATTTACTTTGAGGCCTTTTTCTTTCTGGCAGCTAATGAGAAAGAAGCTACAAACATTGACAGACATAATTATCACAGTTTTTGAAACACACATTGCCAAATCCCTGCTGCGCTTTAATTACCGCGCCTCCATGCATTTGTCTCCGCACCAGTGGATCAGTGCACCCAACCCCGACTGCAGTGTGAAACCCTCGGGGTGGGAGGGCTGTCTTGCTTGTGCCTTTTGTTTCTTCTTTTGACGAGTTGGAGTCCAAAAATAACAGCATGTAAAAATGACTCAGTTTGACTTTCTCAGTGTGATGTTGCTGCACACGTATTATACTGATTAACATTATGTGTATGTACTGATTAAGGGGCCAAAACAAAAATTTCTTTGTTTTTTATTTCTGAATTATTATTAAATTATTATTGCGATGAAATCACACAGAGTTTGGTATTAAAGCATTCATGAGGTATGTGTATTATATTATGCACACAAAAAAAGCTCACATTGATATACAAGACGACTTACTTTTGACTCATAATGTCTGTCATAGTGAAATGTTTATTTTTGTTCTAAAAATAGAACCTACTTGAGTAGCGAGCATTTTCTTTGTGTTTTCTCAGTCTCTCTGCGCCTGTGCCTCTATATATACATAAACGAGCATATTTAACAGTCTGAGAATGGTCAATGTTGATTGACAGAGGAGAGACGAGGAGGAGAAAGGGGGAAAATATCTATGAGCAAATAAATAAAATATAACAGTAACCCTCAAAGGAAAGTTGAAATGGACCTAGCATAGTCCAAGCAATTGACACAAATGGGCATTAATACGGTGTTGCTAAAAGAGCCTCTGCTTCAGTCACATGAAATACCTGTAAAATGTTTTTTATTCCAATAATAGAGATGATGTGTAAAATATGCTACTTACAATGGGACTTGCGTTGATGTAATCAGATCTGGATTGGTTATTCTCCGGCTTCAGGATGACTCTGGAGTGATCATCTACAGTTTTCAGGAAGACAGACAGACAGGTGGTGATGTAACTACTAGAGCATCAACAACTTTATAACATATAACACATTTGTCCTAACCAGGTGCTTATTTCTTCAGTAAAGAATGCACTTGTTTTTATACGCAAAAAAAAGTATGATTAAAAGAGGCCATTGACTTTCTTAATTGATCAAAACAGAACGCAATAGCCTGTGACAGTGCACAAGAAAACAAATATACATTCACTCGAGGCTGATACAATTTGCGAAGCACTCACACACAAGGACGCCGTGTGGGCGGTTGCGCTGGACATTCTGTTCCTCCTGACCCACTGCACATGCTGCTGGCTCAGCCTGGTAACTACAGAGAGCCTCCCACTCCTTATCCAAACGATCCTTCTTCTGCAGGTGATCCTCCATATACGACTGCACAAGACACACAGGAGATAGTCAGACATACAGTAAAAGTTGCTCACAGGGTACTAATGATGATATGGTAAATATTTCCTGTAACATGCATAACTCAATAAAAAACAATAAGCATATACCAGCTCAGACAATATAAAAACATGACGCGCGTATAAATCTAAGGATTTCGGTTCAATTCAGGGTTACATTTGTTGTTTATACAACGCAGACAAGAACATGAACCATATTTCTTGTGCTTATGCGTTTCATGTCCCATTTGCCTTCCTGTGTAAACATTTTTGAATTAAGTCTCCTTCCCTCCCCTAAATCCGGCGAGTAAAAAATCTCCGTAGCAAGTTTTCATTCGTCTGTTATAATCCAGCTTTACCTCCAAGGCCAACCTATCGCTTTCTGTGCTTTCTTTCTTCCCAACAATACAATCACTCACCTATCCACCTTCAGACAGGCAAGAGCTCAAAACCGCTCAGCACGGGAATCGTAGACAGTAATCCTAAACATGCACCACAAAGGAGAAGAGAGAGAGAGAGAGAGAGAGAGAGAGAGAGAGAGAGAGAGAGAGAGAGAGAGAGAGAGAGAGAGAGAGAGAGAGAGAGAGAGAGAGAGAGAGAGAGAGAGAGAGAGAGAGAGAGAGGGGTACAGAAAGGGGGGTTGCAGGGAGGGGGCTTGTCCTGACAATCACACATGCAATTAAGACTCCTGAAAGGCCTGGGCACGCCAGTGCCTCTTCAGCCTGCTTCAATCACTCCTTTTCACTGCTTGCACAAATGCTGATAAGATTGTCTGTGCTTAAGCCGCCTTCCCAAGAAGCCCAAATTGAATTCAACTGAGACAAAGGGGAGTGGAGAGAGAGAGAGAGAGAGAGAGAGAGAGAGAGAGAGAGAGAGAGAGAGACAGAGAGAGAGAGACAGAGAAAGAGAGAGAGACAGAGACAGAGAGCTCAGAGGACTGTGTGCTGGCCAGAGTGTAAGAGCGTAAGTGTTGTTTGGCGGTTGGTGTCTTGTTTTTTGGCTGCTTATTTCTGGCCTCCCATTGTTAACCAACAAGAAGGGGTTTACCTTGTGCAAGTGGGCATGTGAATGTGTGTTTATGAGTTTATTGTGTGAAAACAAATTACACACTCATAACCTAATGTCAAGAATCCTCTTGGCCCCGTACACAGACAGCAATCCAAAATTTCACAGAGCTCCGACACAAACGGAAATGTTTCTGCATGCCAAAAGTGCCATTTAAAATATATTTTTAAACGTACTTCATAGAACTTCAATGTCTTTATGTATACCAATATCATGGCTATATAAACATTATCATAGATTTTATTTCTTGTTTGAATAGCATATTGCACTCCTCTGAACACTGGGCTTGTGTATGTGTGTGTGTGTGTGTGTGTGTGTGAGAGAGAGAGACCTTGTTTTAAGAGATGATGAACCATGTGACAATTCGCTTAATAGAAGACATTATGGTTCATATGGAATTCATGATTTAGTGAAGGAGAAAAGACTTTGATTAAATGCCACTGTAATAAGATTAACTCAAAGAGGAGAAAATGTGGCCAGTGCCCAAGAAAGTCTAGGTGTCAGAACACTTTCCTTTTAGTCTAAGGACATAAATACCATTATCATCATTTTAAAGTATTATCATTTAAGTATTTAAAGTATTATCATTTTAAATATGATTGTCCATAACACACATATGATTTGTATTTTTTTTGTGAGAAGTCTCTTATGCTTGCCTAGGCTGCATTGATTTGATCAAAAATACAGTAAAAACATGTAGTATTATGATCAATAACAGTATATATTTATTAAATAACGGTATATTATTACAATTTAAATTAAATATTTTCTCTTTTCAGATATTTTAAAGTCTAATTTATTCCTTTGATGGCAAAGCTGAATTTTCTGCATCTATTACTCCAGTCACATGATCTTTCAGAAATCATTCTAATATGCTTTTGCGCTCAAGAAACATTTCTTATTATTATTAATGTTGAAAACAGTTGTACCTCAATATTTTTGTGATAGAATTCTTTGATTAATAAAATATCAAAAACAGCATTTATTTCACATATAATAAAAATGTTCAACATTCCTTCCGTTACACATGTGGAATTGTTTTGAAAACTTCTTGCCAAACAATGTGAAATATTCATGCATATTACATATGCCTTCCTGGTTGTTTGTGGCAAATACATTTTAAGTAAATGGAGTTCCCACAGTAATAACTGACGAAGAATGGCTTACAGTTTTGTGTAAACGGAATTATGAAACATAGTTTGTCGCACTGTCGTTCTTATAGCTCTCTACTCATCATTCATCTTTTTTGATAAAGTAAAAAACGTATTCATTGTAATTTGCAGTGTTGTGTTTTAAATAAAATGAAACGTGGTGTCTTACTGTCTTACTGATGAAAAAACAGAAGATGTCGCTCACTGAAGTTTTTATTCAGGATTACAGCAGATTTCGCAGATCAAAACAAAAACAAAAGCAGTGTTCTCTTTCATCATCTCGTGTTCGAGATCCACCTATGGGAAGGGCATCCGTACCTGACCTCTGCAGAAGCATCCAATTGCACCAAGTCTGGCTAGACAGACAGAAGCGCGTAGCCAATGCCAGGTAAGGTCCATCCCCCTTACCTGCGGGCATAAGAAGCTTGCAAGCGCTGCTATTCTCCAGTTGACATTCGCGCTGATCGTCGCTAAGGACCTTCACTCTTTCTGCGTGGTCTGCTTGGGCCTCAAACATGCTCAAGATGCCTTGGAGAACCACCAGAAAATTGCAGTCAGTGCCTTATGCTGCCCAAGAAGCTTTTGCGACCCTGTCTTAAAGTCGCAGCGACCCAGTGCGCCGTGCTCGGCCTTTCTGACTCGGATGGGGGACACGGTGATGACGATGCAGTACTGGGGGCCTCCTGGGGCACTACTTCACTTAATTGGGCTGACCAGCCCAATCCTGCATTCTCCAAAGAGGACATCTTCGCGGGCAACCTCCCGCTCGTCGACAAACCGGCCGGTTCCGGCAACGAGGATGACGCGGCCCTTCTTGGGGTCTCAGAGGAGGCCATCCCGCCCTCTGGCATTCCCCAGGCCAAGCCCCCACGGCCTTGCCTCAGCCCATCCTCCTGGAAGTGTGTGAGTGAGCGGCCGTTCGCCTCAACATTAAGTGGCCGGCTCCACAGAGCGCCACCGACCAGGAAAGGGACATTTACGATAGAAAAGTGCTGGGACCCTCTCCCAGTCCGAGGAAACAACTCTTCCCCATCCTTCCAGCGTGCCTGAAGCACATGAACTCAAGCACGGTCTCGCAAGCCTTGAGGTGAAGGATATGGCGGCTCTTGGCATGGGTGACCCCCCCACTATCGAGCCGTCCATTGCCAGGCACCTTAACCCTGCACAGGGCGGTCTGCTCGCTACCCCTAAGCCAGTCTTGCCCAACAAGATGGACCGTTTTTCTGAATGTTCTTCAATCTTGGAACTCCGTGTGTTGAACAAACATCTGAGGAAATACAATTTCAGAATGTTAACTCATGGCTCGCTCGCTCACCCGCGCCATAAAACGGAACGACTGGTTCACATCGGTTGATCTGAAGATGCTTTCTTCCGCATAAGCATTTATCCACCTCACAGGAAGTTTCTTTGTTTCACCTATCAAGGCACATGTTACGAATTCACAGTTCTGCTGTTTGGGCTCTCGCTGTCTTCTGTCTGTGTGTGAGGCGGGCTTAGCACCCATGAGAATGTCAGGTCTGAGGATTTTGACATACAGTACATAGATGATTTGCTCATTATAGCCGAATTGAAGGAGAAAATGTTGCAGGACACCTGCAGTGAGCTTGCGCACATCACATCTCTCGGGTTCAGGGTGAATGTGAACAAGAGCAATTTTACACCCAGTCAAAATGTGATTTTCCTGGGCTTGGAGTTGAACTCAGTCTCCATGCGAGCGCGTCTCTCTCAAGAGTGTGTTCTCTCTCTAATGAACTGTCTGTTACAGTTCAGAGAGGGGGCAAAAGTACAATATCGCACATGTCTCAGACTGCAGGGTCTTCTGGCTTCATCTATCCAGGTTTTGCTGCTGGGACTCCTGAGAATGAGAGCGTTCATGAAATGGGTTTTGCCACTAAATTTCAGCCCGATACACAATCTTTGCCGCTCTGTAACAGCGCCTGCTTGGCAGCCTTGCACCACTGGAAGAGTGCAGACTTTTACGGAAAGGGAACCCCTCTGGGGACGGTTATGATGCGGAAAGTTGTGACAACAGATGCGTCCTTAACAGGCTGGGGTGCCACCCAGGAGGGCAGAACGGTGAACGGTTTGTGGCCGAGCAGACTACGTTCAGCGCACATAAATTATTTAGAGCTTATGACCATATGGAAAGCTCTGAATCATTTTCTGCCTCGCTTGCAGGGACATCATGTGCTCGTACGCTGCAACAATACTCCGGCAGTGGCTTACATCAACCGTCAGGGCGGTGTACGCTCGTCGAAACTCCATGCTCTAGCTTACAAGCTTTTGGTGTGGAGCAGACGCGTTTTCCTGTTGTTACGCGCGACACATGTTCCAGGCATTCTGAACAAAGGCGCAGACCTTCTATCGAGGGGAAACCCAATCTACGGAGATTGGCGCCTTCACCCTCAGATAGTGGACATGTTATGGATGAGATTCGGACAGGCAACCGTAGATCTATTCGCCTCATGCGAAAACTACCATTGTCCTATGTTCTTCTCGCTAAAGGATGTGGACGCGCCCCTCGGGGTAGATGCACTGGCCCACCCATGGCCTAAAGTGCTGCTGTATGCTTTTCCTCCCCTGTGCCTGATAATTACCACACTGGCCAGGGTAAGAGAGCAGGGCCTGTCTCTCATTCTGTAAGCACCCAGGTGGCCCAAAGCACCATGGCTGCCGGAGATAATCCCTCTGTTATATGCCGAGCCGTGGTGCATCCCCCTCCGTACAGACCTATTGTCCCAAGCAAACAGGGAGATTTATCACCCACACCCGGACAGGGTGGCTCTCTGGGCCTGACCCGTGAGAGGACCAACCTAAGCGCACTGGGGCTTTCGCTGCGTGTGATTGCTGCTATACAGAATGCCAGGGCCATTTCTACACGGTCCTTATATGGTTGTAAGTGATGGGCGTGGTCTCACATCATATCAGTGTTCAGTTCCTGATGTTTTGTGTTTCCTTCAAGACCTCATGGAAAAAGGGAGGTCTTTTTACACAATTAAGTTCTACCTGGCTGCGATTTCTGCCTGTCATGTGGGTTTTGAGGGCTCAACAGTCGGGCAGCATCCTCTAATCCGCAGATTTATGAAGGGTGCCCGCCGCTCTTTGCCAGTCGTCAGGAGAACTGTTCCTGAGTGGGACCTCTCCATGGTGCTGGAGGTTCTGTCTCAATATCCTTTTAAGCCTCTGGGAAGTATTTCCCTAAAACTGCTGTCTTTCAAGAGGGCGTTCCTCTTGGCCTTGGCATCAGCTAAACGTGTCAGTGAGTTACATGCACTCTCGGTTCATTCCTCATGCACTAAATTCTCTCTCAGTGGAGATGAGGTTTCCCTTAAGCCTAATACGGCCTTCATGCCGAAATGCTTCCCTGTGTTCACATTGGAGGTGTTAGAGTTGTCCGCTTTTCACCCTCCACCTTTTTCCTCCACGGAGGATCAGAGGCTGAATGCTCTGTGTCCTGTCCATGCCTTACAGAAATATGTGACCAGGACCAGTGCTTTCCGGAAGAGCGACCAGCTCTTTGTTTCATGGGCGCCCCCTCAGAGAGGGAGTCCCATATCTAAGCAACGCCTCTCACATTGGCTTGTGGATGCTATAGCTTTGGTATATGAATCTAAGGGAGTGCAGCCCCCAGGGGACATCAGAGCTCATTCCACGAGGGGCTTAGCCACCACTTGGGCTTTGTTTAGAGGAGTGTCACTGCAGGACATCTGCTCCGCTGCCATTTGGGCTTCTCCTCATACCTTTGTGCGTTATTACCGGCTGGATGTCACCAGAATCTCGGTAGCACATTCTGTTTTAGGGGTACGGTCTTCTTAGCCCCTCACTGCAACCCTATTGGACGTAAAGAATAGGGGGTGAATGAGCCGGCAGGCCATGCACATTCCTGTCACCAAGCATGCATATACATTCCTTCCTGGGTGTTGCTGGGGTTGTTATTGTGTGTGTGCCACATACATGTTTCATGTCCTGCAAGTGCACAGCAGGTATGTGTATGCATTAGGATCGCAGGTTCATGATTATGGGACGTGTCAGGCACCACCTCCCTGGGGTGACCGTCCTTCTCTGGCTTACAGAACCTCACTGTGAGTGTACTGGGCAATCGGGAGCTGTCCATGTCTCTCCCATAGGTGGATCTCGAACACAAGATGATGAAAGAGAACAATAGGTAACTATCGTAACCCCGGTTCTCTGAAACATCGAGTGGAGAGATCCACCAGCTTTGCCCCGCTTGCCGCACGAGAAGCGAATATACTTACTGGAGAATAGCAGCACTTGCAGGCGTTATATGCACTCAGGTAAGGGGGATGGACCTTACCTGGCATTAGCTGCGTGCTTCTGTCTGTCTTGCCAGACTTGGTGCAATTGGATGCTTCTGCAGAGGCCAGGTACGGATGCCCTTCCCATAGGTGGATCTCTCCACTCGATGTTTCAGAGAACCGGGGTTACGATAGTAACCTGTTGTTTTCCATGTGCTTTCTTCTGTATCCGATAATCCAATGCATTAAGCCCATAAATGCCGAAGCAAAGGAAAGAACAGCAAATCACAAGTATTCGGTTTGACTGCGGCGCTACAGTATAAATACTCAATACATATCAAGCGATCTGTATTAGACAAAGCAATAGTGACACATGGTAAAAACACTCACGCTTGTGTGTTGTGACATTACTGTAGGATCCAATGTAGCCGGCACTGCATCATCATTTATTTTCAGTCTCTCTGAAAAGCCGGTGTCTTACTGACGTGATCTGACTGGAACTTCGCTAAAATAAAGTTCATCCACACTTTCTTAATGTTAGGATCACAAGGAAGGCAATGTAAATAATGTGTTTTTCCACAACTTGGCACTTCAAAACATCTTGTAATTCTCAGAGGCATCACTATCGTTTTGTTGTTGAAGTAATCCTGTGTCTGCCTCTGTCTCGTATTTGGGTCAGTGACAAATAAGGTTTGTCAAGATGAGAAATTCAAAAATCTTGTAAAAACTTGTTTTAAAAGCATGAATCAGGTACGCTAAAATGTACATAGTGTATTCATGTTGATTTGAATTAAAAATGACATTTGCAATTTTTATGAAAGTTAAGACTGCATGTACCTGAATGTGTCAAATGGTGTAACTGCCAAAGAATGAGAAATATTAAACATTTTATCCACCTAGATAACATGCAAGGGTACATACAGAAATAAATACTTCATTTAAATATATCACACGGAAATAGATTTTATTAGAGTAAAATACAATTTTAACTGTAATTTTTAATTTTAAATGTAATTTCTAAATGTAATTTTTAATGTGTTTTTGCAACATCTTTTGCAACACCTCTGTTTTCTAAATCTTTGACAAATTATGAAAAATTGTTAAAAACCATGTTATTACACTAAACTAGATTATTACATTTTATTCCACATTAATTTTCCTGTATATAATTATATTTTTATGAAAAATACTGGTTACTCCAATTGACAAAAACTAGTTACACCACCTTACTGACCACAAACTTTTGAACAGTAGCGTAAATACATGGAAATAATAAAATAAATAATCCCCCACACAATAAACATTCTAAGTCATGATCTCTATTGGCATCTAAAAGCAAAGCACATTTCCATAAAACCACTGCCATATTACCAGCATAAACCATGAGAGGCAACTGCACTCAAAATGTTCTCATCCTTCAAGCAACATATCACAAGAGAAACAAATTACCCAGCAATCAGTTTACTTCTCCAGTTCCTGAGTGCCGTGAGCGGATGAACGCCAACTGTTTGTGGTCACATATGGCTGTTATGAGGACAATTTGCTCTTCTCGAACATACTGTATATCTGACCTGCTAGACAAAAGGTTTTCATTTTTTCCCCTTAGTTTTTCTTAAGTTACAGATGGTTGATGGAGCATCTGCCCTATGTGTGTGTGTTTCTGTGACCATATGTAACAGTAACTCTCTCTATTTGCCTTCTCTAATACCACCTCTATTAGCAAGATGATGCATGATTTAATCAGAGATAGAGGGATTTGGCAACTAGCCAACCATTTAGTCACTGAGGTACTTCTCCCTGACAGACAGCAAACCATTTTCTCTCCTTTCACACAGAAAAAAACAGTCCATCTCTTCTTTAAGGAATGTCAATACACTGCAGTTTATTACTAGCTTTCACACACACAACTACACACACCCCCACACACACACACCAAATATGTGTTGCTCTTCCTCCCAGAAATCAGACAAAACCTGTGTATCTCTCCCCCATCATCTTTCACTATGTGCATGTTTCACGTATGAATAATAAACACACAGTGAAGTGGAGAAACAGCAGTGAACTATGGCGCTGTCCGAGGTTCTGAATTAGTTCTTCATGATCTTGCAGCAACTATAATTTTTATATAATAAAAAGGTCAGATATCTGGGCTAAATCTCAGACTCTTACACCAATGATGTGTCATAATATATGATAAGAGCCTCACATTGTATGCATATAAAAACGTACCCATTTTATGTACAGAAACAATATCTGTAATAATGTATTTAAATGTATTAATGTCTTTTCATGTGATGAAAACTATGTAAAGACCGTGTAAGACAAAAAGCAGTTTTATAGATTGAATAGACCTTATTGTACAGCATGCTAGTAGATGGAAACCAAATACACAGCATATATTAAAACAAAACAAAAAAACAAAGCAGTGGGATTGTCAGTCAAAGTATGACGGCAGAACAGGGGGCCATTATAATGCTGAGCAGCGCTATATGAAGCTGGGCAGTGGAGAATGCATTCTCTTGTTTTGGTCTTACCTGAGGAGGGATGAAAAAGATGCCTTATAGCAACCTGACATACTGAGAGATTACGCTATTAGAATAGTTATTTCATAACCCGTCTTTGATTGCACCCATTGAGAGATGGACAGTGTACAAGCGGTAACCTCTGATACATTGCACTAGCTAGTATTGCAGTCAGTTTGTTATTTTGAGATTTTCTGTAGCACATCAACCAATATGGACATTTTTTTCATGGATGATGACGATATCTTAGAGAGCAGGGTGGCTGATGGTCGATGAAAAGCTGATATAGAATCATACTATTTAATTAAATAAAGATAGTAAATAACACATGGCAGTTAAAAATGTATTTATTTTACATAATATTTATTAAATTAAAAATACATTTGAAAATAAATTAATCTGAAAAATAATTTGAATGTTGAACCTGTACGTAAAATAAACTGATTTTAACTTTAAATAGGAACTTCTTGATTCTGATTTTTTTTTTTTTTACAAAAAATAAATATTTAACAACATTACTAAAAAGGAAGTAATCACTAAATATACAATTTTTGTAAGCTATTTAAAGACTTGTTTAAATTATATAAATGCATTTTTTCATATTCTACTTACTTTCTTTGTTTTACATTTCTGTCTAATAATCTATTACTAATGAAACTAACAAAGACTCCCCGCGTGTCTGTCCTCAGGCATGGGTGTTCTCTGCACTGTCAAATTACTGGTGTTCCGCAGGGATCCATTCTTGCGTCAATGTTATTTGCCCTATACATGCTACCACTAGGGTCTATTTTTCGCAAGTATGGTATCTCCTTTCACTTTTTTGCAGATGATACGCAAATTTATTTGCCTATGAGTAAAAACCTTAAATCATCATTGGATTCCCTTAAAGTCTGCTTACAGGAGGTACAATCTTGGTTGTCAAATAATTGTTTACACTTAAATGAAAGCAAAACTGAGCTTGTCTGGTTTGGAGGTCCTGCCTTGAGTGATCTTCCTATTTTAGGAGAACTGTAGCCCTATTGTACACCAGTGGTAAAAGATCTTGGGGTAATGTTGGATTCCTCAAAGTTTGAAAAACAGATAAACTCAGTGGTGAAATCTGCTTTCTTTCATTTAAGGCTCGTGGCAAAGGTGAAGCCATTTCTAACTAAAAAAGATTTAGAGATGTTGATCCATGCTTTTGTGTTTTCAAGACTTGATTATTGTAATTCATTATACATTGGTGTCTCCCAAGCATCTTTACGTCGGCTGCAAGCGGTACAAAATGCTGCAGCCAGACTTTTGACAGGGACCCGTAAATATGATCATATCTCTCCTGTTTTGGCCTCCCTGGGCTGGTTGACCATTCGAGATAGAGTTGATTTTAAAATGCTAGTCTATGCCTTTAAGAGCCTAAATGGACTAGCTCCATCATATCTTTCCGAACTTCTTGAGGTCCATAAGTCCAATGCTTTATAAAAAAAAAAAAAAAAAAAAAAAAAATTAAAAGTCATTGCGCTGTCAAAATAAAAGACACATTTCACTTAAATGACAAAAAGAAAAAGGTATTGGCTGATGGCGATAATTAAAAAATGCAAAATATCTGCAATATATCAGTCGATCACTGCATTTTTAAGCATTTTTTCACTGTTCAGAGTGCAATGTGCATTTATACACCATAATATTGGCAGTGTGACTGTGCATAAATCGTTTCTTAAAAACCTAAAAATCGAATTGTCTCGAACACCTATGGTTATCTAAAAGCCTATGAAAGTAAACTGCCACGTGTCTGTGAAGACGACATGGTCCAAATTAATTCAAACCAACTAAAGAATCAATTAAATAATTACCACAGCACTTTTCAAACTTCTGAATGTTTGAACAATAGCTTTGTAGGTGTACACTTTAGCAAATGCATCTCTGCCAAACAATGCACATAGTTTTATTAGCTGTTGAAAAAAACCACTTCATCTCAATAAGGGCCATCCATTACAGCAAAACACAATACGCTAAATCAATCAACTCAGTGGCTGTCTTTTGCTCCACTGTTGGATGTATGATAGATTCTCTGCTCGGTAATGAACACAACGCTACCAGGCACCTATCAGTCTTTCCTGTCGAAGCTGTGCTGAGATGAATAAAACAAAAGTTGGGACGAAATTAAAACAATCCATTGTGTCAGAAAAGCCAGAGACCATGGGGCCCTGCAGTTCCTTTCAGAGCCAAAACAAATCCACAAATATAAAATATGAGACTGATGTGAGACAAAGGTGAAGGAAAAAAAAGGAAAGAGACCGAAGGAGAAGCACATGTTTGGAGTGTATTTATGCTCATCCTGACTATGACTGCAATGACACAGGCTCTGTACAAAGAGTGTCAAGAGTATAAGATATTATGTTTAATAGTCTAATGCTTAAATGACTGTGTCCTGTTTTCACGTGCATATATTAAACTGTTTACCAGTATCATGTGTCCAGTGGAGATGTCCATGTTGGTTTGGGTGGGCTCTTCACTCCAGGAGGATGTGCTGCTGCGGGCGGAGGGACTCTGCATCGGCCCGTCACTGAACTGTGAGGACACGCTGTTAATGCGTGACGTGTGTGATGGGTGGAACACTTCTGATCGCTCTCCACGCTCTGATGTCTGCACCGCCATGCGCTGGCGACAGAGATCCTATCGAAAAAGTGGACAAAAATTTGTCTTATCTGTGAAGACATTATCTAGGGCAACTCATAAAGCTCTTCTAAAGAGTAAAATGAACAATCACACAAAGTGCAGCATCAAAGCACTGGTTATTATGCATATCATTTTATAATGGTTATATATATATATTGGGGTGTCACGATTCATCAACTACATCGATGAATCGATTTATATTCCTATGATCCAACTGCATCGATCTGTGCTCGGCAAGTTGGCCTTCCGGACGACATATATCGATCTAACATCGTTTTAAAAGGTAATGAACTGATTGTATCGATACTAGGAAATAACGCATTGGATTTAAGCACGTCAGACTTTATATGGATGTTTTTTCTTAGCACTTTTAATGATAAAGGCGTTAAATGTTACTCGCAAAGACAACAAGCAGCGCAAAGTCTCTCACCTCAGAAAAATGGACTTTCCTGTCCTGTCCTCTCAGTCGCTATACTGCAGTAGCGCGCACTCTTCAATTGCAGCGCAAATGCGCCGGCGCGCGCTGTATCACTTCACTAAAGTGCAAAAGAAATACGAGCATGCAATGTCGTAAATTAGTAAGTTACGAAATAAAAGTAAAATACCAATAAATTACGTTATTGGTACGTCAAGTGTGTTGCTATTTATCAGGAGCAGTTTCCATGTTTCTGTACCAGTTCTTCTAAGTATTGTGTATCACCATGGTAGCCTAATTGTTGTTTGTTTCCATAACAAAATGCCACTTACTGGTTATTTTGTATATTTTTATATGACTGTGGTGGCTCATACCAAGATTGTATTAACAAAAACTAGTTTGGGACTGCTATTTAATAGCTTAACCTCGCAGTGCCTACTGTTTATCAGTATTTGTCATATTCTTACTTTTTTTTTTGTATGTTAAGTAAACGGGGACAGAACTTGTGTGTCAACAATTTTTGTGTAAACAAATGTATTATAATAGGCCTATATAATTCCTAAAAAGGTGGGTCGCGGCTTGATGACCATGGGGAAGTGTGGGTCCTATGGCCAAACTATTCAAAACATCATTCAATGTTGTGATAATCGTAATTAATAATCGCAATTACAATTTCAAGGGAATAATCGACAATTATGATTTTTGTCATAATCGTGCAGTCCTACTTTATTCAAATAAAATGTAAATGCATTTGACATTAATTGTTGTTTACTTGTTTGTTTATCATAATTAATTGATACCTGATTCCCTTACAAAATTTTTTGGCTAAAAAATCACTGAATCGATTTTAAGTCACTGAATCGTTTCGGATCGTATCATTCTAAATGAACCAATATCGTCCTTGAATCATATCGACAACCACGGATCGCGATACGAATCGAATCGTTGTTAAAACGAATCGTTACACCCCTAATATATATATAGGAAAATCATTCAAAAACACACTGATACTGCATCAGGACTCTGGATCAAATTTCATTTATCTCCACTTTGCATCTCAGAGTGGGTTCAAGATACAGCCAACAATATATTACGTCACTGTCTGCTCTACAAGATGGAATCTATCAGCTTCAACTCACCAATGTATATATATATATATATATATATATATATATATATATATATATATATATATATATATATATATATATATATATATAAAAACCATAATCAAGCATAAGATTTGCTTACAATATGACAGTTTGTGACAAGTCATACCTTGTATAAATGTGTTGGTAAATTGTTCATAAAATGCTATCAAAAGCAACAAATTAGCAATCTATTTACAAAACCAGTAAAATTGAATTGAATATCCAGCTTGCTCTCTCTGTCTCGGGATATAGCTACTGTATATGTCAACCAACCAGCAAACACTTCTATATACACAGGTCTTCCCTTTCCCCTTAACAGCTACATATCAGTCACTCACGTCATTCTGGAATTATAACTCCAAGCTATTATCTACCATTTGTCACTTCATTGAAATCAAACAAAGAAGCAGATTTTCTAAACCACCTTCCAAAGGATCAGCGACTCTACGAGGATATCAGATGAATGCTTCAATGTAAAAGCTGAACTCTCTCACAGATGTGTCATTATATCCCTTCTAACCTGGCTCAACATATAATTGCTGCAAGCAATTATATATGGAACAGCTTTCAGAAAATGTCTGTACTACCTGACAGATTTCACTGAAATAGGAGAGATATAATGTCTGTTAAAGAAAGAATGAATTTGGTTGTGGGATGCTATTGTTTAGTCAATCGGAAGACTTTTGAGCTCTCTGTCTGTCAGTCATTTTATGAATTTGTCTAGGTGAAATCAGGATTGATCTTCAGGGGGATGGATTTTAAAACGGGAAGTCAGTTCTAAGTCAGTTCTGGAAGTTATTGAAATGACTAACATAGCTTTCAACACCGTTAAAAAAAAAACTATTTTGACTACAAGCTCCTTACAATGTTTAAAACAATTTACAAGAAAGCTTTCAGGCATTTGTCAGGCAATTACCATATAGGTTTTGTATAAAACAACAGCATTTTGTAAAATTTTAAAGCAATTTTAAAAGCAGTCAAAAGCTCTAATTTTATTGAGTGAAAAACCTTCTGCTCATTGTGCCTGATTGTGATTATTTCTACTCCAGAAGTGCTTAACTTCCATTTTATTTACTCAAAGGTTAAACAGGCACAGACAATTACTTTCTGAAGCAGTTGCAACAGGATGACCCCATCAAATGTCCAACAGTTAAAAAAGCACTCAGATATATATGTGACCCTGGACCACAAAACCAGTCTTATGTGTAATTTTTTTAAAATTGAGATTTAGACATCATCTGAAAGCTGAATACATACTCTTTCCATTGATGTATGGTTTGTTAGGATAGGGCAATATTTGGCCGAGATACAACTATTTGAAAATCTGGAATCTGAGGGTACAGAAAAATCGAAATATTGAGAAAATCGCCTTTAAAGTTGTCCATTTCTATTGGCGATTGTGCTGCATCCATTCACAAAAATAAATGTTTTATATATTTAAGGTGGGAAATTTACAAAATACCTTCATGGAACATGATCTTTACTTAATATCCTAATGATTTTTGGCATAAAAGTAAAATCTATAATTTTGACCCATACAATGTTTTGTTGGCTATTGCCACAAATATACCCGTGCAACATAAGACTGGTTTTGTGATCCAGGGTCACATATATAAAAAAGAAAGACAGCAGAGTGAGGCTGACAGCAGGGTCAGTGAGGGAGTGTGGGGGTTGGAGGTGGAAGTTTAGTGTGTCTCACTAATGGAGCTCCCCAGTGAGAGAAAGCAGGAGGGAAGGTTTCTCCCTCCCTTTCAGGTGGTGGGGGCTAAACAGAGGCCACAGAGCTCTAAAACGAGCCACAGACTAGAGGATGGAGTTCACCCTTAACATTAATATCTGATCTGATCATGTCTACCATGAGTCAATCTGACTCAAAATGAAAAACTGAAAAAACATGTGCAAACTGTTAAAACAGTGCCCACTTCCTGATAAATCATGTTCATTTCAGACAGCACAAATCAATGCATACATTTGCTTCTCTTAATCAGTCAACCAAGCAAAATTAATTACATTTGCATTTAATAATTTAGCAACCGTATTTATCTAACGTGATTTACAAAGAGCAAAAGAGAAGAATAAAACTACAAAAACAATTAGCAAAAGCAAAATATATTTGATTTATAACTCCATAAAAAAGTATTTGATCCTTTAATCTAATTCTTTTTTTTTATCACTTACTGTAACTTAAAGTAAAAAACAAAACTGTATACTGAAAGCACTGAAAACTACAGTTGATCTCATAACACATTTTGGCAATAATGTTATAGGCAAGATTCAGATTAACATTTTAAGAAACTTATTGAATAATACGGTATTAACAGGGAGAACAAACAATTGTGAATATGCAAGTGTTTAGGAAAGTGTGTGTGTGTGTGTGTGTGTGTGTGTGTGTGAGTAGGTGGGTGGCAGTGGTGATGGTGGTGTGTGTGTGTGCTTTGATCTGCTACAGAATCATTGCGGCAGAACTGATTCTAATTGCATGTTTCACTGTAAGAGTCCCTGTGCACAAGACTGCATTCAATCCAGCTACAGCAGTTGGGAAATCCCTTACAACAACACAGTATGAGCCGTGTCTATGCCTTTAATCTTATGCGCTTACAAAAAAAAAAAAAAAAACCTGGCAGATCTAAAGGGCTGAAAGCACTCTCAATATACTACGACACGACAACATAACACACAAATTGAAATCAATACAAAGTAATTAAAAGCTGAAATGAAAACAAAGCAAAGGAGTCACAGGACATAATGTGTGACTGCATCATAATAATATTAAGAAACACAAGTTATTTTGCCACACTGATAGGGCCAACATTTATGGAAGGGACTTCTCGACCAAGTGTGAGAGGTTTATTAAATATTGAAGGCGGGGGAGGAAGCCAAGCGCTTGCACCCTGCGATCCAGTCTCAATGAGTACAGCTGAGCCCAACACAAAATCAATAAGCCTTCACCGCAAGCCCTCCCTCCAGGAGCCGTGAAAGAAAGGTCAGACAACAAACTCATTTCCCTGCTAAAAAGGGCTCTGCCTCAATTAGGATTCATATTAAACACCGCTGTCGTGCAAGAACATCTGCGCCTGCTCCAATGGGTCACAATTAAGGAAAAAAAGCTTTAAATGAACTCCATTGTCTTTTTGTTAATGAACTACAATAATTTTGGGAACAATTAACAACCTTCATTACACCTGGTGATGATCGCAAATATGGACAATGTTACTCTGGAAGGGTTGGTTTTCTGGATTGGATGTGGAAATAACTTTGGTCGAGGACAACTTGCTTAGTTTATCTTAAAAACAGGAATGCTTATTCGTGTTAATATGTACCGATGAATGTCAGAGAAAACATGATTGGCTGAAGTAATTGGCCAGCTCCTACCTGATAGGCTGCCGTGGCATCGTGGCCTGTGTCATTTCCCAAACCAGTGAGCTTCTCCTTCAGTTTATGGTGGGAGCGGTGGCGCAAGCAGTACAGAGTCCCTGACATCCCCAACACCATGACAATAAAAACCATGGAGACCACCACCAGAATCAAAAAGTTGCCTGGCTCCACTCGACTGTGTTTGACCAGGGGGATGTGGTTCAGTTTGCCCCTCTGAAATTAGAACAGACAAGAGAGAGAAACCCTGGTAAACATCGTGGATTAAAAATATTAAGCATTGCAACTGTTTTCAACAATAAAGATAAAAAAAATTCTTGAGCACCAAATCAGCATATTAGAATGATTTCTGAATGATCATGTGAGGCTGAAAACTGGAGATTCAGCTTTCCCATCGCATGAATAAATTACATTTTAAAAAATATTTAAACAGAAAACTTAACTTTAAATTGTTATGTTGAAAAATTGTCTTTAAAAATGTTTTTACTGTATACTGTCACAGGATAAGAGTGTCCAATTGGTGTTTTGATATGGTACTTTAAATTAGATGGCAAGACGCTTATTGCTTTTAAGTATTACTTGTTGTACACATTGACGTACAAACAACTCAAGCCCACACTTGGGAAGTGAAGGCCTGCACCACTCTTGCCTTGGCAAGTTAAAGCATACCACCACAGAGCAATTAGGGTTGGTCCTCACTGTACCAGCTTGTTGCTAATTAGCCTCCAAGTCTTGGGTTTGGTCGGGATGGGAGAATTGGCTCAGACCTCCAAGTTAATAAAATGGGAGAGGGGCTAAGCTGAGGGGGAGTACCTAAAAGGTCCGGGCCCCGCTAACGTTCCACTGTAGAGGGGGTTGTCAGGCTTGTTAGCCCCTCGGGGGGAGGGCTGACAGCCGGGGCTAAGCTGCTGGGGGATTGGCAGCGTATTGTTTCCAAATGCCTTGTGAGGCTGAATAGACTGAGGCCTTTAGAATGGGGTTCAGATTTTTTTTTAGCTGCCTCTATTCGCATTCAGTGCTATCATACCAACCGACTGATCACAAAACTATAAGCCATGTGAGCTGCCATCCCATGATTGATTTTTCTAAAAATATTTTAGAAACAATGACTATTTTCTGTTTCCTGAATACTGATAATTTACTTCATATTTGTTATTGATGTATTGTTTTTCTTAAGGCATTAAACAACATTTAGGACTACTACAACTTTTATAACAGGATGCAAATTCATGAAGCACAACATATTTAATTCAAGCTCTAATTACATATGCCACTCCATTCAATCACGTACTGAAATCCCCCATACACTGGCTACACATTGCTGAAAATATTAGCACCTAAATGTGAGGTTTAGTAGTTTCCAAGGATTAGTTTCTACTTTTTGTGATTGTGAGCTTTTGTTGGTGCAGAAATGGTTTGCTTTCCACCCATCAAACGTTGCATGGAGAGTGTGTAGAGAGGAGGGCGCATTCAGCTGGAATAGAAGCCCCCCTCTCTCCTTCCCTCCATCCCTCTATAGGCTTAGCGCTCTCAATCGAATTACATGAAAAGATCTCTAACATGAAAAGCTGACTCTGAAAAGAAAATTGTGCTTGGCTAAATAATGTCCGCAATTAATTATAACTAAATAGAATACATGCATTAGGCAGTTGAGCAATGGACTGGAAAATGGATCAAAAAAGGAGAAGATGTTAAAGAGAAAACAAAAATGTTGTCCTGAGGTAGTTTAGTTAAATGTAAGTTACAGTGTATATGAAATTTATGACGACTACCAAAATGAATCCTAAAGTATATTTGTGCAGTATATATATATATATATATATATATATATATATACTGACAATTGAAAAAAAGAATTGTCAACTGTGCTTTGGCATAGGGGTTTCATATTTATTTTATATATACTAAATAAATATGAAACCCCTATGCCAAAGCACAGTTGACAATTCTTTTTTATCATATGTACAAAGTAGTTACTTAGCAAAAATGTTTATCATGGTCTAAATATATTATGTTGGTATATACAATTAATCAATATAACTGAAAACAAAAAATAATAGAAAAAAAAATCAATGTCATTGAGGAATTATTAGAAAAATAACCTGTCAACGACATAACTTCTCTTAATATGAGGACAGAAAAAATGCAAAGCAGACTCAACATGGTATGTTGTAATGTGGAAATCTCTTTTGAAGAAAAATCTGCTGATTATTTCAACTGAAATAATGTCAAATCTTCTCTTCCTGCAACACATCTGGTCTCATAATAGAAAACCCGCAAAGATACACTTTACGTAAAAGCAGAAAAAAAAAATAATAAAATTAGGAAAAAAGAGACAGGGGGAAAAAAGAAAGAAAGGGGGGGAGAGACAGAATCCTTTATGCTTTTATGGTTTTGTACTTCTGTAGGGAATAAAATTGGACTTGCAAATTTCTGATTCACAGGAGTCTACTGAAAAACAGACAGACAGGTTCAAATCAAGCTTTCTCTTAAAAAAGTACCTTATTTGAACTAAAAATACAAGGAATTCTGGGCGTATAAGTCTCTCTACCTAAATGTGTTCCAGTGAAAATATGTTTCATTTAAATATATATAATAAAAAGAAAAAAATAGATATATTTTTTTAATCTAAATGAGAAATATGAAAAAAAAACTGTTGGAGTTGAAAATGATAATATATAATATAATATAGATAAACATAAAAAAAAAAAAAAACAAAACAAAACAAAAAAAACCAAGGAAAAACAAGACATTGCAAACAAAAAGAAGAAAAATGTTACAGGGTGAAATGTGTTCCTGAATTAATGGGTGTGTTTCCAGGGTCATCGGATATTGCTTATCCACAGATTCAGCTAATCAATCTCTTGACTGAAACTTTACCAAACTGACAAAATTTTAATCTTAATGTTTCTCTTTATTATTAAGCGATAAAATAACAACATTTGTAAAGCAGTGAATCAATGCCAATACAAAATAACACTTGAATCCAGAATTACTATTCTAATAAATAAAAAATAAAAATAAAAATGAGCACCTAACACAAAGGCCACTGCCCAACGTACGGCCAGAAAAATTGCACCTACAGATTTTTTTATTTTATTTTTTACTTTTTTAAGCAATCTATACGTATGGACTTTTTTTTTATACATATATATATATATATATATATATATATATATATATATTTTTTGCTCTCAAAAATTAACAGGAGGATTTGTATATTTGAGGATGGATAAAATGGAGATGGATTTGGGATGCTCTGGCTGATTTAAACATTAAGGAAAGGGTTGGGTGGAGGAGACTGTGATGGGTGAAAGGTTGAGACAAGGGCCGCCCAGATATCCTTTAACTTTTACACACATTAATCTCTCAACCTTAAAATCATTCATCCACTCAAATCTCAGCTCTATATCTTTAAAATATGTTGAAACTAAATCAATTTAAAAAATAACATACACATCATGCACACTGTATTGGACAAATGAAAAGCAGTTTTACAGTCATTGTGTTTTGAAATACAAGTTCTATTATCATTTTTAAAACTCTTTAAAAAAACTAGACTATAATTTGTATTAAGTGAGAAAAATATTTCTGTTTCACTATTTATAAGAAGATCGTCTAAATTGCAGCATGAATGTCGAATCCTATTGGAAAAATAATCAAAAATTAATTTGTATATATCAGGGAATATATGACTTTAAAAATATCTTACATTTCACTAGCATTTCACTTAAGTTAACTTTCCATGTAAATTAGAGATTAGACATTGCCCATGTTTAAAAATATTTACATTAAACACGTCAGACATTAAATCTGAATAGAATACGCATAATGAATCTATGATGACTGCAATTTGTCTAAGTATAAAACATTATTGCCCTACATTTCGTTCTTTAGCTCGTTTATGGAACATTTATTAAAAATATAATGATCAGAAATAGGCTAAATAAAATAATTATTAGTCCTTGTAAATAATCCCAAATTGTGAGAGAAGTTTTTCTTCATTTATCAACCCATCTAGGCTACCTAAGGCATCTTTCTTCTTATTATTATTTATTTTTGGCTCAGAGTCATATGCAATTTGCGAAGACCCATGCAGACGAAACACCGCTTTCAATGCGATCGATTTCCCACAAACGACCAGCTAAACACCGATTCCTCCCTCTAAAAAAAAATGAACCGAATGTTGCTTAGTATCTGTGCCATCTGCACAGCGCTTACCACCACTCTATATCGACTCACGACCCATATCAATTACATAACATCTGCAAACCATCTTGGCCATAAAATCGCAAACTATGCACGCGCTTCTATCAGCAGAAGCGTTTAAAATGAGAAGCACGATGAAATTTGCCATGCTGTAGCACCGCCATGTAGCAAGTCTTGCAGGACAGTGTCACTCTCTCATTATCAGTCCAGATGCATCCGGATGCGCAATAAGTTTTAGGTGACGCTTAATGGCGCGTTCACAGCCTCGTTACATTAATTTACCCGACCACTATACACGTGCATCAGACATACAGACAAGTGCAAGTCCAGATAGATAGTTACCTTGTTCCATTTTCTGACAGCGCGCGACGGATGCTTTTCAAGATCCTATTCCGCCTTTCTACATCAGATGTCCGGCTTGGCGACTGCAGCTTCCTTTCTCAATCCCGCTAGCTAAGAAAAGTTTTTCACCTCCGCGTTCGCGTCCACCTCAACAATAGACCGTCACTGTTCACAGTGTTTTTAAACAGAAGAGTTGAAAAAATAAATAAATAAAAGAGAGTTTGAAACATAAAGACGGGAGCGGGAGAAAAAGGCGAGCCAAATCGCCCGACACATTTCCTAAAGACTTATAAGAAGCTGCAGTGGGTTGTCTTGTCCTTTGAATGATCATGTGCGCCTGAAAAGCCGGGTTTTTTTTTTCACGGAGCCCCTCCTTATATTCAGCGAGACTCGAGTCGCTGTCTGTAGCACATGTCACATCCACTGGTTGCTATAGCGATGCCTCCACATGTTGCCCACAGCTCGAGGGGCGCTAATCAGCGCGCGCGGGGTAGAGAGGGCAGCTTGAATGGACGGAGAGCTTGTCACTCATTTGTTCAACTATTCGGGATTTCTGTGCCTGCTGAATTCCTCGCGCTTGGATTTTCCCTAAGCTTTCTCCCACGTCTTTAACCCGTTATATCGCAATCAAAACGAACTAATGTTGCAACGCCCACCACCAACTACTTCGTACGAGCCAGACAGAGAAGGGCGCTTCACTGACCACTGTATCGACCCGTCGTTTTAGGACTGACATCAAAGAATATAAATCAGTTACAATTCAAACATCGTCTTGCATATTAAATAATTAAAAATAAAATGTAACACACACATGCACTGCACAATAATAAGACTAGATAATATTTGACATATGAACATTTTCCCTATTACATAAAATGCCTGGTTTCCTTCCTCTTCAACTAAATATCTAATCATTTATTTCCTTGCAATTTTTTTTAGCATAATTGTATTAAAATAATACCTTAACAAAAATTATGCTTAAAAATATAAGTAACCGCATAATAATAAATAAATAATATAATTCTAGTTTTGATGGTCAACAAAATAGGGCAAGGAAAAAGACTTAATGATCAGTGAGATAAAGCCCATGTAGTGAAGTGACTAAAGCTGCAAAAAGAGGAACTTATTTTGTTCTTAATAAAAAAAAAAATATCACAATTTTCGGGGACTATTGTGAGGTTTGAGGAGGGCAACAGCTGCAGCGAGCAGAGAGGGATTACCAAGTCTAACGAAGAGAGGGGTGTGTGTGTGTGTGTGTGTGTGTGTGTGTGACTGTTTCTGTGTGTGTAAGAGAGAGAGAAAGAGAAAGCAATGCAAGCACTCAGAGAGGGAGAGTGTGTAAGAGCTACACAACATGAGCCCGTGAGGTGTAAGTGGCCGTATTTGTGTGTGTGTGTTTGTGTGTTGAAGGAACTGGGGGTGGGGTCCCGTCAAATGCAGATGACGAGCCTGCGGAGGGGTCTTCGGTTTATCTTTGGTTTCAGCTGCACTCCTCCCTCCGTTGTCCCCTGCTTACCCCTCTTTGTCCCACAGCGTGACAGCTGGAGTTGGCAGAAATGAGAGAAGAACAAATAAAGTGGTTCACCCATTCCAGAATCTCAATATCCGATTAACACACCTTAGCGTGAGCACCGGCCAGACATACTTCCACCTTTAACCTCACCTCTCTTCATTTTCCTTTCTTTTCCTTTCTTGCTGTAAGAATGGGCGTGCTGTAGTGAATGACTTGTATACAAAATATGATCTTCGACATGGACAAACAAGCCCAAAACCACAGAATGGCTAGATAAGCACACTAACATTTCTTTCATAATATTTTTTTGTGTATCCACTTTATGACTATGTGCCTATTTTGTCTGTTTCTATGATAAATGCCTGCCAGAATGGTGCATCTGTGTCCTAATATGCATTGAATTATTATTTCACAGCTTCAACCGCTGATGCATAAACCATTTGTGTAATTTCTTAGAGAATAAAATCTGGATGACTAAAAACCTCACTGCCATTTCTGACAACACAAAAAACCTTAATGATATATGAAATTATAGACATTTAATGTCACCCAACAATGCAATATCATTTTTCAACAAGGACATTAACACTAACTTGTAACTGAAGCAATAGCTGCAGTGCCACTCAGTACTATATAGAAACAGCATTGCACGCCTTCCGGCTGTAAAGAGTCCTGTGGTGACTGACAAACAATACTGTTCTGATCAATCTAAATCACTGACTGCAGAAGGAGAGAGTGATGTTAAACACGCATCTGGATAGAGCATGAAGTCAGGCTGCCTAAACCATGCCTCCAACCATACTCACAGACTGAGCCATCTGTTTGTATCTTTCCTCAAGTATAACCCTCTGTCTCAAATGTAGATGCTTGATAGTGCAATGTAGGCTTTACATAGGTGGTCAATTCAGAGTTATACTGTAGGAGTATTTATGAAACTGCTTATTTTCACACTTTTCTTATACTTTTTCTTTGTTTAATGCATTTAACTCTCAAACCCATTAACTTGTCTAACACTACATAGTTAAAATGTGACAGAACTATTTATTTCTCAACAGGGTAATTGATTTTTGATGTTGCTTGAAAATATGTTACAGCTGTATAGTATTTAGTATTAGGTGCAACAAATTACAGTACATATTGTACACTCCTAATATTTCATATCTATCATTACCAAGGTTTGTGCACTTAATTTGTGCAAAAAAGACAACATGCTGTTGTTTAATGGAGTTGGGCTAGTCCAACTCAGTCATAATTTGTAAATGATGGCGAAATCATATTAAAAGCATACAATCCAAACCCTAACTTAACCATCATTTTAATAGGAAACAGCTATGAAAATTATATCTTTTCATCCAATCCCAAGTTGTATGCCATGCTGTATGAAGTTGCCATGTAAGAGTGTTAGCTGTGACAGTGTAAAGGTGCGGTCTCATTCGTACATTCAGTTTAATGTTATTAAGTTAAATTTCATTTATCATTTATGATTCACCGGAACTATGCATTGTAGACACTTACATTATGTGTTTGCTCCATCCATGCAATAAATGTGTGCCCTTGAATAAGCAGGGTTTTCCTTCAACTGTTCAGGAAAGGTGATGTCAATGGTATGACCCATTTTATGTAAAACTTTAGTATTTTATCTTATAGAAAATAATGGTGACTTTTCCATGCAAGGAAAGCATTTTATTTCATCAGTAGTGACCACGCAATGACTTGGCAGCTTTATCAATGGCTTGAGAGGTTTGACTCAGGACTATTGCTGTCTCGATAGAGAGCTGTCATCTACTCATCTGAATAGCAGTGTCTGTCCTAAGGAGAGCTCAAAAATGGGTTGCTCAAAAATGTGTCAATGAGAGCTACGGACGGAACGTGAGCACAATCTAGCGAAAGGCGTTAAAGACAGCAGCACGTGTCTGTGAAGGAAAGCAGGCCGCGAATGGTGAGGCCGCGAATGACGCTGCACAATGTCTCCATGAATTAGCACATGTAGTCATTTAATGTTTATATATTTTAAAGCACTGAATCACTATCGAATATCTTAATTAGATTCATAGCATTTTAAATAAATTATTGACCGAAATCAACGATTCACGATTCAAAAATACATGTTTGAAGATCGATGCATATGCATTGTCAGGATTTGTAAGCGATCCATCGTGAAATCGAGTGAATAGTTACACCCCTAGTAGCGTTGTATGAAGCAAAGTTCACACAGAAGTCACATTCAAATAAAGCAGCTTTCTTTTGAGCAAAGCTGCAAATTAGCATGACCAACATGAACCTGATGCTAAATCTGTGCCAGGATGGATGGAGGGAGCGAAACATGATGTCACACTTGGGAGCCCCAATCACCTCTGCTTTTTTGAGAAAAGGCCAATGAAAATTGGCGAGTGGAATTTGCATGTGTCACTCCACCGGACATACAGGTATAAAAGGAGCTGGCTAGCATCCACTCATTCAGGTTTGTGCTGAAGAGCCGAGACAGTGTCCCGGCCATTTCAGTGGGAAGTTCAGCGCTGTGGCAGGAAGGACTCCACATCTCATTCCCTTTATCAGGGAACGGAGGTTGCAATAATAAATGAGACATTCCTCTGTCAATCTTTTTTACGTGGTGTTGATGACTGACACTAAAGGTCCCCCAGGGAAAATGGCACAACAGCTAAACCGTGTTATGAGGTTTTTGTTGGCCCTTCGTTGCATGCAGGGACAGAGAGGACAGTCTTACCATGGGAAAAGGATACTTCAGCCAGTCTTCTGACCTTTTCTCTCTTTTTTTTATTTCACAGCTGTGCGGACACAAAGAAGCACTGAGGAAGCGTTCCTTTTTCCATGTGGAAAAAGGAACACTACAGAGATCACATTCTGCCCGAAGGTAGGTTAACACGTGGAGAATACATCACATGGACTTACCCACCTGGAAGTAGCACACTTGTAAAGAAGTCTCTGCAGTAGGTCCTACCTGAAGAGGGAGTAACTTCTATAAGCACAGTGACTGGCGGAAGACATGGGTTTAAGTAAAAACGCAGGACGCATAGTAGACGCAGCAATGACAAGGCAGGGTCTGCCTCATCTTAGGGCAGTGCTTGCAATTTTACTACTTAGTCCCTAAAAGGGATAGGGGGAATTTTGGGCACGTAGCCCGTCCATATGCCCTAGGAGCCTCTGACATTGTTTCAGTGGAACTGCTGTTTTTCCCCCGAAAGTCTACGAGGAGCTCAGCATTGACTGAGCGCGCTCATTCATGTGATGCGGTCGAAGTGACTAAATCCAGCTCCATCCCAAGAAAAGAGATGCTTTGCACTGGGGAGAGCTTGCTCTTTTCCCAGTTGTCCTGAAGCCCCAAATGGCTGAGGTGTCTGAGCACCAGGTCCCTGTGTGCACAACAAATCTCGAGAGTGAGCTAGGATCAGCCATTCATTGAGATAGTTCAGAATGCTAACGTCATCTTCCCTTAATTGGGAAAGGGCAGCCTCTGCAACTTTTGAGGTGGGAGGGACAGCCTGAAAGGAAGGACCTTGTCCTGGTATGCCTGACCCTTGAAAGCAAACTGAAGAAACACTGTTGAGGAAAAATCAAGCCATGGAAGTACACATTGTTCAGGTCTATCATCACAAACTAATCCTGTTGGCGAAAGCATGTCTGCGTTAACATCTTGAACGTGAGTTGAATCAAAAGTCACAGGTCTAAGATTGGTCGCAACCCAACACCTTTCTTTGGCACGATGAAGTAACGGCAGTATAAACCTTTCTTCATCTTGGCTGGAGGTGGAACAAAAAGAAAAGAAAACAAAGAATTCTCCGCCATGACCTTCGTCGCTTGTAGAGCAAAGTTGGTTGCCGAACACAGTTCCTGCATCAATCCCCAGCTCAGAACTAACCTAGAGCAGATCTTTAAGGGTGTTGGCCTGATATACCTGCAGGATGGCCTTGGCATGCAAGGCGGAAGCAGCCTGTCCAGCAGCACTGTAAGCCTTCGCCGTTAGAGATGAAGAAAATGAGCCCAGAAACCTATCATCTGCGAACACTCGGGACAGGGCAGAGGATTCCACTCCAGGCCAATGTTTGCGGTGGCCCGGGCAAGCATGGTCGCCAACTCAGCATCGAAACTCGATAATTCATCCTCATCTGGAGCCCCAAATGAGAAATCAGCTGTGCCATTTGATGCAATGCTGAACTCATCCGGGAGCTCCACCGGGCGCAATTTGCAAGACGAGGAATAGGAGGTCCATGGGGATTTACCCAGGGGAAAAGCTCCCATTGTTGCACTCAGATCGCCCTAAACGCTAGCCACCGCAGCCTTGTGCATTGCAGAAGGACCGTGACAGGAGCAGCTGAGGTGACTCCTTTTACTATAAAAGAGAGTCGTGATCGGAGCGTTTCCATGGTCATGTTCTCGCAGTGAGGACATTAAAAATCTACGAAAACTGTCTCAGCATGTGTGTGACCCGAACACGAGTCAAAGATTCTGGCAGTCCGAGGATGAGCGATATTGCCATACCCAGAGACATTCAGGCAGAGAGGTATCTTTAAAAAGATGCTCTCTGTCTGTGTTTGCTCTTTTAGAGGAAGCTTGCTTTTTCAGATCGCTGCACAGCACTGCCCACAAGGCTATTTCTCCTACATAACAGCTTTTATTTTTTGTTCCTTTGTCTTTGGGTTGTTATATTTCTCACAGAAAACTGCTAGTTCTAAATCAGATAAGCACAGTAAATATTATATTTATATGAATGCATTAGTGAGAGTGCATTACATATGATTTCATGTGAATTAATTCTACCTGGCAGCGTCTCTCTACTAATAGTGAAGCTGTGGGTTTTAGTTACTAAAAAAATATATGCTAGCCTTGAACTTTTCAGTTTCTAAGCTATTTTACTGATAAATCACAGAACAGTGTTGACAATACATTTATGCGCTACTGAATGATTCTGTGTGCGTGCGAGCTATTGTCTGTATGTATGTGCATTACAATGCAGCAGCGCATTAGTTTAGAACAGCGATTAACTTACATGTACAATAATCTGTTTAAAACGTGCGTTCACCCAATACATTTTGAGCATCCAGATGGTATAATCAAACATATCTTGTGGAGCGCTCTCGGAGTAGACATTTATTTGTCATTTTAACTGTTGGAAATGGAGTGTAGAAGTGGAAAGATTTCCTGTCCTGTTGGGCACTCTATAGGTCATGATCAGCGACTAGTTGACGTCAAGCTTGAAGTGTCATGGCAGAGCATTAAAGTCGACTAGTCGCAACCCCCAATAGATTACACTTCACTCGGCTCCAAAGAACAAATCTGAACGAGTAGTGCATGCCTGCTCCTTTTATACCTCTATGTCCGGGGGAGTGGCGCAGGCAAATTCCATTTGGCAATTTTATTTGGCCTTTTCTCAAAGTGGGCTACCAAGTATGACCCCACTGTCAGTCAATGACGTCAAAATGACTGATAGATAGGGAACTTCAAGATTCTGCAGATTCCTATTTAAATTAACCAATTTTGGTGCAAAAAAATCCGCCCAAACAACGGTAATTGTGGCCGCGCTTTAAGAAAAAGTAGCCCAATCAATCAAATATTTGACTCAGCATTATGTGAAAGACTGAGAAAACAAGCATTTGCTTAATAAATATCCTGTCTGTCAGAGCATTTTAACACTTTGCATTTTTGGCAAGTTTAGAACATGAATTCACTTCACCACTGAGAGCTAACATCAGCATGTTGTGTGACATTTTCAGGGTATTTTGGAGTGAATTAACTTTACATTCCCTTCATGGATGAAAGAGATTTGGTGGAGGGGAGAAGATGGGAAAAAACAACCCGCCTCTAATCCACACTGAACACTGCTGCACTAATTGGCGAGCGCTAACATTTGGCTCGCTATGTCTCATACATATATAAGGCTTAAAGGACTAATTTAGGGAGAGATATGTGTCGGCCATGTCGCTGCAGTCTTTGCCGTAGATTAGCTTGTTAAAATAAGCTCCCTCATTGTCTGAATCTAGGCTAGAGCTAGACCCATGCCAAGCGGTTCAAAGCCATGAACAAGCTAGCGATCAAGGTAAATGCTACGCTTGTCATCTTGTGTATACGGACTCAGCATGATCAAAACCCAACAACACATACACAGCTGACTTTGCTTCAAAATAACACTGAAAAGCAAACCAATAAAGAAAATCAAACCATGAGGCGACACAGTTACTAAGAATAATACTTCATGGAATATGGAGAGTTGGATGCCAAAGAAATTTTGACGCTGATTCTGCTGTTTAACACAGCATACACATAAGATACATTTGGACGCATGATTTAAGTGAAGAAACAATTGACAATCCTTATAAATCTTGGTATTGACTGGTACCACTGTGAAAACATCTATTCAACAAATTTTACTACTTTATGCAGAGTCATAAAAAACCCTCTAAGCTGCACAATTACTGTTCCACGCTGCTGCTGATCTGGTGGAAAATGCTGACTCAAGGTTCAGTCCACCTTACTTGGAGCTGCTCGGGCCAGGGCCAACAATTAAAGTATTCCCTTAATGCCCATATCAATACTTCTGATAGGCTCCCTTTAAAGTTTAAGAGTTATGGATTTCATTAGGAACACTGTACTCTCAGGGCCTTTAGCCATGGTTATTATGTTGGACTCTATTAGCAGTTCTTGCGTTTTAAAGGACATGCTTGGAAGCCACTTTAAAATGAGATGACAAAACCTAATGATGGAATTGCAGCACATTTAGGCATTTGAGACATTTTATATACTGGATGGAAGGTTATGATGAATCTGCTCAAATGCTGCTCAAATATGTATAATCAATTTTGTGTTATTTATTATTGGTTCATTTATGAAATGACTGAGCTAAATATACACAGAGAAAAAAAAAAGAGTTGTTACTAACAACTATCATATGGTTACCACACTCTCTAATTTGTGCCCTACTTTTAACGTTTTGTTTAAGACACAATCTGTAATTGATAAACACCACTTTAAACCAGCATTATTTTTGAGGTCAAAGAAACCCCTTGAGCAGAATCAGGAGAGAAGCTTATTGCTGAAGGTGTCTTATGCCACCACTAAAAGTCTGTCCGATGCAGTAATTACAGACTGCTGCTCCACCACTGCCTTTTAAACCTCAAAAGACCAGTGAACCAGGCACTGTGATCTTCCTGCTGAACAATTTGGAGAGTTTGGTATGTCCCTTTCACAGAACTTATTTTTTACTGCCATTTTGTTGCTACAGATTAGATGTCTTCACTGAATGTGTCAAGCCCTGCAGTTATGTTAAAAGCAATCGCTGAAAGTCTAAAAGTGTAGAAAGAATGATTACCGCAATGTCATTGTTGATAAGTCAAGAGATGTGAGTGGTTATGACGAAAAAAATGTATTGCCCTTAAAAGCTATTTCACTCACAATAAGATGATGGTTAGAATATACTATAATCTTGACTCATTTTACATTTGTACAAAGCTAAAACGCATTATTTGCCAAAAGTATCCACTGGGTAAATCTGGCATGTATAAATCACATTGATAAATGTGTTTTGTCTCTGACAAATAAAGTCATATTTACTACAGTAAATTGAAACATGGCCAGAATATGAAAATCCCTTTTAATCAACAGGTTTGGGCTAGTCCAGTATGTCCAATCTTAATGTGTGTATGGATGTGTGTGTGTGTGTGTGTGTGTGTGTGTGTGTGTGCATATACAGTAATGTCATTTTTTTAAATAATAAGTCATCAGTAAGTATCCTACTTTACCGGTATTCGCTAAAATAGTGCAATCATATATTTTGATTTCTAAATATGTAATGGCACTTTTTAATTTCTCTAAGCATGTGCTCTATATCTTGCAATCCTAGTCCACATTCACATAGAAACTGCCAGCCAAACTAACAGATATCTCAAAGGTCAATCATCTCCTGAAGCTGAATCCTGAAATGATCTGCAAAGAGCTCACAGATCCCAAGATCTCTCCATTAAAATCTCTATATAATCTGCTGCACTGTAATAAACCAGGACCTTGTGTTGGAGCAGAGCTTGTATCTACAGGTCCAATACCACATATATTTAACAACCTTAGAAAGAGTTGAAGGTGATGTTTTTAAGACAGTCCCTGTTGATTTTTTCTGCTAGGGTCATCCCAGGTCTGTAAACTAAGGAATCTGAGACCGCTTCCATTGTTACACCATCACCGCACACATCATTACTCACCATCCATACATCAGTGTCAGATCTGCCACCTTGTTCCTGTATGCAGTCTCATTCTGCTGATTAGGACACTCATTCACACATGACACCTTGCTTTTCCCCTGATCTGGATAATGGACATTTTTAAAAGCAGCCTGTGACTATAAAGAAAGACAGTGAGAGGTTGAAAATAGCTCTAACAAGAACTGAAGAACTATCAGGCCATCCTTAACACAGTTTACGCCGGTTTATTGGAAACTATTACGAAAAATGTAAAATTCAGAGACAAGAAAACATTCAGAAAAAAACTTTTAGCAGGCAACATGTTGATGTGGGGAACTTACACATTCAAGATATTTCGCAGACACTCTTATCCAGAGTGACTTAAAAGAGCTTTAGTATCACATTAGACGATTGTGATCAACAGATGGCATGCAGGTAATTTGAAAAGTTATCTGCTAGAATGGATGTGCTTTTGTACAAATACAAAGAAGTCCAATTGTACTAGTACAATAAACTTAATCCATGTCATATTTTTTGTGTGATGGTTCACAGCCCTGTATTGTGGCTTTAATTTGTTTCCTTTTAAAAATGTTTTTTGGCCCTTGTCTTGTATATTGATCCATCTAGGAATTGAAAGTTCTGCTGAGGTCCTTTAATCAGTTATGCATGTCTCTGTTAAATTATGGTTTTTGATTATGGCAATGGCCTGATTTTCATTAGGATACAGATATGATACACTATTTTGTAGATTGTATTATCCACATACTCTTTCATGAATCTATAAAGTGACCCAATTATGCTATTTTAAAGGCTCCTAATTTTGTTTTGGAGGTCTCCTCAAAAAACACTTTCATTTTCTCATAATATACATTGCACATCACCACATTTTTCAGCGATTCTCAAACGACTCGATGGATGAATCAGTCTCTCTAATTAGCTTGCTCTGCTCTGATTGGCCAGATGGCCCAGTCTGTTACAATTGGTCTACAGCTTACAGTGCCTGTTAGAAGCTAACGGCCATTACCATAACTAAACGTCCGCTCTGTCCGGATGCTTCCTAAAGCTCAGCGATTATACACACTGTAAAGACAGTAACAATGACATCGATTTTACCATATCAATCCGAGTGCGAGTCTGATGATGAAGAAGTAGTTATTCAACTTGAACCTCCATCAAAAGGACAACTTGAGCAGGACGTTTCTCAGTGATACGCTACTCAGTTTGAGGTACATTATGAGATGTTGCAGTTGGTCATTCCTCACCATCAGCATTAACAAGTGCATATCCATCAACAAACCGATGTGTATATTTCTAATTTATTGCAGTGCACATGCGGGAACTGTATCAATAACGGTGCATATGTTCACCCAGCACTAACGTGAATGACTGATGTAACAAACGTTTGTAAACCATCCTTTATCATTACTCAAAGTAGTAAGAACGACAGACAATCTGCATTAATAGACAAAGTTTTAGGTAATAGTGGCCCACAGCTGCTTAGCAGAAGTATTTCAGTAAGATAACGTGAGTTAGCCAGCTAGCCGGAAACTTACACAATATAAACACAAAACTAAGTATTTTGAACACCCGGTAAAATATATATACATCAATAATTATTCATACTTACAGGTTGTGATTCTGAGGAGCAAGTTGGTCTAAATAAACTGGGTACTAACCTATATTTCAAGAGCAAGCGTTTTGCGAATACTGCATTAAACTCTTTTTTTTTTTTTTTTTTGAGAAGCAGTTGTCAGTAAAATGGCTATCTGTGGCTGGCCAAGTTGTTCGTGGGTGGACAACGTACAACATAGGCAGACATTATGTAAATGTATCTTCTAGTGACGTAGAACCGTAAAGCAGTAGGATGCGAAAGAAATACGACTCATAAAGGCGGTTCAGAGTTGATTCTTTCTTTTGGGAGACAATAACTTTATCGTACACTTTTGACTTTACAATTTTTACAAAAACTTTACATTCACAAACAGCTATATTACATACTGCATGAAAGGGAATATTCGAACCATAATAGGGGCACTTTAATAAATCTGTAAACACACTCATATCAGAAGCTGTGGATCACTGCTCCAATTCTGCTAACCGGTTTTGTACAATATTATGTGTGAATGTCTCTTTAATGCTGCAGTGTTCACACTTTCTTCACACTAAAACTAGATTTTAAAGGATAGAAGCATGCACACTACCTTATGAGAGAGTTGAAAGGAAATGACAGGTTTGTCTGTCATATTTTATGTCACCCTGAAATATCAATGGATTTGTCAGATGGTAGCTTGAAGCCATTCCTCAAATGTACGTCCCCTGCAGTGAATACAGATTATGAGATACATGAAAAAATTCACTAAGTGAATAAATGTAAATGGACAGTATTTCTAACATGGCAATTCCTCAATCATAGTGTCATTACTGGTAGTGCATTAGTTTTGAAGTCATGAGAGGGGATTTCAATGTCTTTACTTTTTCTATATCAAAATCTTAATCTCTCTTCTATTCTTAGTACAAGCTTTACATTCTTGATTTTTTGTAATAGTTCTGTATAAGTCCTTCAATTGTCCTCAGTGCAAAAAGATGAGTCATGAACAACAATCACTAAAAAACAAACAAACAAACAATTAAAAAAACAGTCTATCTTTCAGATAATGAGACAGTATTAAGAATCAAGCGTATGTAAATTTACTTTTTTGTCTTGTGAACTACACGTAAACATCTGCTATTTGAAGTAGATTATTCAGGCCATTACTAAACATGCATAAAACATGCAATTTTTATGATCCCTAATTTTTTAACATTTTGCAGATTCTGCATATGTATGTAAATGAATGACCACAACTAACATTTACAATAGGTAATTTTAATTGTTAAATGTGATATATACAGTATATATCAAATATATATATATATATATATATATATATATATATATATATATATATATATATATATATAGCAAACTATAATGCCTTGTAGAGCATTGTAGTGTATTTTTTATATGGTCTATGTATTTGAAGAGTTTTGACACTGCAAATACAGCCTCCATTACAACCTAAAGTACTTTTTTACACCGCAAACACTCATTATACACATTTCGATTTAACAGATACATGCCACCACAAAACAACACGTCAAAGGAGAGCAAGAGAAACACCAATCACATCAATAGCTGTTGAAGTTGACGGCTGCCGGTGCCACATGCTCTGAATTCTCCCAAAATGTTTACTTCGTTGTCATTTCATTTGTCTCCACCACCCACTGCCTTCCTCAACCACAGACTTACAAAGCACACGTTACTGACTTCAAGAGAGGACAGTCATTAAGGAAAGAGCCATTACACAGAAGAAATGCAAAAAAGAGAAGAAAAAAGACAACATAATGGTCACATAAATTCTCATTAGCATCTTCATTACTACAGCACAACCAGTGGGAGAAAACATTTTTCCTCGGCCTAGTCATTGCCATGACAACATGACTGAAACACAGCTTGACGACTATCCTCGACACGGGTTGCCTGTCTATCAATCTACATGCAACTTTCTAGGGAAGTTAGATGGACACATGTAAAACCTTCTCCCCTTGAGTCTGAAGAGTAAGAGATGGTCAAGAGCATGGAATAGAGCCAGGCCAGTTTGATCCATCCCCTCACAATTCCTCCTAACAGGCCAACGCTGAGACCTGACTTGATGCCAATCACATTTTGATTTCAACACTTAATTACTGCTAGTATAACACAGTGTCACAACTGCTAATGATGCTATGGAGCCTGGGTTTCTCCCTCAGTTCACTCCAGGAGACCTCGACCAGAGCTAACAGTGTCTTAAGTTCACATGGAAGCTGTTCTCTTTTTGCCTCGAGGCAAAAAAAACGAGCTCAACTCAAGCTCTGGTGAATGTGTAATGAAGCCTATGCCCATGCCCATGAATTGCTATGAGGAACTGTCTGTTTTTATTTTTCCTCTGCTTAGTTCTACCACCAGACACAACATCAGAGGAGTCAGATAGTCAGCAGGTGTTGGTTATGGAGGTTTACAGCACATTAACCATAGCTAAACTGTACTGAAACAGAATCCTTGACAGTTACGAGGGACTGCAGACAGATTCACAGGACATCAAGCAAAATATATGTATATCAGAGCACGCGCTGAGCAGACACCACAGACAATCAGCGACATATTCGTTTAGCGCACATTATCACTTCATTACTTTTAATGATCAGCTCATGTTGAGGGGGGTTTAAAAGCCTTGATTATTTTGCAGTGTTTCCACAATCTGCATTTGTATTAGCACCTCATTTAAACTGAATAACCTTGATGAAAGACATACTGTGGAGAAAAACATTGCGCCAATCATATGCAAAAGCATGAATGAGACAAACATGCAATGAAAAGGAAAGGTTAGGATGACTATTTCCATGTCGCCAGAAAAACCAGACATATGAGAAAAAATAAATGTGATATTGGCATACACTATATTTAAAAATGTCAGAGTTAAAAAGGAAAAGAACATTTATAATAAAGAGCTGATAATGAAAATAAATGCACTGATTTGGTTTATAAAAAGTTGTTGATGAACGAAAGTATCTATGCAGAGCACACTATTCTTAGCATATATTTTTCTTAGCATTTTCTTAGCATTCTTCTGGATACGTTTCTACTCCTCAGCATGTCAGATTTGTTAGAAGAACTTGATGTTGTACAGCCCTACTACGCTTAATATTCACATATTTTAAGTTTTAATGAATAATTTAGGTGTGTTGCATAACCCAAATCAAAGCACCTGTCTTTTGCTATAGCATGGACGGCAATCCGTGAAAATCACCAACTGCTAACATATTCACAACACTATGATATAGCTACTCTGTCTCAACTGAAGTCAGTGTATTTTAAATGTCCGTGGTATTACAGCGAGTCTCTAAAAGTGTTCTGCTGATAGACTCACAAAGTGACGCCTGCCGTGAGAAACAGCAGTCGCCCACTCACTGGGCTTCAGACCTGCTCTGCTTCTGACCCCACCAGTGCTTTACCATGTGACATGTCCCACAAAATGGCACTGAGAGGGAGACCCTGCCAGGCTGACATTTAAACCCCAGCACTGTACCCAGCTGTGACCCCGCACCACCATCCCTCACTGCCTGAGGGTGCTTGCTCTGTCTCTGTGTCTCTCTCTCGCTCTCTTTTCAAACACACACACACACACACACAATTGAGATGACACGCTGAGAGGAAAGCAAGACTAGACTAACATATGGCAATAGCTGATCATTCAAAACAGTAGACTGTTATAAACTGATCATTTAACTGCTTTGGATGAGACTGGTTTATGGGATACAAATTAGTTAACATACTGTTAAGGAGTAACTAACTAAAGGTAGTGACATTACTAACATAATTATTTTTGTAGCATGACAATAGTTTCATAAGTGTAACTATTTTAGTGATTTAGTAAATTTATCCAGGAAGCTGCAGTGTAACATGACCAAATACTACATGGTTGCTTTTAATGTCTGAACTGAGTGAATAATAAAAAAAACAAGGCTAAACAGTAGACTCAGAAATGTAGCAATGGGTTGTAGTGGATCAATTCACTCTAAATGTTCAAAAATCATTCAGTGATTTGAATCCCTGTACTGTTATGCCCAGTTATGCAAGGTGTTAGGTGGATCTGATGTATTTATAATAAATTGAACTGCTCAAGTTTGATACTGTCACCCTAATTTAACTATTTAATTAATTTGTGACACTTAAGACTGTCACAGCAATGGCTGGTGAAAACTGAGCTTTGCCAATACATTTTAAAGTATATTAAAATACTATAGACAGCCGTTATTTTAAACTGTAATAATATTTCACAATATTACTGTTTTTAATTATATTTTTTTCTGATCAAATAAATGCAGTCTTGAATGGTAGTATATACATATTGCCCCGCTACATTACTTCAATGTAGTTAGATACTTCTTGTTTCTATCTTGTAAGTGTAACTAACCACTTTTACAAAACAGTAGCTTGACGACAGTAGTCAAACTACTTCAAATTACGATTGTAGCTTGCTTGGCAATATACAGTTTCAAAGTAGCTTCCACAACACTGGTTTTAATTAAGCCAAGGTAAGGAATACAGTTAGCATGTTTCAGGAAAAAATGCCATTATTCTGTTGGATACTTGAGGTTAGAATCAACAGAGAGACCGTCTGTTATTGATATAACATGAGGTAATGGTCTTTGTGTTTCAAGGAATAAAATGGTGCCATGAGAGCAATTTGTGGGAGTAATGTCTAATTTGAAGCATTTGTTGTCAGAGCAGCTCTAATGGCATGACAGCAGCAGCATTTACAGTACTTTTAATGTAACTTTAAAAGAACACAGAGTAAAAGCTGCAATTGTCATTAAACCACCGGCCTCTCATATATGTCACTGTCAGATGATGTGAAAAGAGTGCAGTGAAGGTCGAAATAGCTGGTTTGAATCCCATCAGCTTAAGGTTGATCTATCCATTACCTTTTAAAACAGAGAAAGAAAAGGGAGGTGTAATGAGGGATAGATGCAGGTGCCCACACGTTACTCACTATTCCCTTTCAACACTCATAAATGAAATAAAAAAAAACACCTCTCACGCTGCTTTGGAAAATGCTTCAGTGGTTGATTGGTGGGGGGGAATGCCTGCACGCCTGCACAGACCGCCATCAAACGCTCTTTCCCTGACCAAAAGGTCAGACCTTGGTAAAAGGTTGCCAGAGTCGCGAGTCTGCCTCTTTTTCCTTGCTTTCAACCATCCTCTGGAGCCCTTGCTCCAGTGAAAGAGGAGAGAGTGAGAATGAGGGAGAGGGAAGAGAGAGAGTCACTCTGTAGCTCCAATATGACATTTCACACAGGGATCCACCACAGCAACCACTGGCATTTAAGTTACTTTTAAAGCAGGCAGACCAGGTTCCTAACAGCATGGCTGTTGTTAGTGGCGGTTGATGTGCCCACTGAAATCTCTATCACAGGCAGCTCAGATGTCGGCACATTAGGTTGACTCTAAAAATGCAGCATAAACAAAGTTATAACATCCAGGCTTAGACACACACACACACACACACACACACACACACACACACACACACACACACACACACACACACACACACACACACACACACACACACACACACACACACACACACACACACACACACACACACACACACACACACACACACACACACACACACACACACACACACACACACACACTATCTGACAGGTTCACACGATCTGAACATTAAACACCACATTAGCACTCCGGCACCTCGTTAACACACAGCCTCTTTGCACAAGAAGTTAGGATGCCCTCCATCTGTTGCGAGTGTAGGTGTTTATGATGTCAGTTAGTGTTGGGAATAATAGCGCAGCTAAGCTTTGAAGAAACAAGCAACAGGATCTTTGACCTCTTATTTACAACACTGATAAAAGATAAAACACGGCTTTAGAAAATCTTTTTGGCATGTTTTTTTTTTTTTTTGGTTTGGTTTGGTTTGATACAATAATAACCTCCCTTTATTAAAAGCTGTAAAGGTAAGATAGCTTGAGAAATAATAAAAAGACCTTGAGTCTTTTTCAATTAAGAAAAAAAAAATGCTTTTGGATAAAGATGATTGTAAAGGGTTCTTCGACATGCCACAGAGTCTTTACATTCAAATGTTTAAAACATACGCAATAGGATGCACACATACTAAAAAAAGATATGCACTAAAAAGAGAGGACTTTCATCTCCAGACCATTGAAAGACCCTCGGAAAAAAAGAAAAGAGGGAAAGAAAGGAAACAGGGTTAAGCTTTGAAGTTGTGTACAGCACTCTTGGTATTTCAGTATCAATTTATTATCTGTGATTTCATTTCATTTGTGTTACTCACTCTTTCGCCTGCATTAGGAGAACAACATCATTTGCTTTGATGTCTAAGGCTGAAATATCCTGGCTCTGCAGTGGAGATGTAAAGAATCTCTGGACTGACTCACAAATCCAAATTATGTCCAGCCTGGCTCAAAGTGGGACATGTTAAAATCCACTCTGTAACAAAGTCTTTACAGAAACACATTATGAATTATGATTATGATATTTGTTTGCTCCAAACAACAACAAAGCAGACACAATCATGACCTTAAAGGGATAGTTCACATAAAAGTTAAAATTCAGTCATCATTTACTCACTCTCATGTTGTTCCAAACCTGGATGACTTTCTATCTAATGAAAATGTTTTTGTCCATATAATGAAACTCAATACAACACTGAACCTCACTGACTTTCATTATACAGACAAAAACACAGATTTTTCAAATCATATTTTTCAAAGAATCTTGCATACAAGTTTGGAACAACATGAGGGTGAGTAAATGATAACAACATTTTTGGGGTGAACTATCCCTTTAAAACAACACAAATTTAATGAAATTGACAATTTCCAGCAACCGGAATTCCATTCATAAACATGTCCATGTTTATGAAAATGTCAAATATTTTCGAAAATATAAATAAAAAATAAAATATTCTAAAAAATGTTTTCGAAAATATAAAAATACGAAACACTAAAATATTTAGTGCAATTAGGATGTTATTCACTATTCTCTTTTTAAAATGCCTTTAAATTCACACAGACTGAAGAATAACGCATCTGTGTTAGTTAGGAATTTTTCAGTTTATTTGGCACCTTTTTTAGAAAACATATTATTCCAAATTATCTTTAAGAAAAATAGTGCCTTGCAAACCCCCATTGATCAAGACAAAGGCGACAGTAGTAAGAAAAAAGATATTTAAGTAGATGTGGAAGAAACTTTGGGAGTAACCAGACTCACCTGGGTAAGCCCTCCTCCTCTTCAACCTGGCACTTAAATATGAACAAATAAACTTACAGGAAAACCTATGCTGTCAACTGTCAACAGTTTAAAAAAAAAATATATATATATATATATATCAAGAATTTCAAACTGAGTACAGCATCTGCCATTAATTCACATGCAAGCCAGGAAATAACCAGGTAAATATTGACACATTTCCCTTGCACAATGGAAGCTCACACAGACCTATTGTGCTGCTGTTTTTGACCTTCTGTAACTGAATCAATAATAATCTGATCATTCACCTGATTAGATTGAGGTGATCTTCACGGCAGGCTTTAATCTGTGCGGTTGTGATATCCCTCACGTAAAATGTACACAGCAAACTGATGTTCAATCTAACCACAACATTATAGTGTGGTATCGGCTGTGCAGAAGCTGAAAGCAACCATTAGGGATAAAGTGGATATTCATTTGTGCCACCATGCAGTGGACACGAAGGCCATATTTGCTGGCCTCCAGTATAACAAATATTTGTGTTGCCATGGTGATCCCTACTTTGTCTCTTCCTCTCTATCTGGCTGATTAACACCTTCAAGGTCATTTCTAATCAACATGGTGGAATGTATCAAATATTCCATTTATACAAATTGATGTACCGGTACATTTCAGTTCCTTCCACAGTTTCCAAACACCTTCTATATAAATACAATGCTGAGTTTCAAATTTCAAGCAATAAAATGTTTTAGTATATTAATAACTTCTTATTATAATTTACACTGAAATCATCACCAGCCCCAAATGCTTTGGGGACAAAAAAGTGAAAAGACAAACCAAGTGTGAATGCCTTTGTATGGCTTGGTTTTCCTTTTTTTCCTTTTTAATCCAGAGTCTCCTGACTGTCTAATATCTGACACACGTGCGACTCTGAGAAGCATCTTAATGAGTCGTGAGTGTGAACGGGGATTTTTACAGAAACCACATTTACATTTCACAACAGAAACACCAATATATTCCTCCAAAGACTTCTCAAATGCTGCTGTAAAACCCCAGCTTACACACCAACTGTAGAGCTGTTACATTAACTGCTTCATAGAAGTGTGAGGCATTTTTCAGGTTTCAATTTAAACCCTGAATTACAGTATTAGAATATTGCTCAAGACCAGAATGGACAGCTTTTGCATAACATTAAAATATTTTCAATAACACTGAGCTGAATTATAGCATAAATTTATTTGTAGTTGAATTTTTGTAGTTCACAATAGTTATACTTCATTCATTTTCATTCAGCTGAGTTTCATCTGCCAGACTGAAATGTGCATATTGTATTTGAGCATGTGTCACATATGTAATATGTAGTGTAACATTAGCAGGGCAAGGCAGACAAAGGTCTGAAAGAAGGGTTTGGTGAAAAGGCCTGCATCTGTGAACTTACTGGAGAAAGCCTCTTCTTGTTTCTACACCTGCAAGATGTGATTCGACAACAGATCCCTTCCTTGACATGTCACAGTATTATATGCTAATGTTTATTTCCACTGCATCAAATTCTATTCTCTTGTTGGGTTGGGGGAGGGAGAGATGGGGCGAGAGAGAGAGAGAGAGAGAGTCAATGCAGGGATGGAGAGAGTCTGGGAAGGCTCCTCGAGGTTTTGCTCACATACACATGAAAATACACATTAACACTCTCTTTGTCAAAGGTGATGTTTTGATGAAAAACTAGCATGTAGTTGTACTCTAAAACTCATTTAATACATTTGTCCCATCATGTTGTCTTTTTTATGCATTTACATATTTACTGTTATTAATTACAGATTTTCGTTGTTTCAGTTTATTTAGCACTGTGTCTTTTTTTCTCCATTTATTTATTTTTGCTATTACTGTATATGTATGGTTGAACTATCTATTGAACTACCTGCCATTGCCAAGCTCCCATTATACAATGAAAATTGGCATTTACATGGCCTACCTAGTTAGGCCTAAATTAAGGTGAAATAACTGAAAGTAAATAAGCAGACAAGGTATACAAGCCTCTCAATAAAACTATTCTATGAAAACAAGCATGCAGACATGCTTAATTTTCTTCATAAAAAAACTTTTTTTTAAAAGTCTATGATACAAACATACAAAAAGACACACACACACACACACACACACACACACACACACACACACACACACACACACACACACACACACACACACACACACACACACACACACACACACACACACACACACACACACACACGCACACACACACACACACACACAGAGCGTGAGAAGTTGAGATTCTTGACTGTCATATATGATTTTCTGCTCCTTCCAGCATTATCTGTTGAAGTGGTGTTTAGAGAATTGAACTGCTAATGGCTGTATCCATGCATAAACACCCTGAAATAATTCCTGGACCAATTTATTCACCAACTCAGTCAGATGTACCGTTTGACAGGATCTGCCTCTTGCTAATTTGAGAATAACGTAGCCAACAGCAGTGGCACATTCATATACAACCTTCCCACTACCTGCTCCGGGCATCAGGAGCGTCGTAAATCTCTAACCAATAGGGGGCAGTTGCAGCCTAATGGTCAGAGAGTCAGGCTTGTAACCCGAAAGTTGTGGGTTCGATTCTCAGTACCGGCAGGGAATGACTGAGGTACCCTTAATGCCCTAAATGAAGAGAACAAATTCTGAGTATGGGGTACCAACTTACCATACTTGGCCTTCACCTCATGTCACACACTCCATGCTTCCAGACCTTTCTTCCAGCACTTTAGAGTTAATCATACTACCACTTTTTTCCTTAAAAATACTTATTGACCTTCCCCAATCATCATCAATTTCCTGACGAGTGTGTCTAATTGTGAATGATGCGTCTGATGGCGAAGAAGCCTGGAGAATCTCCACTGCTCAGAAAAAAACAACTCTGACCCATCTGATAGCAATAATTACAGGTCAGTCTCTCTCAGTCTATATGCATGTCATGGGCTCTGAAACATGTTAATTCTAGTAAATGTCAACCTTTCTCACCTAAAGCAACCTGCTTTGTGTTTTCTTTTCTATTTTAAATGACCTAGTATCATACACAAAAGATCAGGGCTGCGTTCTCCGAAACTACCTTAACGCTACGTCGTTCTTAAGTTGTACCTTAAGAAGTACCTTATCGTTAATACGTGTTTTCTGAAACCTTCTTAGTTAAGTATACCTTCTGTAAGTCACACGTTCGTAAGGTTGGTCTGGAGCGCTCTTAGCTATACCTTATCGCTGCTGACGGTTCATACCGCTAGTGGCCACCACTACGCAAAAATCTTTTTTACATCGCAGTTTAATTACACATAGAAAATTTTATATGAACATTTAATATAAAATCTGATTTAGTATTAAAATTACATTTTTACTTTACTTTAAAATTTTACACATAAAATACTTAAGTTGTTATAGCCTACACCCAGTGTATGGAAGTGTTTTCATTAATAAAGTTTCCATACACTAATGGTTGTTAGCTTTTTTAATTACTATCCTAAGGCACATCAGCTGGCGAACCATTTGACAGAAAAGGCTTAGGAGTCTATATAAAGAAAGATGAGTTTACACAAACTTTATAGCTATGGCAGCGAGACAGCGAGTACTTGTTTTAAATCAAAGACGGCGCCGTCCGCGGAGCCAGTTAGTGTATGTCAACTACATGGCTGGTGGATAATCAGCATACGTTGTGGAGAACATTAACACACTTATGGCCGTGAGGGTTTGGGATTGCACACTTGCTAAATTATAAACACATACTCATATTTATTTCTGCATGTACATATTTCAATGAGCCCCGATAAATGCAGTTTGTACTATTTCTAAAACGCTTCTTTATAAAGAACATTGTTTTCTCAATACTTTACCTATACCGCTGTGAAGGAAAGAGCGCACAATCGATCATCGAGGCATCGATATCAACCTATTCAGCACCTTCACCATGGACAGCACCTGCTTAGGTCGAACTTAAGGTTTACCTTAAGCAACATCCTAAGGTATAGTTTGGAGAACACAAGTAGGAAATGTATACCTGTAGTTAAGGTGTACCTTTTGAGTCTTCGTAGCGCGCTAAGAGACAACGTTATCGGAGAACGCAGCCCAGATTTTTTCTGATTATAAAATAATTACCTAGTTCTGACATGGAACTCTAGATGGTGCAGGCTAATAGGTCGAACTCATTTTGTAGCGTTCAAGTCATTATCTACATAGCACAGCTGATTGGTTGTTGTTGCTTCAGTGGCCAATGAGCTGCGGCTCAACATTCAAACAAATACCAGTAGTGTTGCTGGTAGCAGTATGCAGCACGCTCTGCAGTATGCAGAAACCCTCCACCTGCCCCAGCTCCATTTGTATAGATCTGCTATGGGGGTTAAATCACTTATGTTACATGTTCAGCAGCAGCAGCATGTCTTACATGCTCACAGCAATGTCTGTGAATGTATTGGCAGCAGCAAGTCTCTATTCCGCCAAGAACAAATACATTAACAGTGCCATATCCATATTTATATATTATATTTATTTATTTAAAGATTCATTTATATATTTTTTTATTAACTTAATGTTAAAAATGACTTAGTATATGTACTGATTAATAAAAGCTGTAAATATTGTTCATTCTTAATTCATGTTGTAAGTGTTACCGCAATAATATTATCTTGAGGCTTTTGGGCAGACAAAATGCATTGTTGGTTTTGGGTGAAGACAGACGGTTCTTTTTAAAGCTCTCCTCACCTCTCTACACCTGGACTTCTCCCACACTTCCCATCAACTGCTAGGCAAAGACTGACTTAACGATAGGCCTGTGCAGCTGACACAGTGTGTCAGGGATTTAGTCACTATGGAAACCCCTATCATAGCTGACGTGGGGTGGCAGAGTCACCGTTGCTATGACAACCGGGCCAGCTGACATACAGGTGGTCAGGGGGCGGGTGATATCACCAGGTGTTGTGTGCCCCCCGTGACCTCTGGCAGTGACAGAAGGCGGAAAAAGGGTCAGGCTTTTCCTTTTGCCTTTTATGAGCTATATGTATAACTCTTTCACATATCCCAGTCATATTCCTCTCCCTATTTCCCGTTCCCTTTTATTTTTCATCCTTTGTGCATGGCCCTGTGTTTCTTCATCCCTTAAACACCCTTCCTCTCTCTCTTCCCCTCTCTCTCTCTCTTTCTTTCTCTGTCTTTTAATCAAGGAAGGAGCTAAAAAGAGGTTCATCTTTTAACAGGGAGAAAGATATGATATACTGGCCAGCAAATGAGTTCATTAAAACATTAATCAACACATTTATCAACTATCAACTAAAAAAAAAAAGAAATCTTCCCTTTCCCTTCTTCCAGCTCGCACTTTTTTGTCTCTCTCACTCTGCTCTCTACTAGATTTCACACATATCCGATATATATTTCTCTGAAATAACACTCTAATGCAGTGGTTCTCAACCTTGTTTGGGCCAGTGCCCCCCTACCCATTATCTAGGTCACTCCCTAGATACCCCCACCCCCCACCCACCCCACTACCATTCAAATGTTTGGGGTCAGTAGAATTCTTTTTTAAAATAAACTGAAGGTAATACTTTCATTGAGCAAGGATGCAATACATTGATTCAACAATAAGTGTAATAATTTGATTTACAAAGTTTAAGGGCCAGATTTACTAACAGTTTGCGCCAGCGAAAACCCTCTTTTGATGTTAAAAAACTACTGTCAGGATTTACTAAAGACACACAGTGAAAAATTAGCAAGTTATTTTTTGCGGCTGACCTTATTGCATTTGCATTTGTAGGAGTTCCCTTTCAGACGCAAAATTTATGGGAGGTGAGTATTTAAATGAATCATGATTTACTAAGGTTTGCGCTCGTCAATTTACTGGTATTTGTACTGTTATTTACCACCCCAAAAAAGCAAGTTCTTAAACCAGACGCTAATTTGTGCTGCTCTTGGTAGATTGTGTTGGTCATTATGGAAATTATCCAGCTGTGTCTGTGTTCTTTGATCTGCGTGTCGTTAGTAGATCACGTGCAGAACTTTCCACGTGAACTTTTTTGGAATTGCGCTCTCATGCTAATTTGCCCTGTTTGGTAAATCTGGCCCAGCCATAGTATTGTTGATGCTTTTCAGTGATATAGCCTTTGACAATGTTGAGGTCTCTTTGAATTTCTATCTGACATACCCTGTTGCTCCAAAGGTTAGAGAGACTTGTAACATAATCCTGTTTAGGAAATACCCATAGTGGAACCAATTGAAAAGACATTTCAGTTGGTTCTTCCTTAACTGGAACTCTATACTGTGATTTTACCTCTAAATATTTGGTGAATGTTTTTAATTGGCTTTCAGTTAAAATATTTATATTTATTCCTTAGTTTTAGAAAATATCCTGTTTATGAAGAATATATTGAATCCTTAGTTTAGTGCTGTCCTAATTTATTTTAAGTAATGAGTCCATTCCGTTTCAAATCTTGCTTTTTTGGATGTTAGTAAGTGTGGATATGCTCTCTGTCACATTTTGTAAATGTGCAAAATGTGCAATAACATTTTTGAAAAGACAGTAAAGATATTTATAATGCTAAACATTTCTATTTTAAATAATTTAAAGGAATTCACATTTCTATTTTCCATTTCATATTTCTATTTAAATCTTTATGTTCACCAAAAAATTCTAATAAAAACAAACATCACACATTCCACATTTCTATAAGCAGCACAACCATTTTCAGCTGATAGGCCTAATAATAAGAAGAAATGAAAAGCACCAAATCAGCATATTAGCATGAGTTCTGAAGGATCATGCGACTGAAGATTGGACAGAAGATTTTAAAAAACACTTTTAAAATACATTCAAATAGAAAACAGTTTGTTGAAATTGTAGTGATATTTTTCAATATTACTGTTTTTACTGTGGATTTTTTTATCAGTCGTGGTGAGAAAGATACTTCTTTAAAACAACACTTTTGATCTGTGGTGTATATTATATTTTTTAATTATAATATATATTCTGATGTATATTATTATTACTATTATTCAACTATATAATTTAAAAAGAATGCCACATAACAGATTTGATTTGACTGGACAGTTAAAATATTAGTTTCCCAAGGAGCAAAAAAAGCATTTGAACAGAAATTATATGTTAAACATATTCAAATTTTGGCATTTAAACTTTGATTACGTAGATTATCACAAACTGCCTCAAACAAGAAGCATTCATAAACCTTTTTTACAACAAGAAACAAGAAAAAGAAAAAAGCATATCGTTTTCTATTGTGTCTGAATGCAAGACTACAGCTGCGCTACAGAAAGCAAATAGTCATTGTTATGGAAATGATACACCATCGATTTTAGTTGCATTGGTGTAAACCGGCAGGTTACTCTCTTCTATCTACAAAGAAAGAGAACGGTGCGTCACATCGCGTCAAAAGCACCTATTATAATCAGTGATTCATCTACACTGGATGTGCGCCAAGTCATCGACAGTAAACAGATGCTATATGTACTAAGTCTGAGGCACTTGATGTGTCCAAGGATGCACCGGTGTAGACACTGTGTTAGAATGTTGAAGCCCATTTTCTTTTACAAGCAGATAAAAAGAGTTTCATCTCGTAAATCTTTGGCATATACGCGCCTTAAACAAACGCCCCTCAAGAACACCCTAAACACCCGCTTCCGTTGAGAAACGTTAAATGCCTCCTTGTCTCTCTTGTCTTGGTTTAGAGCAATCATAAAAATAAAAAAAACCTAGGTACAAATATCAAAACAACAGAGCTCCACGTACAAGAGCTATATATGACATTCAGAAATCACATAAAAAAAAAAAATCATGCCTTCATTTTAAATGTTGCATGTGCCCACATGGATGCATGACCAGTGGAGGGCCTATCGATCCTCCCTCCTTATCTCTCTGACATTTACTTACCTCAGACTACATCTACCAGTCACATCCACCACTGGCATATCAGACCTCTTGCTAAGCATTTATGTCATTACTTTAGCAGACGGATACAGAGAGAGATTTCAGTCATGCGTGAGGTAAGAGGAATCCTATGATTTGATTGGCCCCCATGGGAAGGCTTTTTTCTTTTCTTTTTTCTTTTCTTTTCTTTTCCCCAGATCCGTTGAGCAACTTTATGATCTTCTTTATCCTTTTTTCTCTCCTGCTATATGTACATTTATATTTTTCTCCTATGTTTTTTTATAACATGTGTCAATCCACCTACTCACACACACACTTCTGCCCGGTGAAACTCACACAGACATATGCACGGCTCTGCATGGCTTTTTATTTTATTTTATTTTATTCAGCGCTATCTGTTCACATTTTCACACAGCTCAGATAATTCTTCTTTCCCTTCCTGCTGAGAGTCTAGCGCCCCCGCCAACCCCTGCAGAGCAGTCGTGATTAAGGCTAATTACCAACAAAACGGGCCAACATGACAAACTTTAGACAGTGGCCCTGCACCCATACAGCACGGTGAAAATGACTGTCAGTGTGTGAGCAGAAAGAATGCAATTCCTCAGTGTTATCTTCAGTGTGCTGTAATGAGAGCTCTGGGATCAAATAGTTACTAACACTTCACTACAAACATCCTTGTTGTTAAAATTTGATTTAAAAAAAAGTGTCAATTTGCATGTCAAACATGAGCTGCAGCTCAATCTCATTGTTAATTACTATTCATTTCTATAAACAACATGATATGTTTTCAGCCAGCGCTGCAAAATTATACACTCATGAACAGTTTGCAAACAAGTTCTCAAATAAGCTCACACCAGTAAAACATAAAAGCCGTTTCATGACCCTGTCAATTTCAAATAATAATGTCGATGACAATCTTTTTTACTACCAACCCAGCAGTTACAGTGGATGAAAAGATAATAGATGAGTTGGAAGAAGCGCAGCTTGTTTTGCGATGTATTCTCCTCTTTGCTTGTTTGTGGCACACATACTGAGGTCTTATGGTCACATTTTCTATTGGAAAGCTCATTTAGACCAGGTTCATAAAGGCTGCCGGCACATCAATACCCTACTTGATTACATTCTCACCTCCGCTGAGAGGCCTCGATGAATATTTATCAATGTGGATGCACACGCACCCTCCCCTTTCATCACATCCGTCCACCGCCCCTCAAAACCTTCTTCACTTAATTTCTTTATGAATATTAAAGGCTGCATTATGTCAGCTCACAGACTGACAGCACTTGAGCTAATCCTATTATTGTCTTAGCGAGATGGCTGCATCTCTTGCTTAATGTGTCAAAAAACATGCATCCTTTTATTTATTTCTTTTTTCACCCTCTTTCTATTGTTGTGTTTGTCTTTTGTTGGCATGGAGACAACCCTAAGTGGATCGGAAAACAATTTGTGGAGGTGGAAGGATGGGTTATCAAAGTGCTGCTTTCAATAGGAATATGCTTGACGTTAATTCTTGGCAAACAATCAATGTCTGGGTTTTCATGTAATGGGAGCGTCAGAAAACAGCACAGGGAAGGGGACTTGAAAATTAAAAACATCTATCTCAGTGATTGTCCAAAGGCACACAAAAAAAACAAGAAAACGCTCACGTTTGATGCCACAAGCATGCAATTCATCGGAAATTCAACAACAGTTTTTAAAACATATTCCAAGAAAGTATGTTTAAATTGTTTCATGCAAATCACTATCATGTTAATAATTATAATACAACATTCTGCTGTTTTAACATACAAAACTGTCTGTTATGCTACTTAATGTTGCAAAATGGTATTTACATTTACATTACATTTACATTTATTCATTTAGCAGACGCTTTTATCCAAAGCGACTTACAAATGAGAACATTCTATATTTGAACATAAGTATAACAATATTTGTTATATTCTTTTCATTTCTTATCAAACACACTAGTTTTTAGCACAAATAGTTTTACCATTTACCGCACTGTTATTTACCTAGCTTGTTCCCTAGTCTAGCTTTAATAAAATTAAAAGGTGGATACTTAACGATTTCATTTCTCGCACTACACTGACCTACAGACCAGTGTTGTAATTTGTTTAAGATAAAAATTTAAGATAAAACAAAAGCAATCTCATAGTATATGTTTGATCATTTACAAACATAAGGATTCTCTTTAACATTCTCTGAAAACTCAGAGTGTGTGACACATTATCAGTTTGCAACAACCTTATTCAAACATTGACCATTAAAATACATTAAAACTGTAGTTCAACCATCTTCAGCCGAAAGATCATGGTTGTTGAACAAAAACAGTTCGGCAGCCAAAAGAGTCTTAAACAGATTGATAATTTAATTGCTGGAAAATGTATGTTTTTATATATCAGTTGAAATGTGTATTAATGTTATGCAACAAAAAAGTTTCATCACTGACAATGGCTTGATAAATGTTAATTCACTGAAATCACAGCATGATATAATCTTAAATATGTCTAGTCTTCATAATGCTTTCTGCCAGTGGTCTAATGGGCGATGTTGCATCAATGTGGTTGTTAAGCTGAATGAGCCGCTATAGATCTACCACCAAAACAACACAGACTTAAGGGCAGGTAGTCAGTGGGATTGAGAATGAGATCAAATGTTCCAGCATAAGAGCAGTCTCATTTGCTCATTTTTCCCTTCAATCTGAGAACAATGCAAGGATATCCTCTCTGATTATTATCCTAAATAAAAGCAAAACAAGTTTTACCATTTTCAATCTAAGATATTAAACTACCCCTTTGGTATATCCCAGTATGCTATTGTTTATGTTATAACTGGTTTTATGTTTCGTGCAGAACAGCACTTTTAATAATTTCTGTTCAAAGTATCCAGTGAAATTGTCAAATGTCTGCCTGTTAGGCAATAGTCTCTAAACATCTCTGTCCATGTATTTGATTGAGATAACTAATAACCATCTGTCCCTCCATCCTCTCCTCTCTCTCTCTCTGTTGTGTGGTCGTTTTGATTGACAGAGTATATTTGGCATGTTGCCGCTGCAACAGACAGCGAATTGAAAAAGTGACAGAGAGAGCCGCTTAGCTCTATTTAATGGCAATCACAAACAAATACATACATACGTGCTCAAACACACACACACACACACACACACACACACACACACACACACACACACACACACACACACACACACACACACACACACACACACACACACACACACACACACACACATAATAATCACTAAAGTTTTAAGGATGCTCTTTTAATATTAGGAAAATTAAGGAAGGACTATTAAAATTGGGTCAGAAAAGAAATGCCTGATTCAGCTTTTGGAGTTTTATCTGATCTAATAATTCACAGGAATTGAGCAAACTAACAAAAGACTACCTAAAATGCGACAGTAAAACTATGCATTTTGAGATATGCACAGAGTATTTTCTGAAAGAACTTTGGGAAAAACATAAATGCCATGACATATATAAAGCCTATATAATAAAAAGAAATATATATATATATGGTAACCATTTAGTACCACAAGAGATTTTGCTTCAGATGCCGTTCACAAAAATCTTATAGTGAACCAACTGCAATGATAACAGGACTTCAATTCTGGTATTGAACCTTTCATGTGGGAGGTAAAGCTTTTTTTCTATTAGTTGACTGCTAGTCATTAGTGCTATGAGTTTTGTTGTATTTAGCCTTTGACGGGCTTTTCACATTTGAAATAATGTGTCATTCTAAACCCCCGGGAAAACAGAACCCTAGGTTATCTTGTTTCAAGTAGGGCTGTGCAATATGGACAAAATAATTATATTGCAATTTTTTTTTAAATGAATATTTGCAATTGCGATTTTATTTTGCAATTTTGACAATTGTTTTTGCTTTTTCAAACATGCTACATTCTAAATGTATTCAGTGCACAAGAAGTGCATAACAAAACATTTCACAATGAAATAACATGTAATAAACTGTCTTTAAAACAGACAACATAAAATAAATCAAGGTTTACTAACCTAAATTCCAGTCATAACAATAAATAAACTTCAAAATTGTTTTTCAGTGCACACATTTCACAATGAAATATAATTACAGTTATTATTACTGCTTGATAAACTAAACTGTAAATTGTTTCTTTAAAACAGACAACATAAAATAAATTAAGATTAACTAACCTAAACTCCAATCATGACAATACATAAATTGTATCTTTAAAACAGACAACATAAAATAAATTAAGATTAACTAAACTAAACTCCAGTCATAACAATAAATAAAAATGAACAGAAATCAAAACCAAAAAATAGATTGCTATATAATGGACCACTAAACTCATGGCGTAGCATTTCACTTCAACGCCCGCCATACATTTATCATTCATTTCAGGAATAGCAACTCGTGTGAAATGAGTGCGAGATAGCAGGTATCTTTTGTCAAGTGTTTGTATTAGTCTTCGGAAGCCGTCTTTACTGACGATGTATGCAGGCACCATGTCTTTGCATATATGATATTGCGTCTGTAATTTCTTTGTGCCGTTTTGATCCGAATTCTCATAAGGCGTGACGCTTGTAAATGCTTGAAAGGTCGGTTCATGCTGGCTTTGAGGTGTGCTTTAGTTAGTTTCGATGGTCTTTGTCAACATGCATTGATCATACAGTTTTTTATGACGTTGTTTTAAAGGTTATATCAGTGATTTCAGGCCCCCCAAAAAATCATTAGATGAATGTGATCTTTTTTTTTGGGGCCTGAAATCACTGATACAACCTTTAAAGGGATACTTCAGGATTTAGCATTAAGCTTTGTATTAGTAGAAAACCTGTAGTATTTTCGAATTAGCATGCTTTCCACCCTCATATGCCCCTGAGATGAGAGATTTATGTATTTTTTGTCTGGAAAAAATCCTCTGATGACGTCAAAATCGTCATTTTGCGCCATCGGAGGATTTTTTGGCCAGAGGCTAAAGACTACAGCCAGTAGGAGGAGCTGTTTCGCATGTTTTCAACCTGCCCATAGAGGGATCTCACTCAAAGAATGTACACATAGCATCAGCCATCTTTCTTTGGTAGCTAAGCTAGCAGGCTCTTGTCCTGTGGAGAAAGCTGAGTAGTAGGGGTTACCATCCTCTTTTTCTCAGACATGTCCGGCCGTCGAGATAGTCCAAAATCAAGTTCAAGTTCAAGAGTTTTTATTTGTCATTGGACAGTCTCCTGCACAACGAAATTTACAAACAGGACCACCCAGGTACAATATCAACATTTACTATAAAACATGTAAAAGAGTTTTAAAAAAAGAAGATTAAATAAACAACAGCATCATTGTTAAAAATCGTTGACACACATGTGCAAACACACAACAGAACGGCTGTGAGAGTGCAAAGTCACAAAGTCAGTCAGTGGTCTGCCTCATTTAAAGTTCTGACTGCCCAGGGAAAGAAACTATTCCTCAGCCTGTTGGTCTTGCTTTTAAGGGATCTGAACCTCCTCCCTGAGGGCAACATAGTGAACAGGTGATGGTCGGGGTGAAGATGGTCTTTTACGATCGACCTAGCTTTGGTGAGACATCTGGAGCTGGCGATGGAGTCCAGGGACGGGAGTAGACAACCAATCACCCTCTCCGCGGTTCTGGTGACCCTCTGTAGTCTCCTTCTGTCAGCCAATGAACAGCCAGCATACCACACAGGGATGGCATGCACCAATACGCTCTCAATTGTGGCTCGATAGAAGGAGACCAACAGATTGGTCTGCAGCCTGTTCCATCTCAGTACCCTCAAGAAATGGAGGCGCTGCTGGGCCTTTTTAACTAGTGCAGTCGTGTTGGCAGCCCACGACAGATCCCTGGAGATGTGGGTACCGAGGAACTTAAAAGATGACACTCTCTCCACATTGTCACCTTTTATGCAGAGAGGAAGGGGGTCAGCTTTGCTCCTACGGAAGTCCATGACCACCTCCTTAGTCTTTTTAGTGTTGATTGTAAGATTATTCCTATCACACCACGCTGTCAGTCGCTGAACCTCGTCTCTGTAGGCCGTATCATCTTCTCCAGTGATGAGTCCTACGAGAGTGGTGTCATCAGCAAATTTTATTATGGTGTTGCAGGAGTGTTTGGGAGTGCAGTCAGAGGTGTAAATGGTATACAAGAGGGGGCTCAGCACACAGCCCTGTGGGGAGCCAGTGCTGAGCGTCAGGGTGGATGAACTCCTGTTGCCAATCCTGACAGACTGTGAACGGTTGGTGAGGAAGTCTTTCATCCAGATGCACAAGGTGGGGTGAAAGTCCAAGTCGGCCAGCTTGGTTACGAGGATGTCCGGGATGATGGTGTTAAAGGCCGAACTAAAATCAATAAAAAGCATCCTTACTGATGTCCCAGGTTTTTCCAGGTGTTGTAATGCAATGTGGAGTGCAGTGGAAATAGCATCCTTGGTAGACCTGTTAGCCTTATAGGCAAACTGGTAGGGGTCGAAGCTGTGGGGGAGGCAATCCTTGATGTGTTTTAGAACAAGCTTCTCAAAGCACTTTGCCACCACGGGTGTTAGTGCAATTGGTCTGTAGTCATTTAGACTGCTGATGGTGGTGGACTTGGGGATGGGAACTATTATTGCTGATTTCAGGCAGTGTGGGACGGTGCCTTGAGACAGGGAGAGGTTAAATAATTTGGTGAACACAGTAGACAGCTGGTCAGCACAGGCCTTGAGCACCTTCCCAGGAATTCCATCAGGGCCTGCTGCTTTCCTCTGATTCACTGCCCTGAACACACCACAAACCTGTTGTGCCTGAAAAGTGAGTGTGTGTGGGCCGAGCTCTAAAAGGGGCGTCGTCAAGGAGATATGTGTAGTGGAGATGGTTGTGGTTTTCTCAAAACGAGCAAAGAAGTGATTAAGTTCTTCTGCTAATGAGAAAGTTAATTCTGTATTCTGTATATAAATGTCCGGGATTCTGCCTTTGCTTTCTGCAGTCGCCATTCATTGTTTAAATGCACACCTTTTGTTTCAATCTAACTGAATTCATTCCGATTGGTGAATCTAAATGTATTGTTTACATGAACGCTAAACAAGTGATCGGTTGATGTGCGTTTTAACATTGCTAAGAAAATTCCCACTCCTCCGTGAGAGATCGCCTACGAGACCGGTGCGTCTCGGTGTCGGTCATCAGTAATCACGCCACCGACCTCGCGCCGTTCTCCCGTGCCCCTCAGCCTCGTCTTGCTCGCTCGACACAGTAAACATAATGAATGAATGGCGACTGTAGAACGCAAAAGCCGAATCCCGGACATTTTGGGCGATCTCGGAATCCCGTGCAGACTCGTCACGGTCCACAGAGACTCACTAGTAGCCTAGCCTTGTTGTTGTTTAACTGCGCGCTCTCTTACCGGTAGGCGTGGCTTGGGAGTGGCCTCCTAGGGCAGTGAAGCAAGTGCATTCTGGGAGTTGATGTCTTTCATCCACATAAGCCAAAAATACATTTTCTGGCTTTTCTCAGTCTAGAAAGCTCCAAATTAAAAAATAATTTCACATTTCTTCTACATAAATGACCCATTTTAAATACACATTCATCTTTCCAGAGGTGAAGTATCCCTTTAAGTGTTGGAACAGGTTTGTAGTATTGCCCCGTTTCATTGCAATAATGATTTCACAGGTCTGGCAAATTACCTTGTTCTGTGACACATCCTCTCTCCTGAATTAAAAATACTCCCAAATGACTTATGTTGAATTTCTCTTTTGCACCAAATAATTTTTATTCTGACCTGCATCATGTTTTATGTTCTTTCCTCCCGTTCGCCTATTCTGTTCTCCCGCTCAGCTTCGTCGTAATTTGCGCGGTATGCTGAGTGAGCTCTGATTGGTTAACATCTTAAACATGCGCACAAGAACGTTGCAGTATTCTGAATTAAAATATACATAAATTAATAAATAAAATCGCAGCCTTACGCGTTTAGAAGTCGCATGTGCTCAAATCGCGATTGTTTTGCGATTGCGATTAATTGCACAGACCTAGTTTCAAGATACCTGGTGTTAAGTGAAAAAGAGACCATCACCATTTTACATTTTCCCCCTCCAACACTGAAACTTCTGTTTATAGTAAGTAAGTAAGTAAGTAAAATTTATTTATATAGCACTTTTCACAGATAGACATCACAAAGTGCTTCACAGTAAAATGTAAAACAAGAACAATTTAAATACAATCCACAAAATACAACAGCAAACACAACAAACAACCATAAAAACCCCTCGACTAACCAAAAGCCTGCTTGAAGAGCAAGGTCTTCAGTTGTTTTTTAAAAGAATCAACTGAGTTCGCGCAACGTAGAACAAGAGGCAAAGCATTCCATAGCCTGGGAGCGACAGCCTGGAATGACTGGTCCCCTCTAGTTTTAAAATGAGTGCGGGGAACAACTAATAGCATCTGATCTAAAGACCTGAGACTCCGGGTAGGAGTGTGAAGCTGTATCAGGTCAGTGATGTATGTAGGGACTTGGCCATGCAAGGCTCTAAAGGTAAGAACCAGGATTTTAAAATGAATTCTATACTGGACTGGTAACCAGTGGAGTGATGCTAAAACAGGTGTGATGTGTTCTCTTTTCTTAACGTGGGTTAAAAGCCTTGCAGCAGAGTTCTGAACAGCCTGGAGACGATGAAGTTCCTTCTTAGGAGGATTTTAATGGATTTTAATTTCAGGGGCGATGATTAGTGTTTCTGTTTTGTCAGAATTTAGAAGCAAAAAGTTGTCACATAACCACTGTTTAATACTAGTCAGACAGTTAATTAGAGAAGACAATTTAAACAACTCAGTTTCCTTAAAGGAGCAACACAGTTGGATATCATCCGCATATAGGTGGTAAGATATGTCGCTAAACTGACTAATAACCTGACCGAGAGGAAATATATACAAGAGGAACAAGATAGGACCCAAGACAGAACCCTGAGGTACCCCACACGACAACTCAGCAGTTTCAGACATGATCTGATTCACATTAACACTAAAACTTCTACCAGACAGGTAGGATGAAAACCATTTTAAAACTGATCCCGACATACCAACCAGATCACGAAGTCTATTAATCATAATATTATGATCAATTGTGTCAAAAGCTGATGAAAGGTCCAATAAGACCAACACTCTATATTTTTTAGAGTCAGCTGACATCATAATATCGTCTGAAACTTTAAGTAACGCCGTTTCTGTGGAATGTTTTTTGCGAAAACCAGACTGGAATTTGTCAAATAACTCATGTTTCTCTAGAAAAAGGGTGAGTTTTTCTGCTACAACTTTTTCTAGAATTTTAGACAAGGAAGCTTCGAAATTGGTCTATAGTTTTTCGGTTGTAGCGGATCCAAATTTGTTTTTTTAAGTACTGGCTTAACAACAGCATGTTTAAAAAAGACAGGAACAACACCATTTAAGAGTGAAGAATTAAGCATCTCAACAATACAGGGGCCAATGGAGTCAAAAACTTGTAAAAATAGCACAGTCGGGACAACATCCATAGGACAAAATGATGATTTCATAGAATGTAACAGAGAGGTGATGTCATGTAACGTCACAGGTGTAAAGGTGGACCAACAATGGGCAGGAGACAAGTCACAGGCAAAGTTCTGAGCCAATGATGGGGCAATGTTAGCCCTAACATCTCTGATTTTATTAACAAAAAAGTAGAAGAATTCATTACAGTCAGATCTAGATAACACAGTTGTTTGAGAGCTAGTTGGAGAAACTATTGTATTAATGGTGTCAAATAAGATTTTGGGATTGTGCTTATTCGAGGAAATAAGTTGAGAAAAAAAGCACATTCTCGCCTTTTTCAACATCTCATTCAAGGTGACCATTAGATCTTTAAGGTGGAGCCTGTGAACCTCGAGTTTAGAAGATTTCCAAAGACGCTCCACTTTTCTACAATTTCTCCTAATACTTAAGATAGCTTCATTAATCCATGGACAGGCTTTTTTGTGGGAGACTGTGCTCAATTTAATTGGTGCTACTTTATCTAAAATCGATAAGCACTGACCATTAAAAGATCGGATAAATACATCAACATCAGTGCATCCCATCAGAGAACATGGGTCAAACAAGGCAGAGAACCTCTCTGCAGTGTCTTGATTAATAATCCGCCTTTGTGTCATAATTCTCTGGGGCGGGGGATCTTGAGGAAAGTTAATATTAAAAAACACACAGCTATGGTCACTCACATGTACATCTTCCACATGAGTATTTACTATGTCTAGACCAAGAGAAAAAACAAGGTCCAGGGTGTGACCCTTAATGTGCGTGGGTCCAGTAACATGCTGAATGAAATTAAAAGAGTCTGTAATAGAAAGGAGATTAGCAGCTGTGTTGCATGTAATATCATCAATATGCAAGTTAAAGTCCCCAATAATTAAAACCTTCTCAAGTTTGATGATAGATGATAAAAAGTCAGAAAAAAGTCAGTAAGAAAGACACCTGCCGGGCCAGGAGGGCGGTAAATTAACACACTGTAAAAAGCATTAGAAGAGCCTACTTTAAGCATTTGAGATTCAAAAGAGGAAAAATTTTCTGAGTTAATCACTCTACATATGAAACTGTCACGCTGCACAACAGCAAGCCCACCACCACCACGTGCCAATCGAGGCATCCCAGTAAAAGAACAGCCAGCAGGACAGAGCTCGTTTAGGTGAATAAACTCATTTTCCCTTTGCCACGTTTCCGTAAGAAACATAAAATCAATATTCTTGCTCATAAAAAGCTCGTTAAGAATAAACGTTTTATTAGAGATGGAACGGGCATTAAGCAAGGCAAAGTGGAGTAATGTAACGTTTGGCAGGCCGGCGTCAAAAACAGCTGATTGAGACGGAACTGACCGTAAACAGCTGACACAGTCACGAGGTCTCCAGTTGCGGCGAATTGTCAGTCGCTGGTCAGACAGCACAGTAAACATCGGTAACGGCAAGTCCACCACGATCCCATCAACAAATTGCTGGTGCACGCGAGGTTCACATCCAACCGATAGAGGTATCGCGGGGTGTTGGTGCTGAGGAGCATTTTCACCCGTATTTAGGGGGAAAACTGGTCGCAGCCACCGGAATCGTTCACCGCGATATGGCCCGAGCACCCCCGTCCAGGATTGGCGTCTTCTCTTAACTTGAACGCCAGCTCTGCAGCCCCTTCTCTTCGGTCTCTTCTTAGGATTCCCAGGTCCCCTGGTTGTAAACAGGAGCCGGTACTCAGGTGATGAGGGAGGACGCACGAACAAGGGCGGAAAGGTTTGTCTGAAACTTTCCCAACTTTCAAATAGTCGTTCCATAGACACTCTGATGTCCAACAACGTGCGTCGATCATAAGTCCGAGCAGCAGAGACACAATAGTCAGACGATAGGGCTGATATGGCAACATATAGGGTGAGTACAAACGTAAAGAGTTTACACAAATGCGATGCAGCAACGGCCAAGCCAAACACAGGCGCCATCTTGTCCAACAATGATGGTGATATATACAACATGTTATATACAACATTTCAATCATGATAACTGTGTTTGGCATGGTAATGGATAATGTTGATATGTTTGGTCTTTGGTCTAGATCTGCTACACTGCTGCTGATAATTGCTGCAGCAGAGCAAGTACGGGACTTGCTACTGCCAATACATACACGACACGCTGCTGTGATTAAGAAAGACATGCTGCTGCTGTACAATGTAGCGTACATGAATTACCCATGGGGAAGGTGGGGGGTTTCTGAAAGCGCACTGCAACAGCAAATGCTGACCAAGCTCATTGGCTACTGATACAGCAGGAACCAATTAGCTGTGCCCCATAGAGAATGATGTGATTGCAAGCCGATTGAGTTAAGGACCTATCAGCCAGCACCATCTAAAGTTTTGTGACAGAATTTTGCATTTCTGTGACTGGCCAAGGCATGTAAATATGAACTACATGACTGGTTGTCTGTTTGCTAAGTATCTATTCTAACAACACATTGTTTAAAGGAATAGTTCACCCAAAAATGAAAATTCTGTCATCATTTATTAACCCTCAAGTTGTTTCAAACCTGTATAAATTTCTTTTTTCTGCTAAATGGAAATGTATTGTGAAGTGGAAGTCAATGGCTACCGTCAACTGTTTGGTTACCAACATTCTTCAAATTACCTTCTTTTGTGTTCAGCAGAAGAGAGGAATTCATAAAAACTTGAGGGTGAGTAAATGATGACAGAATAAATTTTTTGGGTGACCTGTCCCTTTAACACTGCACACATCTGACACAGCAATGTGAGGTTGCGGTGCAAAACCTGCTACAGAGTTTCATAACTATAGATTTAAAAAAAAAAAAAAAATAGCTCCCAGGTTTAGAACAACGATACCCCGGCGTTAAGCGCAGTGTGAAAAGCCCTTAATTGTACTTGGCCACCACAAATGTTCAACTAGCACTGCAAAAGACATTTGCATAAACAGCATAAGGTCTCAGATCCATGATTTGAAATTAATGCTGGTGGCGCTAGTACTAATCAATGACATTTCATTCTAGAGTTCGATATAAACCTCATCTATAAAAGAATGCTAAGTTAAGGGACAGATTTTGTGAATAAAATACATTCAATAAGGGGTTGCACTCTGGGAAAGAAGGATGTCATCATTGGTGAGGGAGGAATAGGGGAGAGAAAGCAGACTCCTTTCCTCTGACTTACATCACTCAGTCCAGCCTCAAGAATCTGCAGACCACTCTCCTTCTCCAGCTGTCCTTTTTGCTCAACTGTTAAAGAGAAAAAAGAGGACCTGAGTGAGAGCACATCAGAGGATATAGCATGTCATCAGTGCTGAGGTGAAGATGTGTATGTGACAAGAATGTTTGGGCTCATCTGAATGAGTATTGGGGTGCCTGCTGCACAATTTTTTTTTCTTTCTTTTTTTTTTTTTCAAATCGAAATACTAAAATATATTTGAATCAATATAAAGCCATTTGAACCAGGATATTAAACATAAATATCCGCAAGCAACAATCAACTGGGTCAGTTGATGAGGAAAAAATGGTGAGAGGGCGTGTACAATGTTTTTCAGGATTATTAGCACTGAGAAAGGATTTTAGTATGTTTGGGAACGTGATAGCGGAATCTAAACATCTCAATTCTCCTGCTGCAGTCGTCTTTGTTGAAAACCAATTCAACCCAAGCGCTCTTTGGTGACGGAGGTGATTACGTAACTGCAGATCATCTGTCCATCATCGATTAAAGCCCGCCCTGGCAATTTGATTGGCTCGGCCTTCTGGGAGCCGAGCATAATTACTCCTCAACAGATAGAGTCCAGACCGAACTTCCCGACCAAAAAAATTTGTGGGCGGGGTTCGGGCTGGCACCCAGGCTAGGTGAATCTGGGACCAGTAGGGAAAAAGAACATTGTGTGGATGCAAAAACCACATGACTGAGTTTGCTATGGATGTTGTCATATCTTCAGCTGATGGATCAAAATTCTGGAGCTTTATTCAGCATTTGACACTTTCAGAAGTTCAGACCATAGAAGAGCTTTAGCATTGAATAAAAAGTCCAAAAATATGATAAAAAAGAGGACTCATTTGCTGGTAACAATTTGTAACAATTTGTTACTAAGCAGTCTTGCAGAGGATCAGGGATACTTTTCTTTGATTAAAAAAAAAAAATCAACTAGTATCAATTTCAATAATGTTGTGACATGTTTAATCTTTCAACACATATATGAGGTTATCCATTGTTTTGGCATTTTAAGAGCCACATCTGCTCTGACATGACAGAAAAAGTAAAGCATGATACGTTAAATATCAGCCCTTTTGACATTTTGCTGTCAGCAATGTTAGTTTGCGCACAGCCCCAACCAAGCAATTCATGTGATACTTAAAGGGATAGTTCACCCAACAATGAAAATTCTGTCATTATTTACTCACCCTTAATTGTTCCAAACTTTTATGAATTTCTTTCTTCTGCTGAACACAAAAGAACATATTTTGAAGAATGTCAGTAACCAAACAGTTGATGTGCTCCATTGACTTCCATAGTATGGAAAAAAACATGGAAGTCAATGGGCCCCATCAACTGTTTGATTACCCACATTCTTCAAAATATCTTTTTTTGTGTTCAGCAGAAGAAAGAAATTCATACAGGTTTGGAAAAACTTGTGTCACGTTTAGATTCCAAAAATGATGATGAAGGCAGGTTAACAGTTTCAAAATAGTAATAAGTTTTATTAACAGAAGCGATAACTCGAGGCAGAGTGCATAAGAAACACCAACAATGTCGGACAAAGACAGAAAGGAAATGAGGAACTTAAATACTCAATGATATTGAACTCAATAATGATCAGCTGTGATAATAAAATGAATATCCATGGTAATAGATGACTGGAGGGATTTGTCAGTCACTAACGTAACTCGGAGTGACTGAACGAAAGGGAACGTTACATCTCCCTTCCACTTCCGCTGTACCACTGGAACCACCTGAGTTCAGTCTCTGCTCCTCAGCAGGAAAACATAACTGCATGTTGCCAGCGTACTTCCTTATTTACCCACGAGGAAAAGGCGGAGTTACGCTATGCAAATTCCGCAGACCCATGGCATTTCATTGCCATTGGCTCATTTTGTAATACTCGAAGGTGATAGGCTTTATAAGCGAAACCCCATTCGTCAGTCACTGATGTAACTCGGAGTGACTGAAGGAAAGGGAACTAGAGCAAAGGAAACAGGAAACGTCTCGGTTACATATGGTAACCCTTGTTCCCTGAGGGAGGGAACGGAGACGTACGTCGTGGTGACCGTAGAATAGGAATCTCGCTAGAGAGGCCAATCTACTTCGAGTGAAACTAAAACAAGCCAATACACATGGCATGCAATCATTTGCATCAGCTGTGCAGCATCGCAGCGCGGGTATAATAAGCAGCTGGTGATGATTGCACTTCGGTTTTTTGCTGAGGAGCCAAGCCTGAGAAGCTGGTCGCCCCGGCGGGCAGCAGCAGATGTGGCGACGGGACGTACATCTCCGTTCCCTACCTCAGGGAATGAGGGTTACCATATGTAACCGAGACGTTCCCTATCGTCCGGTCACTATGATGTACGTTGTGGTGACCGACGAATAGGAATCCCTACCAGAGCGCCACAGCTGCTGCACCCCATCCAGCGCCCTGTGTAAGCCTCCACAACTTCTTGCCTGGAAGGACGATAGGAGAGGGCTTACACCGAGAGTATCCGTCATTGTTGTTCCGTGATAACCCATACAGTGAGATTATTGGATAACACTGGGAAAGCGTGCCTGATCTGAGGGAGGGGGACACTGCGGGAGCAACATTCTTAAAGAGAGTTATGTGGGAATACACATATGGACTAACCCAAGGGTTGTACTGCATATGAATAGTGGGTGACTTAGCCCAAGGGTAAGATACATGCTTCTGTTAGGAGCAGCCGTGGAGAATATACACAACATGGGATCTCCGTAGGGTCAACCATGTGGGACCCAGCCTAGACCCGGTTCTCAAGGATTCAGAGGATAAAGGCCTGGCACCGGACGCTCCGCCATGTCCGGGCCGAGGGTGTTGGAGGACTCAACAGGTTTGACTATGGAGCAATAAGTATGCACAGTAGGGTGCAGCAAGCCAACAGAGCCGGTACTCACAGTGCTTCTACCCGTTTAGGGTGAGAACACGGGAGGACACAGGCTCTACACGTAGGCTATAGTATCTAGCGAACGTGTTAGGTGTCGCCCAGCCCGCAGCTCTACAGATATCTGTTAGCGAGGAGCCACGTGCCAGCGCCCAGGAGGATGCAACGCCTCTCGTGGACTGTGCATGCAACCTGAGTGGGCAGGGCACGCCTTGAGCTTGGTAAGCCAAGGCGATGGCATCCACTATCCAGTGGGCCATCCTCTGCTTGGAGACAACCTTTCCCTTCTGCTGGCCTCTGTAACAGACAAAGAGCTGGTCTGAGGTCCTGACACTTTGAGTTCTGTACATACGCAGAGTGCGAACAGGACAGAGCAAAGCCTGGGCTGGGTCTGCCTCCTCCAGGGGCAGCGCTTGCAGGTTCACGACCTGATCTCTAAAGGGAGTGGAACGAACCTTGGGCACATAGGGTGCCCCGTCTCTGAGTCAGAAGATCCTTCCTCAGAGGAATGGGCCAGGGAGGGACTGTCACGAGGAGCATGAGTTCTGGGAACCAAGTCCGGGTGGGCCAATAGGGAGCCACCAGAAGGACCTGCTCCTCGTCCTCCCTGATTTTGCACAGGCTCACTGGGGAAATGCATATTTGCGGAGGCCCCGGGGCCAGCTGTGTGCCAGTTCGTCCGTGCCGAGTGTTCTCTCGGTCAGGGAGTAAAATAACTGGCAGTGGGAGGTCTCTGAAGAGGCAAACAGGTCTACCTGAGCCTCCCCGAACTCTCTCCAGATCAGCTGAACTGCCTGGGGGTGGAGTCGCCATTCTCCCGGGAGCACAGCTCGTCGGCCACACGGTTGAGCACACCGGGGACATACATGGCTCAAAGCGACCTCAGATGCTTCTGACTCCAGAGGAGGAGATGGCGGGCGAGTTGCGACATGCAACGGGAGCGTAGACCTCCTTGACGGTTGATGTACGCAACGGTCGCAGTGTTGTCCGTACGGACCAGCACGTCTCTGCCCTGTAGCGGCCTCTATAAGCGGCTCAGAGCGAGACGTACTGCTAGCAACTCAAGGCAATTGATGTGCCAATGCAGTTGGGGGCCTGTCCACACCCCTGACACTGCATGCCCGTTGTACGTGGCGCCCCAGCCGGGGGCAGAGGCATCTGTGAATACCACAGCATGCCTGGACACCTATTCCAAGGAGACTCCTGCCCGAAGGAACGAGGGGTCTGACCACGGGCTGAAGGTCTGGCGGCACGCTGGTGTGATTGTCAGCTGGTGAGTTCCTTTGATGCCACGCCCATCTCGGGACTAGGCCATGAAGCCAGTGCTGAAGCGGTCTCATATGGAGCAGCCCGAGAGGAGTTACCGCTGCTGCCGCTGCTATATGCCCCAGGAGCCTCTGAAATAATTTCAGTGGGACCGCCGCCCTGCCTTTGAACTCGTTTAAGCAGTTCAGCACAGACTGAGTGCGTTGCTCTGTGAAGGCCCAGCTGGCTGAGGTGCATGAGCACGAGGTCCCTGTGTTCGCATAACTGATCTTGAGAGTGTGCTAGTATGAGCCAGTCGTTGAGATAGTTGAGAATGCAAAAGCCCTGTTCTCTCATGGGAACAAGGGCCCCAACCGTGACTTTCGTGAAGACACGGGGAGACAGGGACAGTCCGAAGGGCAGGACCTTGTACTGATATGCTCGACCCTCGAACGCAAAGCGCAGAAACGTCCTGTGTCGAGGAAGAAACGAGACATGAAAGTACACGTCCTTCAGGTCGATCGCTGCAAACCAATCTTGGGACGGATGCATTCGAAAATGCGTTTCTGCGTGAGCATTTTGAACGGTAGCTTGTGAAGGCTCCGATTCAAAACTCGCAATCCAAGATTGGTCGTAACCCACCACCTTTCTTGGGTACAATGAAGTAGGGACTGTAGTGCCCTGACCTCATATCGGCTCTATCTATCTCCGCGCGCAAGACATGGGCATCGGCTGCTCTCACTGTAGTGGAGTGGATGGCCCGAAACTTGGGGGGATGCCGGGCGAACTGAATTGCATAGCCGAGCCTGATGGTCCGAATGAGCCAGTGAGACGGACTGGGGAGCGCTAACCAGGCTCGCAGAGACCGTGCAAGCGGGACCAAAGGGGCCGTAGGCGTACCTGGAGTGGGGCAGCGAGGTAGAACACAGGGACTCGGCTCGGGAGGCTCTCTCTGGGCCCGTAGCAGAGTGTGCAACACTTACCTGGTTCCACGATGCAGGAGGTGCAGGAGGAAGCTTGGATGCGTTCTCGAACTGCACACTGCTGCCTGCTGGCGATAGAAGAGGCGGATGAGAGTGGTGAGGATTCTCTCCCCCCACTGCTCTCCGGGCCCTCTTCAGACCCAGAGATAGAAGAAACTGCTCTTTTATTGAAAATTTGGGTACCGCTGGTTTTGAGGCCAGCGGCGGAACAAAAACAAAAGGAAAATGAGGATTTTTTTTTTCACGGCCCTCTTCCGGGGGATGGAGCGATGCGGTCATCGTCTCCTGGAGAGCAGTCCCTTCCATCTCTGGGTAGCCCGTCCTAGGGCCGCTTGTTTCTGGCTTTGCAGCCCTTCTTGGCGGGGGCCTGGATGGGCGGGGCGGCCTGCCTGGTGAGGGAGGAGGAGCCATCAGAACGGTTTCTGGCAGTAAAAGGTGCTGTCCACGTCCCTGTAAGCTCCTCATGCACTTGCGGGAAGAAAGGCACCGGGGTGGGTTGCTGAGAACCAGCACGTGCCACCCCGAGATACCAATCGTCCAACCTTGAGGGTTCGGGACACGGTGGAGGGTTCCACACGAGCCTCACCCCGTTGGCGGCCCGGAAAAGCATGGCCATCATCTCCGGGTCCGTCTCGGGCACCGCTGACACACCCAAAGGAGGTAACGGCGCCGAGTCGTCATCCGCGGAGAAGTCTGACCCACCCTCCGATGCAGCGACAACCGGTACCTCGGGAATGGTCCGGCTTTCTCCAATGGCGGCTCAACTGGCTGCAGAGCGTGAGAGGGGTGAGGGCTCCTAGGGGGTTGGTTCCCCGAAGGAGACGCGCTCACCATAATCCTCAGGTCTCCCATGTCACTGCCCGAAGCAACTCTCTGCCCAGACACACGAGGCAGCGATTGTGACCATCCCGTGATCCCAGGTAACGGCCGCATCCAGAAACACACAGATAGAATGTCATCTTTAAAAAGACGCATTCTATCTGTGTAAACTCTTTTAGAGACTGCTCTCACTGGTGCTGAAGCACGCAGGGGAACGGTCACTGCGAACACAGACAGGAATGTGCACCTGTCTGTACGCTGTCTCTCTCTGCTGGTCTTACCAGCCGTGAAAACGGCCGTTGAGCGCTCTCAGGCACACCTTACCAGCTTTTTTTTTTTTTTGCTCAATTGACAAAACAAAAACGAAAAAGAAAGGGAGAGAGAGAGAGAGAGAGAGAGAGAGAGAGAGAGAGAGAGAGAGAGAGAGAGAGAAAAGAAGATGGAGAGGTCCAGAAAGGCTTGTCTTTTTTGAAGTCACTCTAGTAGAGAGCATTGAAGTGCTTGGCTCCGAAGCAAAAAGCTGAAGTGCAGTCATCACCAGCTGCTTATTATACCTGCGCTGCAAGGCTGCACAGCTGATGCAAATGATTGCACGCCAATGTGTATTTGCTTGTTTTAGTTTCACTCAAAGTAGACTGGCCTCTCTAGCGAGATTCCTATTCGTCGGTCACCACGACGTACGTCATAGTGACCGGACGATAGGGAACAGACGATAAACAAACTAAAAGTCCATGAAAGTGAAACTAACTGAACATAATTGTGACAAGCTGTGGGTGAGTAAATGATGACAGAATTTTAATTTTTCGGTGAACTATCCCTTTAACTACTTAACATTTTCTGTTCGTCTACAACTGTTTTCTGTCTCTCCTCAACACAACCGAAGCCAAACAATCATCAATTTAAACAAAATCATTTTAATCAAAACTCTAAAGTGACGTTGTGAACCTGAGTGGTACAGCAACATGACCTCTCAATTGTTTCAATTGAATGGACAGTGAATACAATAAACTGTTGTAAATAGTCTTCTATTCCTCTTCTACATATTTCAATTATTACTCTGAAACTTTTCAAAGTTAATAATTGAAAAAAAAAATCTACTGTAGATACATACATAAAGAATACCCTCTTTTCCAGTGTTCTTTATGTTTGCCAAACAACAACAACAACAACAAAAAACACAATTTAAAAACAATTTACAGTTTTCAGCAACAAATATGCCATGACATGTTCATTACAAGAGATGGGAATGATCTCGGCCAGTTACTGATTTAACAGCGTGAACAATTAACCTGCCATGTTCTATAAGCAATAAAGGAACATTGCAAAACATGAGTGTGAGAGCATGAACACTAAATATGTGGATTTGAACATATCTTACGATGATGGAATCAAATGAAATGCATTAGTTAAAAAAAAGATGAAACACTTTCTGCTTGCCTTGATTCTCAGGCAAGTTGCTCTTTTCAAGCACAGCTTTGATAGTGCATTTAGAGAGAGAGAGTGAATTAAAAGGCTTTTTACAGATTACACAGAAGGGAAAATAATTATACAGTGTGAAATTATAATTGACTTTGTTTACTTTGCCGGAGCAGAAACGGCAGAGGGAGGGAGCGGGGTTAAGAGGCAGCACTGAGATAGTGAAGAGAGAGAGAGACAGATATAAGAAAAACAGGCCGTCAAACCTGCAGGAAGATAAGGCAAGAAAAGTGTGAAAATAAATGGCAAAGCAAGGAAGCCAATGCGAAGAAGTTTGACAGAAAAGAGAAATGGGGGGGAAAAAATGTTCAATTGAGTTCTGAAGAAACAGAACAAAATGGGTTGTGTGAAAAAAAGAGAGAGAAAGAGTTCTTTAAGTGCCCCCAGATGACGGCTATGCTAATGACACCAGCTGAGTTGGTCTCCAGTGCTGGTCTTGTCTGCTGGAGACTCTTTAATTAGGATTTTAATCTATCAAAGCCCGTTTCTCTCACCATACTCTTAATGCTACATTCCATACGATTAAGCACGATGCCTCATTGAGCGCCTCATCTCTCTTTACATCACTGTCTGCCTGTGACAGCACTAAAGCCTGGTCTCTATAAACAGGTGTATGTGTGTCTGACAGAACGACAATGAGGGAGTGTGTGAACTAAAGTGTCTATCAGCTGCTGCGGTTGAGAGAAAATGAAAGACACTTTTTTTAGTGTCTGGGTCTCAAATACAGCTGAGCTATTCTGCACCACATCATCACTTCTCGAGACAGAGATCATCCAAGCTCAGTAAACATCTATTACTGCCATATATATACTGTTTTGTTGTACAGGCACGTAAATAGAGGTCGCAAATATACTCTCCGCTTTGTGTACATGGACATTTTTGTCAGCTGAACATTTGTTTTGCTTTTGTAATAAGACTAAAAACAATGTGATGTGATGAAAAAATGTTGCTATCTTAAATCATTCAAATATACTGTACGTTAAAATGCAATTCAAACAATGGCTTGGTAAAATTTTGTATTATTTAAATGTGTATTATATGGCCAAATCAAATATCATGTGATGACTTCAAAAACAATGATATTAAACAAACATGAGTGATAACCTTAAAAATGTGTCATTAAATAGAAACTTTATCATAAAATAAACATGAACACCAATAGTATAATCCTTAGTGATTTAAAAAAAATAGATTTTTGAAAATAACATTTTCTTTATTGGGGCCAATATTATGTTATTGACCCATATTTGTTAATGAAGAACCTGGGTGATGTTAAATAACTGAATGTGATCAAACTAAGGGTACATTTACACGACCAAAATGTACCAAAAACAGAAAAAAATTTCCTTAGCATTTTTTTCACGTACAGACGACAGCGTTGTCAAAACAATCCCCGTTCACACGGATCCGCAAAAACGACTAAAAATGCTGTATTAAGTATGCCAGGCCAGTAGTTGGTGATGTCACTTTGTAAAGAAACACTACGACAAGCCTATAGACGGAACACATGGTACGTACGCACATTTTCACAAATTTTAGTTTACACAGAGACGATAACAGTGCCGTTTTCAAAAACTTGCAATTTGGATCCTGTTTGCATTTACAAGCCCCCAAAACGCCGTTGTCGTGTAAATGAAGGGCCAAAAAGCATAAAAAGTTTTCTGTTTTTAGTTGAAAATGGTCACCCATCACCCTAAATAACCCATATTTCAATGTAACACCTAGGATGTAGACTACATTCACATATGGTAAACAAACACAAATACTGTGCCACTAATATTCATACATCATTTGTAGATGTGTTTTTCTCTGTAGAGCACCTAATAAATGCTAAATGAGAGCAAATGCAACCACGTAAGCAAACATGCCTTCTCACATCACATATTCGCACATGAGGGACTAAATCTCACTCTCCCCTGCGCTGAGCTTTGACCCACTCTAGCGAATGAAACTGCACCCAAGTTAACCTTGTGTCACAGCCAATCCCCAGAACCCCTCAGAGTCTCCATTTATTAGAGCTCAGAGTCTGTGGAGGCCTTCTCCATCCAGTTTGCACTCAGGCCTGTCTGTAGCCACTTTAAATGTAAATGAAAAGGCTGGGGACAGAGTCAGGGAGCCTGAGCGTTTCTCAGGGGAAAGGAACTGCGTGAGGGTAAGATGCCCTGCTTTTGAAAAAATGCATCATGAAGGTTTGTGTTTTGTTGCATTTAGGACTGTATGCTGGATTTGGATGCGGTTCTCAAAGGTAATGAAAGATAAACAGAGAAAAGATCTGTCCACAGATGATGAGAGAAGATAGCAGCCAAAAAAAATTGGCGGTGGTGGTCTCACAAAGCTTCCATGGGGTGCACATATCAAGAACTTTAAAATGAAACATATTTCCTTCAGATTTCATATCTGACATTCATCATATAACATATAACAATTTAGTAAATGGCACAAGTTTACAACATGGATTTCAGAGAACTATATGAATTACAGTCTGTTTTACACACACACACAAATTCTGGTAGCTGTTCGTTTCTGATTTTATTCAGTAAAAAATTGTCTTGACTTTCCAAATTATTCAAGACAGCCCATGAAAACATGTGTCAGGCTTGATTTTCAAGTTGTTTTTCAGCTGGCTTTAATTGGCTATTGTACCAGTCACTTCGGTTTTATTCCAGATATGCATTTCTTAATGTTCCAGCTGGTCCAGCATCTCCATCGTACTAATAGACTGCATTTTTGAAAGTCCTCTTAAGACATAAATAGCCAATTTAAATGCATTTAAAATTAATCTGAAATGTTTAGTTGTAAGTAAAAAAAAATCTTATCAAAGACACACACACAGAAACAAAATAACTCTAATCTATGGTGAAAGTTTGGTTTCCTCAACCTCTGTCATAAGACCAGTGTGAATGTTTACATGTTTACGTCTTTATAAATTTTAACTTTTCAGCTGAAAAAGGTCTGAGGCTGATACCATTTGCGTGATGGCAAGTAGGGTTCTAAAACTTGGTTGTAAATGTACCTAAACAATTTATATACAAAGATTCATTGGACAGGGAACAAGGACAACTTTTTCGATTGGCTCTGAATCAAGCTTAATTTGCCTGGGGGTTGTGAACCAGGGGATTTTATTTAAACCACACTACTCATCAAGTGTTACATCTCTCTCAAACTCACTATGCTTGTCCTGTGAAAGTCAAGATGTCTAAAGGACTTTGGGAAATTGTGGCCCACTTTAAACAGAAAATTAAGCATGACAGTAAAATGTAAACAGAACCATATGACCAGAAAAATTGGTGACTTGGAACAATAATTTTTTACAGTGTTATAAAGACTGTGAAAAAATGTTGGTCACTTTAGTGCCGTATAATTTTACTGAACAAGTTTCAGTATGAACGCATTTATAGTTGTGCATGGTATTGATACTGATCACAAATACACACTATAATGCTATAATTTTATCATGCAACCATATTTTTAAACAATACATTTTGCGACATGGATTTTATTTGTTTATCATCCTCCTATATTGAGCTGAGGCGTGTGTGTATCTATTTCATTTTGAGGAGAGGAAGAGTGATTGAAAAATTGCGTATAAAAATGAGGGCCATCCCATCATGCCTTCCCCCGATCTGTTTGCAAAAACATAATGCCATTTCAGGATGACAGAAAAAAGCATTCTCCAGAAAGCGCTCATGGATCTTTTAATATCACATCTTCATCTCAACACCCACGTTCCTCTGCTCACCTATTCACCCAATCAATCCATCCCTCTCCATGGTGATGACAAGTGCCTGCCCGACGTGGCTATAACCGTTATCGAGCAATCACTCCAGAATTAGAGCAGACATCATGACAGATGCCAAACCCACCACATATGAAGCCTGTCTATACGTATCTATCACAGAGAATGAGAGAAAGACAAAAAGAGAGCGACAGAGAGTGAAGAGAGAGAGAGAGAGAGAGAGAGAGAGAGAGAGAGAGAGAGAGAGAGAGAGAGAGAGGAGGGATAGATGAAGATATAGCTTGTTTTCAGCAAGGCAGGCAGAAAATGTTTAGCAAATTCCATTCAATTAGTAGACAAAGTTCTGTTAAGCTGAAAATGCAGATGCTAAAAGTAAATAGTGCAGGAAGGAGTAGACCACAATCCTTTTATATGCTTGTACATGAAAATGCATAAAAACATACAAGACAGACTAATCGACACCATCTACAGTATTTAAGGTATACACAGCTTCAAAGAGATAAAAAATCTTTACAAATCAAATATATTATGTTTATATTATAATTATATTCACATAGCTACATTTTACGTTTTACATACCACAATATCATAAATAATTCAGTGGCAGTAACATCTGGTTGACACTCTACCATCGTAGGTGGCGGTATTGCACTTTAACAGTGGTTGCCCAAAAAAAGACGCTGTGTGTAGCTACTACTGCCTCACAAAACCATGTTGGAGGCGATGATAGACAAAAGCGAGACACTCTACCTGCAAACGGAAAAACGTTGTTGAAGTTTTCTTGGATTCAGTAAAAAAAAGATTGGGTGTTAGGCACTCCAGTCTGCAGAAAGTGCCAGTCAAAAGTAAGTTATTTTTGTATGTTTTTTTTACAGTTATGGTTACAAACTCTCCCTATACACAAACGCCTCCCTATACTCATATTTTGAGTGTAAATCACTGGCCAAAAAAGAGAAAACGCAAAACATACAAAGTTAAAGATTCATTTGATTGATTAATCTGATTAAATTACAGACCGATGATCATGATATGAATATGCATCCTCTAGACCCAAATCGATGTGTTTACAGGCTTCTTAATTCAACCCTTTAGTTCAACATGGAATGACGGACTTGCCTCATTTATATCATGGTCACAGGACTTCTTGTTGTCTCAGGAGGAAAAACAAGCACAAATTCAAACCGCTTTCTCCCCCTACTCATTTTAGAAAGCGAGCAATCATCTTTCCTCCTGCAGTAATGCGTCCAATCCTTGTATATTTCAATGGTAATATGAAATTGTCCTGGTCTGCCTTTGATAAGCCTATAATATAGAATCAAAGCAAGAAACCTTTTGCTCTGAGTCCACCAATAAATATTAGAGAGAAAATGAGATGTGATAGCGGAAGTAAGAAAAAGAGTGAAACCTTGAAAGAGAAAGAGAGGGGGGAGACGAAAAGACAGAGAAAGAAGGAAAGACGGAGATAGGTGCTGAATGAAGATGGAAGGGTAGAAAGAGGGACGAAGAGACAGAGATTAAAGGGTAGAGAAACAATAAGATGAAGCGACTGTGACATATGAGAGGTGCAGCAACAAAGAGCTGGTGTTTGAGCAAGCAACTGAGCAGTTAGCAACAAGCCACACAGACTGTGTCTAGCATCTCACTGCCACGTCTCAGCCTGCAGATCTGAGTGGTTTGCTCTGAGAAAAACAAAAACAAAAAAAAACCTAAACCAGCCTCACCCAGAGAAATGTCAGAAAAATAAGAGTCAGTTATTTGAAATGGTTAATGCAGCAGTGATCTGGCCATATGCAATCAGAGTTAGACGCAGGTAAGTGATAACATATGTAATGGCTAGAACTGCAAGAACTGCCACACTTTAGAATCAACATTATTCAAAAGATCATGGCCACATCAATGGTATTCAGCTCTGAAGGCCAAGAGCAGCGAGCAGGTCCGGATCAGAATTTGGTATAAGCAAAACAAGGAAACTGCCAGTTGCAAACAACCAAATACACAATAACTAAAGAAACTCGAAGGATACTGAATCCAAATGTTGAGCAATGATAATGGTTGCATCCAATGTGTCCACTTGATTACTTATTTTCCTCTGAAATTGTGCCTAAGTGGAATTAGTAGCCATGTTTGCTTACTTTTATTTATAGAACTCCCACTCAAAAAAAAAAAAAAAAAAAAATCGGCTTGTTCAGTGAACTTGATTAAACTATGAAAAACTTTTCATGTGTCATTCTAACCTGCTATAGTGCATGTTAGAATGCTAAAGACAAGTCTGGGTAATATGACACAGGCACTTTTTATTAAACTTAAGTTGCCCCCATCCAAAAATTTTTTTATTTTAATATATGATCTTGTTTCATTCTTATTGTACCGGTCTAAACTAAGTCTGTAGAAAAGTTTGCCTTAATTTAGTTGTTCATTGAACAACCTTTTTTTTTTTTTTTGAGTGTAGGTCAAAGGAATTTGCAAGAAAAACAGAATCATCCTTGAATTACTTGTTAAACTAAAATGAATTAACATCGTCATGATGACAGTTTTTTTTTTCATTAGACATGAAGGGTTGTGTAGTTATCAATAAACATTTGTGACAGAGTCTGGTTTTAATACACAATATTTTAATAAACATAACAAAATATTTCAAATAAACACAAAGGGTATTTTCAGTCAGGTGATAATGTTCAAGATGTGACGCAGGAGACTCAGCTGATCATAATCTGACCAATACAAACCAGAGTTTTTCTGAGGCACAGATTTTAGAAAACTAAACTGAAAAAATGCACTTTTAGTGACGATTGGTCACGCATGAAATGCAGATGAAGTAGAGAATTCTTGAAAGAAAGAAGAAAGAAAGAAAGAAAGAAAGAAAGAAAGAAAGAAAGAAAGAAAGAAAGAAAGAAAGAAAGAAAGAAAGAAAGAAAGAAAGAAAGACTCAGTGAAACATTATGCTGTTTACAGCTGAATCAGTGCAGCATGGGAGTGTTGTACATTTGAACTGTCGACACTTATTTCCAGTGTAAACTAATGGTTGTCAGGATCTGTTTATTAACAACCAAATGCCCGTGCAGAAAATCTTTGAAATCTATTTCACGCATCGTCCAACCGGATTATTTATTAGCTTTTCCTCTTTCTTATCATCAGTTGTGATCAATACCTGATTGGTCTAGCAGGGAGGTGAGGTAAGGATGCATTTCCTGATTGGCCTAAAAATTGCCTAGCAACCACTGAAATAGAATGAAATCATTCTCGCTCACTCTTAATGACTCTAGAGCCGACGGCTGTATTCGGATCCTTGGATTTGTGTGTTCATTGTCATGTGATTTTGTCTCAGATAAGGCTGTTGTTGGATATGGTGCATTTCACACATCTCCAGTTGTTACCAACCAAATTCAGCAGTCTATCATGCATATACACACAAATACGACCATGCATCCACCCACCTTCCAGCCCACAAACTGATACACACAATGATCCCACTTGACTTCATGTCAGACTTTTTATGTTCAAACTCTAGATGACATTTAAATAGAGAAACTGTAAAAACAAAAATAAGACTAACACATTGCAAAGAGCTTGAACACACTCTCTCCGTCTCTCTCTCTTTGTTACACACACACATTGATTAATAGGTTGTGACTTCTGTAATACTGTGTATATAGGCATGTCAAATGAGAGGAGATGGTGATGCTAATCTTTCACACTGATTTAAGCAGCTGGCACCCCAGAGAGGTTTTTTTCCCCCCTCCTTTTTAACAGAATGAAATACTACTCCAGCTAGATTCAAATAACTTACAATGCTTTCTATTTATAGTTCTACCAGAAAGACTCAGGAAGCAAAATAATGTTACAAGTATGCATTTATTAACAGCCCAGCAAGCAAGTATTATGATATAAAGTACTTTGGCGTAGGCCCCGCCTGTAGCTCGCAATCCGAGGGTACGGAATCTGCATTTACTGCCTGAAGACGAAGGCAGGGGCGCAGCCGACCCCCTGGGAGGTATGGGAAGGGAACATCCTGGTGGTGTAGGGGAGGATGGAGGTGAATGTAGGCGTCAGCATCTGCGAACTCAGACGTGTAAGTACCGATTTTTATACTAAAAGTATTAGAACACGACTGGATAGATGAGAAGGTAATAAGTGACGTAACAATTGAGTCTTCCCGGCAGAACTTACGCTAAAGCTTTCATTTCTACCAGAAAGACTCGGGAGGCAAAATAACGCAACACGTATGCATTTATTACCAGCCCAGCAAGCAGGTATTATGATATAAAGTTATTTGGTGCTCGCAATCCAAGGGTATGGAATCTGCATTTCCTGCCTGAAGACGAAGGCAGGGGCACAAGCTGACCTCCAAGAATAGGTGGAGGAAATGATTCCACCGGGAACGGAGCCCACCCCCAAAGAACTGTAAAGAAAAAGTATACCCACCAGTCGTGTATCCTGTGGTTCCTCGGTTAAACCGAGAATGAGAGGCTAACATAGCTACATAGAGACAAGGCCACTATAAGCCACGAGCCATGATAGGCCACATAGAGCAAGGCCACGATGGGCCACACAGAGACAAGGCCATGATAGACCACATAGAGCCAGGCCACGAGGGCCACACAGAGCAAGGCCATGATGAGCCGTACAGAGACAAGGCTGTGATCAGCCCCAAGGCCTTGATAGACCACACAGAGACAAGGCTGCAATCAGCCACAAGGCCTTGATAGACCACACGGAGACAAGGCCACTAAAAGCCACAATGATACAAGGCCATGAGACAAGGTCGCTAGGCCACACAGAACCTATGCCCCGATGGGCCACACTGCCACGATAGGCACAGAGGACAAGGCAACGATATGCCACAAGGTTGTGATAGACCACACAGAACAAAGGCCACTATGGGCCACAAAGACAAGGCCACAAAGCCACACAGAGACTAGGCCACACAGAACCAATACCCCAAAGGGCCACACTGCCACGATAGGCACAAATGACAAGGCAACAATATGCCACGAGGCCTAGAAGATCCACACAGAGACAAGGCCACGATAGACCACAAGGCCACTAATGCCACACAGAGACAAACCATTCAGAGACAAGGCCGCAAGGCCACATGGAACCTATGCCCCGAAGGGCCACACTGCCTAGATAAGCACAAAGGACAAGGCAACAATATGCCACAAGCTATGGTAGACCACACAGAACCAAAGCCACGAGGGCCACGAGGTCGCGATAGGCTGCACAGGACAAGACCACGATAGGCCACAAGGCCACTAAAGGCCACACAGAGATGAGGTCACACAAAGACAACAGCCACTAGGCCACACAGAACCAATGCAGCTAAGGGCCACAAGGCCGCGATGGGCCACAACACAGGACCAGGCAACGATATGCCACGAGGCCTAGAAGACCCACACAGAGACAAGGCCACGATAGGCCACAAGGCCACTAATGCCACACAGAGACAAACCATTCAGAGACAAGGCCGCTAGGTCACATGGAACCTATGCCCCGAAGGGCCACATAGCCACGATAAGCACAAAGGACAAGGCAACGATATGCCACAAGCTATGGTAGACCACACAGAACCAAAGCCACGAGGGCCACGAGGCCGCGATAGGCTGCACAGGACAAGACCACGATAGGCCACAAGGCCACTAAAGGCCACACAGAGACAACGGCCACTAGGCCACACAGAACCAATGCCGCTAAGGGCCACAAGGCCACGATGGGCCACACACAGGACCAGGCAACGATATGCCACGAGGCCTAGAAGACCCACACAGAGACAAGGGCATGATAGGCAACAAGGCTGCGAATGCCACACAGAGACAAACCACTCAGAGACAAGGCTGCTAGGCCACACAGAACCTATGCCCAAAGGGCCACACTGCCATGATAGGCACACAGGACAAGACCACAATAGGCCACAAGGCCACACAGAGACAAGGTTGCACAAAGACAATAGCCACTAAGCCACATAGAGGCAATGACACGTTAGCCACTGGAAATGTTAGACTGGAAATGCAAGCTAAGACTATCGACAGGATAGATGAGTAATATGTGTGAGCATGATACCACCACCAGTATTTGCATGAGGATTACATGAGGATTACCTTAATCGTTGCTGGAAAGGGCTTGCTGAGCTTTGAGGATGATTTTGGAATCAGATCTTATATAGGATTCAAATGCAGAGGAAGACCATCTGCCCAGGATCTTGATAGCTGACGTAGAAACAACGCATTCAGCCGGTGTAGTGGCTGCCCGGATCCTGAAGGAGTGTCCGGTATAATGAGAGGGGGATAGACTGCAGCTTTTGAGGACAGTAACTAGATGAATCCTGAACCAGGCCTTAGAGAGAGGTGCTCCATTAAATAGGATAAATAGGGGGGAGTGATCTGAGGATCTAAGACAGATTTTAAGGAATTTAATCATGGATGAGAAGGGACAGAAATTATTATTAATTTTAGAAATTGTTAATGTGATACCAGATCCAGAGTCATTCTTAGAGTGCTTAAGAAAGAGAGTAAATAATAAGAAATAAGAAAAATAGTAAGAAATAAGATGAGAAGCGTAAATCATAAAAGGAAAGACCGCAGGCAAGATCGAAATGTTTCGTTACTGAGGTGAATTCCCCTGGACACATAAATCCAGATAAAAACACGGCTTCTAGCAAAATATTGGTATACGTGGAAAAGAGACCATTACGGACAGAGATGATTAATCTTTGCAATAAAGGCAGCTGTTTATCTGGGGAATTGCTAGAGGATTTAGCTAGGCCTTTGAGTAATAAGCGAACGGAAGTAGCAGTGAAAAGACTTGGAAAATCAGGATTGAAATACTTTGCGTAAAATGTAATACCTGCAAGCAATCTACGAATGGAAGAAGTTTTTAATTTGCGATTTTCAAAATTGTAGACGAGAAAGGAGCAGACTGTCGTGATCAAGATGGGAAATAAAGGAATCTGAAAGGAAAAACAAAACTTTAAAAACGAAGACCAAGCTGAAGTGTAATCTTTAAATGTGGAAGGAGCTACGCCTTTAGAGATGCAATGTCTGGCTGATTTAAGCAAATCGTCTAATTTAACATTATTACTGCTAGGGAAGGGCAGGGTGTTGGATCCGTGTTGGCTGAAGGGCAAAGCTGTCTGAAAGCCTGAAAATGAAAGCGAGAAAGCGCATCAGCAATGACGTTGCAGTGGCCGGGGATATGAGCAGCCTTAATTAAGCCTTAATTAAGCCAAAAAATGACTGATTGCCAGATTAAACGTCTCAAAAAAGATCTGGCAAGACGATCTACCTTTGCTGATGATGGCAACAGTGGCTTTGTTGTCACAAAACATCATGATACGTTTCCTCGACCACACTGAACCCCAAATAAAGCTAGCTACAGCTAGAGAATAAATCTCGTAGAGCGTGGAGCTGGAAGCCGTCTTGGGAAAAATTGTTTGGCCATTTCTCAGCAAACCGTTTCCCTTGAAAGAATCCCCCGAAGCCAATAGAGGGGGCAGCGTCAGTGAATAGAAGTATATCTACGGATGATTCGAAAGCATCACTGTGGAAAAAAAGAAATATCGTTCCAATCATTTAACAAACGGGTCCAAAAACTGATATCAGACAGACATCCTTCGTCTAGCTGGAGCGGATCGCTTAAATTTGGCATGGAATAAGCCAGTGTTAGCAAGCGAGAAATAAAAGCCCTGCCTTGAGGGATAATGCTCATGGCAAAATTTAGGTGACCGAGCAGTGAAAGCATGTCACGCTTCGAAACGACGCATAAAGAGGAAAAAAATTCTAGAAAGGACCTGATTCTTAGAAGCTTTTCGTGTGGAAGTAAAGCTTGCATTTTTATTGTATCGAGAGAAATTCCTAAGAATTCTAGCGAAGTAGAGGGGCCCAGTGTTTTTTCTTCAGAGAGGGGAACGCCGACATTGCTAAAAATCTGTTTAAGTATGTCGAGGATAGAAGATTGGGAAGATGGAAAATCAATCAGCAAAAAATAAAGTAAATGCAAGACGAAAGGAAGCTTACAGACATTCAGCAGGATCCAACACAGAGCTTCGGAAAGACTATTAAAGATATGAGGGCTACTTCTACACCCGAATGTGAGCCTTACAGCGAAATAGAATTTTGAATTGTATTTGACTCCGAAAAGAGGCCAATCTGAGGGGTGAATTGCCATGGTTTTAAAAGCGTCTGTGATGTCAGCTTTAGCTAACCAAGCGCCTTGACCAGCTAACTTAATTAACTGAATAGCATTGTCGACCGAGGCGTAATGTAGAGAGAAAGGTGTTAAGGGAATACATTCATTAATGCTTGCTGCATTGGTAGAATGTGGAGAAGACATGTCAAATATAAGACGTTTTTTGCCGGAATATTTACGTGTTGCGACGCCGATATAATTGATCCGAAATGGAGAGAAAGGAGGAGAAGCGAAAGGGCCAATGATGTATCCTTTATTAACCTCTTATTCTAGCAGGACTGAAACCATGTCAGGTTCAGTTATAGCTGATTGCAAATTTTTTGCTACAAAAGAGGTGGTGAGATGGGAAAGGATGCCCACCAGAAACCCTTGGGACAAACCGGTGATTAAATAGTCTACAAAGGATGGATCAGGGTGAGAAAAGAGGTAGCATGAAAGGATTGTAACGTTAACAGGAGTTGATGGGTGTCTATTCAGAATTTTTTCCGAATTGGGGCCTTCCCGTGGTTTGCAGGTCTGTACCAGCGTGGACAGACTGATTTCGGGTGCGGATCCCTGCAAACTAGGGGTGGGAATCTCTAGGCACCTCACGATTCGATTCGATTACGATTCAGAGTGTTGTGATGTTGTGAACAGATTTTATTTTTTCTCACTGTGTGACTACTTGGTACTTTTTAAAGCAAAGTATTTGTAATGATCCATAATGAATTTACTTCCAATATATGTGATTAATTAAACTAATGGAAGTGATTTGGCAATAAATGTTGCGATAAAGTTTGTAATTTGCTTTGCCTTTTCCAAGGTGGGTGGAAGCTTTTAAAGTTTTCCTGGTTTCCACGTCAGCGCTGTTTGATCTGACATGTGTGGTTTATAACAGAATTCTACACCAAATTTGAATGCTTGCAATTAGATCTCACTACGATGTTATTAATTAAATCTGTGGTGAATTCAAATGCTTTCTCACTGGATCTTCCAGCGCTGTGTAATAACAGTCTTGCTTAATTAAGATCGGCCCACGAGTACAGCTGTTCTGAGCTCGCGCCATTTCATGTTCATGTTCTGAGCTCGCGCTCAACATTCCGCACAGCGCAGCTCAAATGAATAGCGCGGTTTCGTTTCACTTTGCTTCGTTTGCCGTTTGAAGTTTCTCGTATGTAACAGAAGTTGCAGCTCTTATCACTTGGACAACGTACACGTGCTTGTCGCCGATTTGGTCGCAGTCTGGAACCCTACTTGTCCTTTTTCCCTTCAACTTCATAGAAGCCAAAGTTACGCTAGATTTTAATGCAGAGGGTGACTGTCATATTTCTCGCTATGAATGCAACATGCTCTGTTACAGTATGTGCACAGCTGCACGCCACAGACTGTCCAGGCACCTTTTGCATTCCGTCAACATTCCGTCATCAATTAACTTATAGAAAATCGATTTTTAACATTTGTGATTCGATTCAGAATCGTCCACGTCCACATCGCGATGCATCTAAGAATCGATTTTTTCTCCCACTCCTACTGCAAACACTACAAATGTGAGCAAATTTACAATTAGAAAAAAAACAAACAGACTCATTAAAATTATTACATAAAGGAACACCGGTGAATTCTGCAACAGGGCGACCTCTGCTGTTGGAAGAGAGTCTTACATTTTCAGCACCACGGACAGCGGGCAGATCATGGTTAGCGAATGCTTTAGGGCAAAATTATGCAGAGTGTCCATGAGAGCTACAAACAGCGCAAGCCAAGATTTTTTGGCCGCCGAAATGACGGACGAGCAGTTCAGTGACAGTAACAGACCAGTCTAATCTTGAGTTAAAGGTTGAAATTACTCTGAACCATCCCTTTAATCCGAAAGGAGGACAGAACTGTGGAATAGCTGAAGAGTTTGTGACCGGATTCGAGCTGAGGTTAGGATTAGCGAAGGAATGTTTGAAATTCACCATCTTCGATTCTAATCCTTTAACCGTTTGAGAGAGACTTTGAACTGCGTGGATGAGCTGATGATTCACGTCAGTGGGATCGGCGATATGTGGACAAGATGGTACCCGTGCAGGCAGCGTGGTTCTTTTTGCTGGATGGAGTGAGGATGATTTTGCAGTTCTCTTCCTGCCGGCTTGGTTATGCTGAGCTGTCAAGGTTGAGGCTTTTGGGGTCGTATAAATTGAAACTGGAGGATTACCCAGGGTGTTTTGGGCCAGAAGAAGCAGATCCTCTCTTGATAGTCCTTGGCTGATGGGTATGCCGGCAGCCTCAAGAGTGCTGATCATACGAAGACCACTGCACCCATGGGGAGTCACGGCACTGAATGCGCGAACTGGAGGAGACGGCTGGACAAATTCATTGTCGGAATCTGAATAATCGCAAAACAATATGCGTGTCCTGAGACATGTTGGTTGGCAACTGAATGCGAGCAAATTAATGTAGGCGTCAGCATCTGCGAACTGAGACATGTGTATGTACCGATCTTTTATACTACCAAGTATTAGAACACAACTGGATAGATGAGAAGGTAATAAGTGACGTACAGTAACAATTGAGTCTTCCTGGCAGAACTTACACTAAAGCTTTCATTTCATCACCAAAAGCATCTATTTTAACACTGAGGTATGTTGATAGGATCTCTGAAAGCATCCAAACAAAAACATGAAGCACAAAGTCAAATTATTTCTCTTTCAAGATCTATTAATTTAGCATAACTTTACACTTTATATACATTTTTTAATAAATAATATTAAAAATGAGTGGCAAAACCTGTATATACTTTGCATAATATTCTAATCCACTAGTAACTTTTAGTCATCCTGCAGCACTTGGTTGACCACCATCAAACAAACCAAATGTGGGACGATTATAAGTTTGTGTGGGACAATTTGGGACATGTTACCAACACTAAAACATAACCTGAAACTGTTATGCCTATCTAACGTAATAAAAACATTTGTATTCTGCCTTTCAGCTGATAAAAATACTTTGTTCTTTAGTCCCTTCCAGAAAACACCATTACATCACAATGTAACATAACATGTCTTTATTTTAAATGTCATTTAAATTCAACATCACTGAGCCCAAAGGCAGTAGGCATCATGCAGATAACTATTTTTGAAACAGTTCTGACCAAGTCCAACTAAAATCCAACAAAATAAACAATGAACAAATAAAATATAAAACAACACGAAATTAGATCATTGACAGTCTTATATATTAAGAATATATTAAACCAAAAACTCCTATTTTTTAGAAAGGATGTGAATCAAAACAACCACAGCAGGCAACAAGTTTATAAATTCTGTTAAATGAAAATTTTAATTGACCGAATTATTCATTTGTTTTCTGACAGGGAACACATGGAATGAATCACCGGTCCACATTTTGATTGACAGCCGTCACAACCTACTAGTGGCCATGTTTACTCCTTTCTTCTCAACCATTGGATAGGATTTAAAAAACGGCTGTTGTATTTGTACTTCTGACGAAGCGCTGTTAAATATAGGTGAAAAACTACACCTCAAAAAGAATAAATAAAATGCTTTCTTAAAAAGGCAAAAGAACGCATGCACGTTTTCTAAATATGATAATTAAAAACCAACAGACTGATGAAAATGCAGGACATTTTCTCAATATGCGACGTGCGGGACAAGGGGTGAACATGCTGTGCGGTACAACGCAAAGCGGGATGGGTGGTCACCCTATGCAGCGCTAATGCTACAATTACCAATCTGAATGATTAGGAACATTTAATGAGTTATCTGTACACAGTGGGGTTCAAAACTTTGTGGAGGAGTTTGTCTTGAGGAGCATGTGGATCCTAGATGCAACCTCCAGAAATTAGAAAATGTGGCGAAATTAAGGCATATTTACTTAGTTAGTTAAAGGTTAGTTAAAAGTATTGCTACTTAAGTAATAATTTACTTGAGTACAAGTAGAAGTAATGAAAAATAATATGACTCAAGTAAGAGTACAAGTAACTACGTTACAAAGTACTTTAGTATTATTTTTCTATTTTTACCCAAAATGGGGAGATGATAGCGATATGGAGCGCTAAACACTCTCATGTCAATTCTGTTTCATTCCTACTGGAAGCCCAGTACACACTGATTCATAACTCACGCAGAAAGTCCACAAGTGAGATTCATAGAATGATTCACTTATGACGTTTCAGGAAATGCCAATATGGATATAATAACATGCAAATTTGACTGAAAGACATTTGACTGAAGAAACATGAAGACAAACACATGATAGCGATATCTTAGGTATTTTCATAAGAATGATGTATGTCTTTAAAGGGATAGTTCACCAAAAAAGGAAAATTAGCCCCTGATTTATTCAACCTCAAGCCATCCTAGGTGTATATGACATTCTTCTTTCAGATGAATACAATCAGAATTATATTAAAAAATGTCCTGGCTCTTCCAAGCTTTATAATGGCAGTGAATGGCTAGAGAAAATTTGAAGCCCAAAAAAGTGCACCCATCCATGATAAAAGTGCTCCACTTTTACCCCAGGGGGTTAATAAAGGCCTTCTGAAGTGAAGCCATGTGTTTGTGTAAGGAAAATACCCATATTTATAACTTTATAATCTAAAATAACTAGCTTCAGCCAGACGACCGTCCATACGCATCGATTTACGGTGGAAGACTAACCCCTGACTCGATGCACAACGTATATATATTATAGAAGAGGAGCTTCAGTTTGTTGCAAAGCCCTATTTGTTTAAACCACGAGAGGCGTCTAAGCTTACAATACTCCTACATTCTACATCATACATGTGTCACAGGTAACTCTTTTGGTGCAAGTTAATTTGCTTAGTATGCGTACGATCGCCTGGCTGAAGCTAGTTATTTTAGATTATAAAGTTATAAATATGGGTATTTTTCAAAAACCCATGGCTCCGCTTCCGAAGGCCTTTATTAACCCACTGGAGCAATGTGGAGTATTTTTGTTTTATCATGAATGGATGCACTTTTTTGGGTTTTACATTTTTTCCAGCCATTCAACTTGGAGGAGCCAGGACATTTAATTATGTGTGAGTAAATCATGGGCTAATTTTAATTTTTGGGTGAACTAACCCATTAATGCAATGCTAATCAACATAGCCTGTATTAAATGATTTAATAAAATAATATATTCTCACACATGAAACAACAGAAGTAATTTCAAGTCATTTTGATTTTGAAGCAAAACATGATATTAAACTCATAAATTGTAGTTTTTGACGGTATGCTAAGCAAACATACTAGCTTTCCCTGTTGTCAAGAGAAAATGTTTTATTACTAATGTTTAAAAGTAAGTCCAGGTAAGATCATTTGAATGTTTTTTATTTGAATAATTTCATATTTGAAAGCAAAGAAGGTTAAGTGAAAGGTCCGATAAAAAAGAGAGATGTAGTATGAATAAAAAAGTCCCAGTAAAAAAAAAAATTAAAAAAATTAAGTGGGGTATGGTTAACGTTAAATTAAATGCTCTTCTTTTTTTTTTGTTCTACCGAAAATGTGCTGGGAGCCTACTATTGCTTTTACATGCATCTGATTGACAGACAAATCATGCGATCTTATTTCACTGTTGTTGAGGGTTTTTCAGCTTTGTACAAAGTTTGCTTCATACATTTAGTTTAACTGTATCGTTAAAGAGGGCGAGCTTTACCTTTCAGTTGAACTGTGTTAATGTTTTCAAGACACTTACATTGTTCTTGCTCCGTCCAAGCCCAATAACGGTGTCCATGTTATGATACTTCAACTGCTCAATGCTCTGGTAATATCAATGGGGTGACCCATTTCAGGAGTTGCCACAATTACATTTTAAAATCAGAATATGAGCATAGCTCACTTATATTCAATAAAATATTGAAACGTTAGCAATACGGATTCTAAACACGAGCACCAGTGATTGAATGTCAAAGCGCGGTTTAAACGCCCCGCCCCCCAGCTGAACTGGAAGTTTTGATTGGTTTTGCACCCGAGTCAGACCTGTCTGTTATTGGCTGAAGGGCTTCAGAACTGTCTGTTATTGGCTGAAGTGCAGGGCTGAGGGCTCAGCCTCCACCGCACACAGTCGTTTGAAAAGTTTTTGTGAACAGTGTTGCCAACTTAGCGCCTTTGTCGCTATTTTTAGCGACTTTTCAGACCCCTTCAGCGACAATTTTTCAAAAAAGCGACTAGCGACTAATCTAGCTACTTTTTGAACAAACCTCAGTAACCTCCAAATGTTGCCAGCATGAGTCCTGCGAGCGCGAGGTTTGCTTTCTCCTTGCCGTCACACACCTCTCTCTGCGTCTACCCTGTTCTGTGAATGGCTGAGGGCAGCAGCACGGCAGCTAACAGACGTGAATGAGCAGTGTTGTTTCCACGGATGGACTTATCACTTATCTTTTGTTTATATTTAAAGTATTTAGTTTGAACATTTTATTTTCCTTTCTTTTCTTGTGCTTATTACTTGTAATACTCACTATCACAGTGCTTTAGTTCAGTTCCCGAACTCTCTCAGTTCAGATAATTTTACACATATAAAAAATAGTCATTCAATAGCTACTCGTTCTATTGTCTGACAAAAAAATATAGTAAATGAGAACAGCTTTATTGGACATTCGGCTATATAGCCTATATTATATTATATTATATTATATTATTTTATATTATATTATATTATATTATATTAAAATATAGTATGTAGGCATGATTTTAATGAGAAAAAACATTAGGCAGGCAGAACGAAAGTACGCCGCGATGACGTCATGAATATGCTAATTGACGTATGACGTCATCTAGCGACATTTAGCTACTTTTAGGGGAGGCGTTAGCTACTTTCCTTTGAAAATAGTTGGCAACACTGTTTGTGAAATGTAAGCTCGCTCTGTTGCTCCGTCGGCACCTTTGTCAAAGTACTCTGTACTTTTGGTGAAAAATAAATGTAGCGAAGTTGAATACTTTATTTTAAAGTTTTAAGTACCACAATTTAATTATACTCAAGAAAGTAGAAAAAATCTAAAAATCTACTCAAGTACTGTAACGAAAGTATTTGTAATTAGTTACTTTCCACCACTGGATTCAAGATCCTAAGTTTTTGCACATACTTGTGGAGTTTATGTGAGCTCGAGTGCTGCTGACATTAAAGTAAATGGGGGACCAACCAAATACAAATACATTCTCAAATCCAAATAATAATAAATTTAAAGTAATTAATTCATTTCACCATCCCTTTGAACAACTGCACTCGATGCAAGCAAATTCACAATACCAAAAATAACATTTTGAAAATAATATCAATTTTATATTAAGTCAAAATCAACTCTTTTGTGAAAAATAATCACTTTCATCAGAGTAAATATCACTGAGAAACAATCAAAGCAGATTCATTTAATTCGATGGCTTCTCTGTCCCAAAGCCAAGTGTATGCACATCCAGGAAGTAAGATCTGGCAAGCTGGTCGCCAGCTGCAGCTTTTTTCCTGCGGGAGCCCTGAGACACAGCGGGAGGATGTCCATTTTGGCTAAAAGTAAGGCAGTAGGAGGTATGGGGTGTGAATATGCTTTCACATGCTTAGATCCTGAGTTCTGTCCAGACAAATAAGCAGCTTTACTGGCACTGAATCTCAGTAATAAACAGTGTATGGAACTTTTTATCCAATTAATATTGATGCAGCAAACATGTTATTTAAATAAATGATTCATCTGATTTAACTGATGCTAGCTGGGAATTGATAGGGCAATGTAATGACACAACTATCTACTATATGGTCTTGACAGCTGCTTTAAAGGGTAGTTGATCATTCTGCCATCCTCATGTTGTTCCAAAACTGTGTGGCTTACTTTCTTCTGTGGAACAACATTTCACAAAACTTTTTTTTATGTGTGTGTGTGTTCTGCAGTCAGGTTAGGAACAACATTTTTCTTTTTGAGTTTGAGTAAATGAGGATATAAGTTAGATTTGTCTGTGAACTATACCTTTAACTAGTGAACACATATTAGTCACTATAGTTTGTCTGCTGTCTTCAAATATATAAATTGTGCATCCATATGTACTGTACCAAAGGGTTCAGAATAATGTATTTTACACAAAGAGAGAAGCATCTAGAAGAAAGACCAACATGTACAACACAAACTATTTCAAAGCAAACAAAGACTACCAGCTATAGGCATCAGCGACTTGGTACCAACTCGCCAAGCAACCAAAAGCTTCATTACCTACCCCTGCAGCTGGTTCATCCTCACACGACTTCAAACGCATGATCCATGGCCCTCTGGCCAGAGAGAGAATGAGAGAGAAACTGGTGAGGCAAACAAACTACATGGCAAGGTCACCTCATTACAACCCATTTGTTCCAGCTGTCATTAAAAATCACACGCAGCGTCACTCAAAGCAGCAACGAGAGAGGAGGGGACAAAAGAGAGTGGTGTAGTTGAAAATGACACCTATCAGATATACAACATAACATCCACCCACCCACGTCCATACACACATACGCACACATAACAAAATGCATTAATCACTGAATCCTTTCATGACCTTGTGGTTCACAAACACATCCCACCTCTGCCTCCATAACACACGCCTCCCTCCATTTTGGACTTGTACTCTCATCTCCTCTCAGCTGCTACTTAATAATGAGCAACTGTAATATTGAGAGAAGAAATTTTAATAATATGTTATCATATACGGCACAGTGATAAGTCTAGCTAGAGGGAGGGAGGGAGAGACAGCTTTGGAGAGCTCTGCATGGTTAGTCATTAGTTGGACTGAAGTTTGAAAATGGCCGCCCCAGAGCTTAATTTCCCCTTTTGTTTCTCAGGAGAGATAAAAGCTCAGTGGCAACCCACAGCATTGCAGAGCAAATGTGATAGTTTTATTAATAAAGAAAGTCCTGTTTAAAACAAAGAACTTCTAAAGCTGAGCTCTCTCTGCTTTTTAATATGCCGAGAAAGGAAAGGAAGACAATTGAGTTTGGAAATCCCGGCTGTGCTTGGAAAGTATTGTTGAATTATCACTCACTCTACTTTACAAAAACTCGATTGACATCACAAAAAAAGGTTCTATCAAATGTGGTTAACTACAAAAGCAAAATGTAATGGTTTAATATTGATATTTTAATTATTAACATAGTAGTAGGTTGCATTTAAATGTTTTGAGATAAACAAAGCTAAATTCAAACAAAATTACATAAATTAGCAGATAGTAGGAGTAGATAGTTTCATCAGTGTTTATTTAAATAATTAATACTTTTATTCGGTAGGTATGCATTAAATTGATCAAAAGTTATAGTAAAACATTTATAACGTTACAAAAGATTTACATTTACAGTAAATGCTGATCTTTTGAAGATTCTATTCATCAAAGAATCTTGAAAAAAAAGTATCACATATTTATATTCAGCAAAATCATTTGTAATAAAAATATTTCTTAAGCACTAACTCAGTATATTAGAATGATTTCTGAAATATCATGCAACACTGAAGACTGAAGTAATGGTTGTTGAAAATTCAGCTTTGCCATCAATGGAATAAATGATACATTATTTCAATATCCAGTAAGGATATTGGTTCAAAATCCAATGGGCTGCATAAATAAACCAATTGCAATTCAGTTTAGTTCTAGTGGTACAGAAATGAAAGCATTTGTATAGTAACATTAACACCTGTATTTAGTCACAACTAAACAATCATTCCCTGAGACTCGTTTTATTTACAGCTGAAGTCACACTGACTGAGCTCTCAAATAGATCTGACAGCATAGCAAGTTAAAACTCCATTTATCAAAGTTGCACAAGAACATAACACACAGATTGCATATTTTACATATATATTTAAAAAGATTCATCACCTTTCACTGTCTGTTCATCAAGTGCTCAGAAGTTTGTTTAAAGGTTCAAAGAGTTAAGAACAAGTCAGGTTCAAAAAGTGTATATATATATATTTGTATGTCTGATGAAGAGAGGATGATTCACATCGTCAAGATGCAAAGACTTAAAATGACCTCTTGTACAGACTGTGGGTGGCTGAGAGTTTATTCAGGGTTTACAAAACACATATGCACTTAAAGCTTAAGTACAGTATAAGCACATGCTTAAACAGATATAAAAGATAGTGAGAATGGATGCTTTTAAAGGGTATAATAAATGTTAGTCTCAGGAACAGTCAAAACATTGATGCGAAGTATGTATTACACAACAAATATTTCTAATAAGGGACTGAAATGGTCAGAGGGTTTGATCACTGCTGATCAATATGGATATGATTAGACAGCTATATGACTATAGAACTTCTGTTTTGTGTCAGATAAATTTCAGTTTATGCAGCATTTCATCTGATCCTTCACTGCACTGTCTTGAATTAACTTCATTTATCCATTCATCCATGGGCAAATATGTTTTCTTGTTTTAGGTGTAAAAAAATCTTTCAGAAAACAAGACATAATAAATCTTGATTAATAATGTTTAGATATTTGTACTGGACAAAAATACTGAAGAAGACTTTTTGCAGTGTTTAGCCATGCAACATTTTACAAGTCATTAATGAAATTTGGGGTGTAGGGAGCTCTATTGAGTGGACGGACACACTGGTCCTCATCCATCTCCTAAATCTCTCACGTCTGGCTCCTAGTGCCACACCCCGGTACACCGCTAAACGATGTGAGGGGGTGATGTCCACACAGCATCACCGGGCGAATGAACTCCCACGACGGAGTAACCGGCCACCTACCAGCTATGGTTTCAAATAGCAGGGAAGGCAGATCTCTTCAGCCTTGGCAGGCCATCTGCCTAGGAGAGGGAAACTCTGATGTAAAACCTACGGCCCGAGGACCTTGCTGTCACCGTCCCAGCTTGCTAGGCCATGGCAGTTGAAGCCCGGGCATAAAGGGTGGGGTCAGTTCTGCGCACACTGCACTCCACTAGAAAACTCCTCTGCGCAGGCAAGAAGGAAATATCCACGTCTACCAGCACCATGCAGCGTAAGCTTCGAGAGATTCAGAAAGAGTGGTGGACCAACTTCGCAGTAAGAACTCAGCTTTGCGCTGACACCGGTGACTACAGGGGATTCAACGAAGCTCTAAAAGCGGTATATTGCCCCTTGTACCAAATCCTGAGCCCCCTGCGGAGTGCAGACAGAAAATAACTGCTCAGCGAAAAGGACTCTATCCTGAACAGCTGGTCTGAACACTTCTACAACCTTTTCAATGCCAACTGCTCAGTCCAAGAACCAGCGATTGATCGCATCCTACAGCAACCAGTGAAAACTGAACTGGATGTGGCACCAACAGTACAAGAGACTGAGGAAGCCATTAAACAGCTGAAGAGCAGAAAAGCTGCAGGAGTTGATGCCATCCCTCCTGAGGTATGGAAGAACAGAGGCCCAGCATTGCACACCAAACTCCATGAATTCTTCGTCTGCTGCTGGGAGCAGGGAAAACTCCCTCAAGACCTCCGTGATGTAGTCATTATCACTCTGTACAAGAACAAAGGGGAGAAGTAAGACTGTTCCAATTATCGTGGCATAACACTTCTGTCCACCGCCGGCAAAATCCTCGCAAGAGTACTGCTGAATTGACTGGTACCCGAAATAGCAGAAGATCACCTTCCAGAGACACAGTGTGGCTTCAGAGCCAACCGAGGAACCGCAGACATGGTGTTTTTGTCCTGAGGGAGATTCAGTAGTAGTGCCGGGAACAAAACAAAGCGCTGTACGTCACCTTTGTGGATCTGACAAAAGCATTTGATACCGTGAGCAGGCAGGGACTTCGGAAAATTCTGGGAAAGCTAGGATGCCCACCATGTTCCTCACCATGATCATCCAGCTTCATGAAGATCAGCTTGGACAAGTAAGACACAGTAACGACCTCTCGCAGTCCTTCCCTCTTGCAAACGGTGTGAAACAGGGCTGCGTTCTCGCTCCCACACTGTTCACCATTTTGTTCAGCATAATGCTCCGGCAGACTACAGAGGACCTCGATGACGCTGATGGCGTATATATTCGTTTTCGTCTCGACGGGAGCGTGTTCAACCTGAGGTGCTTGCAGGCCCACACAAAGACCATGGAGCAACTGATCCGGGAGCTGCTGTTTGCTGACAATGCCGCCCTCCTTGCTCACACAGAGGCAGCTATGCAGCGAATCACGTCCTGTTTCGCAAAAACTGCTCAGATCTTCGGATTAGAAGTCAGCCTGAAGAAGACTGAAGTTCTGCATCAGCCCGCACCACAAGAAGAGTACCATCCACCAAGCATCTCCATTGAACAAACAGAACTGAAGGTTGTCAACCATTTCAGCTACTTGGGGTGCGTTATCTTGTCTGACGCCAAGATCGACAAAGAAGTTGAAAACAGCCTGACCAAGGCAAACAGTGCATTCAGCAGACTATACGGACGTGTCAGGAACAACAATAACAACCTCAAAAAAGAGACGAAGGTCAGTGCTGACCACTCTCCTTTATGCCGCTGAGTCCTGGGTCACGTACCGTTATCACCTGAGACTTCTCGAGCGTTTCCATCAGTGCTGCCTCCGCACAATCCTCAACATCCGTTGGAGTGACTTTGTCGCCAACACTGAAGTCATCGAGTCAGCGGAGGTTACTAGCATCGAGGCCATGGTCCTCAAGGTACAACTTCACTGGGCAGGCCACGTCTTCAGGATGGAGAACCACTGCCTACCTAAGATAGTGCTGTACGGGAAACTGTCCTCTGGCTACCACATCAGGGCACTGCAAAAGCGATACAAAGACTCCCTGAAGAACTCCCTCATTGCTTGTTGCATCGATCACCGTCAGTGGGCAGCACAAGCAGCTGATCGTGACTCCTGGCGGCGCACAGTCCATCAGGCCACCTCCCTCTTTGAAGATACCCGCAGGGCCAGTACGGAGGACAAAAGGAGAACAAAGAACCGTGTCTCCTCAGCACCTATCCTGGACCAGACCTTTACCTGCAGCCGTTGTGGCAGGACCTGCCTGTCCTGCATAGGCCTTGTCAGCCACCAGCGTGCCTGTAGAAGACGTGGATGTCCTTCCTAAATCTTCATTCGCGAATGAAATTAATTGTCTTGGTTGTTAGAAACAGAAAAACTTGTGATTCTTTATCATTGGTTATAGTGTGGATGAATCTTGTGATATTACAAATCCAGATTACATCAGAAGAGATTAAATCATTTAAAGAGCAGCTTCCACCCTTTATTTCTACTTGGGAATTGTATAAAATGAATATATAGTTATATTAAATAGTTCTATTTCAAGTTTCCATTATTGTCTGTTAGAAAAATATGTCTGTGGAAAGTCTCTGGCTAGCTCAAACACGATGAACTTGGTCTGTATCCGCTTTAATAGTACATCAATGTTAATAAAACTTACTAAAAATGAAATAATGATAAATAAATAAATAAAAATTAATTTACTATTTTTTGTACTTGTAATAACAATAAAGCTTTATTTCAGTGCATGTGGCAGTGGTGACATTGGCAAGTGTCTCATGGAATGTGTAATGAATGTGGCTAGTGTTCTGTCTGGATGAGGGCTGCTGGGGTTGGCAGGGCAGAACTGCCAACATCAGGCCTTGCAATACTGCCAGAGAGTAGAAAGACCACATGGAGCAACTGCAGGAGCTTTACACAGTCTGGCAAAGGCAAAATACACCCCAGCAAATACAAACATGCACACAATGGGAAACAACGGTAAACACACAAACAGCCAGCTGCAAACAGCACCCTCATCTATAAATCCATGTACTGGCATCTATGGCACAACTTTGCTACACATACCTTGATTGTGGAAACTGCTTAGAGCTACCCTCAGAGCCCATTAACTGTCATTAAATAGAAGAGAAAGGGCAGGATATTCTTCAAAAATTCAAAGCCATATGGTTTTGGAATGACATAAGGGTGAGTAAATGATGACACAATTTTTTGGATGAACTATCAAGAGCATTACAGCATAAAAAAAACATTAAGAAAACTTGTTCTTTAGCTGTGAGGCATAAAAACAAATGGAACATTTAAGAATTGAAAAATTGACAATTTTATATAAATTATTTTATGTTGGAGCTTTTCTGTCAAATACAAGGTAATTCAAGGTAAATGGATGTTCACTTTTTTCAAATGACTTTTTAAAATCAGTGACATTGTATTTCAAAATTAATTTTAAAACTTAACTCTGCAATACTACAACAGAACAATATTGATATACTTTTAGGTAAGGAAACATAAATCTATACTGAGCTGTGCATCCAGCACCCAGTAAATACATTTACACTTGAAAAAACAGGAAAAGGATAGTGCATGCAGTATGAGACAATATGCAAGATTTGCATTATGCAAGGATGATATTTAGGAGGCTTTTTTGACAGTGGAGAACAAAGACTGACAACATCAGAAGCGTTCTCACCTCTCTGTGAGTTCTGTGAGCCATCCATCAGATCAAGAAAGAGATACAGAAAGAGATGGACAGAGAGAAATATACAAAAAGATAGTGAGACAGCCAGGAGAAAGAAAGGACAGGGAGGTGCATATGTGGAGAGAAAGATAGCAAAGGGTTTGTAAGCATAATCTCAGGACAAGAGAAAATTTATATATGTACCTGTGTGTGTGTGTGTGTGTGTGTGTGTGTGTGTGTGTGTGTGTGTGTGTGTGTGAGTGTGCTAGAAGTATGTGTGTACATGAGAAATCGGTGTGGAAAAGGTAATTCTTCGGCTGTTTACACCTTCAGGTGATAATGTGACACCTCCTCGGCCGAAGCAATGGATGGAAAGAGCGCCAGAGAGCGAGAAAGGGAAAGAGAGAGGGATGTGTCCCCGGTGTGTTGACAGGAAAAGAGAGGTGTTGTGTGAAGTAGAAAAATATCCAGAGGGCCACTCTCTCCACAGCAGCCTTCAGGCAGGTAATTAGTGCGGCGCTGGTGTAAGGCTACGAATATGAACGCCGCCATCAGAGTGTTATGACAGAATTTATACCTTTTCATTAACTGTTGTCTGACTGTACAGCAAATAGCACTTTTCCTTCAAACAGGCTGGATAATTGAGGTTGAACTGCTTTATTAATCATCTGTTTTTTAGCTTTTATGCACACTCTTCCGGGAGAGTTTAAGCACATCTTCAAGAGTACCTATAAACATATGGTCGTGATCTTTAAAAAATGCTAATTTTAATATATAGAGGAATAGTCTGTGTTCAATACAATAAAAGTTCACCTAAAATGAATTCTCTCACAAGTTACTCACTGTAACTTGTGCATCATTATTGGTTAATGACCCATTAATCTACCATTCATCTTCGGAACAGATATTTTTTATAAAACTTGAGAGATTTCCATTCCCCCATTGAAAGTCCATTGCACCACAAAGAAAAAGCCTCAACAAGTTCATAAAGACATTGTTTTAACCCTCTGGGGTCTGAGGGGTTTTTGGGGTCCTTGAGATGTTCTGACATGCCCTGACATTTGTGCTTTTTTCAGTTGCTTATAAACATATTAATGGCAAAGGTGTAAATTCACTCTATTTAGCACAAACAGGGCTACCATATTATGTGAACAACTTGCATGTACATGTTTGTATTTTTGATAGAATAATGTTTATGCATGTTTTTTTTCAAAAACAAAAAACTAAAGTTTCTGAAATAAGGCCATAAAACATATTCTAAATAGATGTAAATAAGACTTCTGACTAATGGATGACGTTGCCTAGAATTTTTTCTTCAAAATTATGTGAAAATCATCCTGCCTAATCATTCACATAACACAATACATTGATTTAAATCTTGTAAAACACTTTTTGTTTGGAAAGGCCATATGCGGGTGGGCGTGATTCACACCTGTGGAGTCAATGGGGCCCGCATAATGAGGCTGCATACGTAATGAGCCTTTCATTCAGGTGTGTGACTCAGCCACAAGAATGCAAGGACAATATATAACTGGTTTGTTGTTTTTTTCCACAAATTTTGCTTGCAAATTGTACAATATCCAAGGTAAACATTTCTAGTAATTGTGCAGTTAATTGTTCTCATACTGTATTTTCAGATTTGGAATATATTCTCTTCCCAAATGTGTCACTAATAAAGCATAATACAATTATTTAAAGAGAAGGCTTATAATGACCTTTTAAGATTTTGTTTACATCTATCCTTATATAAATATATGTATATATATATATATATATATGTTTTTTTTTTTTTTTTTTTTTTTAAGGTTATACAATTACAACAACATTTAAAATTGTAACAAGATTTCCAGTGTAATCTTTCTTTGTATTCGCGATTCATATTAAAACAGTATTTTTGCCAGCTGTAGTAGCTCCACAACAGCGCGCATCTGTGCGTTCATTCATTCATAGAAACGCGATTCATATTTAAACAGTATTTTTGCCAGCTGTAGTAGCTCCACAACAGCGCGCATCTGTGCGTTCGTTCGTTCATTCATTCATACACAGAAACGCGATCAATATTTAAACAGTATTTTTGCCAGCTGTAGTAGCTCCACAACAGCACGCATCTGTGCGTTCGTTCATTCATTCATACACAGAAACGCGATCAATATTTAAACAGTATTTTTGCCAGCTGTAGTAGCTCCACAACAGCACGCATCTTTGCGTTCATTCATTCCGATTAGAACAAAGCAAACAGAACTGACCTATTCCTCAGCGGGATCCGTTTGCTCCTTGAAATGATACTTCCAGAACTTCTGAGGTAAATTTTTGCAGGATTATTATCAAGATAGTATTATTCCTCAAACATCGTAAAGTACATAAGTCTGAAAGTGAACTCGCGGTGTGTGTTATCCAGCTGATGTGGGCGTTTCACAGGTTTGTTTGGATCGCCTCACATTTGCGTTTGAATAGCGCGCGCTCTCCGTGGGCGGAGCACATTAAAACTTAATGAGCTGAGATGAGAACGACTGACATCTCTCTCTTTGCATGCATATTACATAAACTGTGAATATTTGTTTTTTATAAAAATTACTTCATTTTAAAGAAGAGAATTCAAGCTTCATGCCTGTGTGACTGAATACCTGTTTGACTGAGTATTCGCTGAGTTACAGTTCATTTTCGGACGCGTTTCAGAATTGACTTCACTGACGGAGAGTAGGCAGAACTCGCATCATGTTTATTTTTCTTTATTTGGCGAAAAGCACAACACTTTGTTTTTATTATGAGCATACACAAAAAAATACACACTAAACAGGATCGATTGATGTATAACACAAGCATATAAGATAAAAATTAATTTTTTTTTTTTTGCACTCATACGGAAAAAAACGAGCCTATCGCGCCGGCGCGACAGCCGACCTCAGGGGGTTAAGGCGAGACACTACAGGTGAATAGGGTACAATTTTAAAATAATAGATATCACCATGGAACTTCCTCAGTTGATTGCTTACACAAGTACATATAAAAAAAAAAAAAACGAAAAACCCTTCTGAAAAATACCCCCAGGGATTCCCGAGAGGGGGGGAAAATGACAATCCCAACCGGACAGACTATCAGGCTTTGACCCAAGCAAACGGACAACCGACAATGAGCACAGTATGTATCTGCGGCAATGTTTGCAAAAACCCGACAGGTCTGAAGATCCATCAGACAAAGATGGCCTGCCTTAAGGGTGGGCAAATGCAGCAACGCACAGGGGCAGTAGCCAGTACCTCAGTTTCTGGAGTGCCGGTTGCAGAACCTGGTCAGACGGAGGAGGAGCCAGGCCCGGAGCCACACCACAGTGCCCGGAACCTCCAAGCAGCACCAGCCTCTTCTAAAAGCAAAAAGCCAGAACAGCGCCGGGTGAAGTGGCCTGCCGCTAACAAGAAGGATTGGCACCAGTTCGATGAGGACCTCGATAAGATCCTGAAGACAACATGCAAGGGGAATGCTGAAAAGAAACTCCATACCATGTGCACTCTCACAATGGGCATAGGTGCAGAGCGGTTTGGCGTCACAGAAAAACGTGGCACAACTACTCCAGCACGACCAAACCGGCGAGAAGTAAAGATCAGCCAGCTGAGACAAGATCTACGACCCCCGAAACGCCAGTACAAGGCAGCAAAGGAGAAGGAGAAAACAGCCCTGGTGGAACTCAGAGAGATTGTAAGAAGGAGGCTCACCACACTCAGGCGGGCGGAGTGGCACCAAAAAAAGGGCAAGGAGCGAGCCCGCAATTGAAAAGCATTTATCTCAAACCCCTTTGGCTTCACTAAGAGACTCCTGGGGCAGAAGAAAAGCGGCAACCTCATGTGCTCTGCAGAGGAGATGAACCACCACCTCAGTTTTACATTCAGTAACTCTGCTAGGGAGCAAGATCTCGGCCCCTGTGAGAAGCTTATCGAACCTCCAGAACCAGCGGCCCAGTTCAACATCTCCGGGCCCACCTGGAAAGAGGTGAAGAGGCGGTAATGGCAGCAAGATCAAGTTCCGCTCCTGGTCCTAGCGGAGTACATTATAGGGTCTATAAACAGTGCCCAAGGCTACTTGTTCGACTCTGGAAAATCCTGAAGGTGTTTTGGCAGAGAGGGAAGGCGGCTTCCCAATGGAGATCAGCCGAGGGGATCTGGATACCCAAAGAAGAGAATGCAAGCACCATCGAGCAGTTTCATATAATCTCGCTGCTCTGCGTCGAAGGGAAAATCTTCTTCAAAATTGTGTCCCAACGACTAATGGAGTTCCTCTTGAAGAACGGGTACATAGAAACCTCAGTAGAGAAGGGGGGGGGGGGGGGGGGTACCCAGGAGTACCGGGATGCTTAGAGCACACAGGAGTGGTGTGCCAGTAGATCCGGGAGGGGAGGCCAAGGAGACCAGAGGAGACCTAGCTGTACTCTGGCTGGATCTTACCAATGCCTACAGGTCTATACCCCACAAGCTGGTCAAAGAAACACTGACAAGACATCATGTGCCAGAGACGATCCGCAACCTCATTTTAGATTACTACAGCAGTTTCAGATTGAGAGTTTCATCAGGAACGGTGACATCTGACTGGCAACAGCTAGAGAAGGGAATTATTACCGGCTGTACAATCTACAATCTACAAACCACCCATATGAGCCTTCATGGATGACCTTACTGAGACAGCAGCATCAGTTCCAGGTTGCAGATGGCTTCTTCAGGGGCTCCAACGCCTCATTGTATGGGCAAGGATGAGCTTTAACCCAGCCAAGTCCATGTCACTGGTTTTAAAGAAAGGCAAAGTGGCCGACCGGTTCCGCTTTACCTTGGAGGGGTCACAAATTCCATCAGTAACCGAAAGACCAGTCAAGAGCTTGGGGAAGATCTTTGACAGCTCCCTGAAGGACACAACCGCTCTCCAACAAACCAGAAACGACGTAAGGAACTGGCTCACTGCTGTCGACAAGTCAGGGCTTCCAGGAAAATACAAAACCTGGATGTACCAGCATGGAATCCTGCCGAGGCTTCTCTAGCCCCTTCTCGTATACGAGGTACCCATGACAACAGTAGAAGCACTGGAGATGACCGTCAGTCAGTTCCTCAGGAGGTGGTTAGGGCTCCCACGGTCCCTGAGTAACATCGCCCTCTATGGCCATTCCACCAAGCTGCAGCTTCCCATCAGCAGCTTGTCTGAGGAGTTCAAGATCACTCGTACCAGGGAGGTCTTGATGTATCGAGATTCATCCGATGCCAAAGTCTCCTCAGCTAGAATCTGTGTTAAAACGGGAAGGAAGTGGCAGGCTCAGGTGGCGGTGGACAGAGCGGAGGCGCGGCTGAGGCATGGTGTCTTGGTTGGCAACGTGGCAGTGGGTCGTGCAGGCCTGGGGTGCGTTTCCCGAAAGCATCGTTGGCCAACTATGGTCGCAAGTTCCGTCGTTACCAATAGAGTTCAATGGACATTGCGATGAACTTGCGACCATAGTTGGTCAACGATGCTTTCGGGAAACGCACCCCTGGGCAGTTTTCCTAAGCCACGTTATGACAAAGCAAGAGGGAGTGAGAAGCATCAGTTGGTGCAGGACGAGGTGCGGACAGAGTTGGAGGAAGACCGCCTGACCAAGATGGTTGGTATGCAACAGCAAGGCACCTGGACTAGGTGGGAGAACACCGATCAGTGCAAGATTACCTGGGCAGAGTTGTGGAGCTCTGAACCACTGCACATCAAGTTCCTCATCAGTTCGGTGTATGATCTTCTACCTAGCCCATCCAACCTACACCGCTGGGGCTTGGTAGACTCACCAGCATGCCAACTGTGCCAAAGAAGCGGCACACTGGAGCATATCCTCAGCTGCTGTCCAAAGGCGTAGGGGGATGGGCAGTATCGCTGGCGACATGACCAAGTCCTCAGGGCTTTGGCAGATACAATCACTGCAGCAATCCAGAGCAGTAAGTGTCAGCATCCCTCCAAGCAAACCATCTCCTTTGTCAGAGCTGGGGAGAAGGCATATCAGCAGCCACGCTCCCCAGGTGGGCTCCTCACCAATGCAAGAGACTGGCACCTTCAAGTGGACCTGGGAAGGCAGCTCAAGTTCCCGAATCACATCACGGCCTCTTCACTCCGCCCAGATGTGGTGATAACATCTGAGTCGACCAGGCAGGTGGTCATAGTGGAGCTTACAGTCCCCTGGAAAGACAGACTGGAGGAGGCAAATGAGGGCAAGAGAGCCAAGTATGCGGAGCTGGTGGAGGAGTGCAGGAGCGGCGGCTGGAGAGCACGCAGTGAGCCAGTGGAGGTCGGATGCCGGGGCTTTGCTGGACAGTCGTTGCTCCGAACACTCAAAATCCTTGGAGTTAAAGAACAACTGTGCAGGCAAGCCATAAAGAACATCTCTGAGGCTGCCGAAAAAGCCTCACGATGGCTATGGATCCAGAGGGGAGATTCGTGGAGTAGCACGCCACTTGGACACAGGCCAGGGACTGATCACCCTGATCACTTCTGATCATCAGAAGTCATAGATCCTCTTCCTAATATCATTTCTTCATCACTGACATTAGGATACATACCAAAACACCAAAATACATGGCGATGCTTCAATTGATAAAACTTTGACATTCTCTAAATGACAAATGTAAAAAAGTTAGTTCATGTGTTAATGACCTCAAGGCTAGATTATTGTAATGCTCTACTGGGTGGTTGCCCTGCGTGCTTAATAAATAACCTCCAGCTGGTCTAAAATGCAGCAGCTAGAGTTCTTACTAGGATCAGGAAGTATGACCATATTAGGGTATGACCGCATCTTAATGCTTGAGAACAAATGGATAAGACACAACATCCAGTGTCTCATCCATTTGTTCTCACGCATCAAGCAAGTGCGGTTGAGCTTATAATGAAAGTAAATTGGGCCATTTTCAGATAATCTGAGGTATATAATTTTATAAAAGAACTAAAATCAATAATTAGTTATCACTTGTGCATCAAATTAGAGTTAAATTGTTCTTGACATATTTATGGTAATTTAGGTTTTAGGAATTAAGTTGTTATTTGGATATAACATTACACAGAAAAGGTTAGCAAGAATTTTTTTAACACTAAATCTGTCTTGTGGCTATACTAAAAACAATGAGTATTTTAACATTTACGATTACCATTGTTCGTGCCCCACTAGTAACCCAGCAACCATTTTTGTTTTTTTAATAGAAAAAGTAGGACAAGTGGAAATTACTTTTTGCAGTAAGCAACATTGTGCCACAAACTGTGTTGATTGAACTTACCTTGTTCTGAACCTGGAAAAGTCCTCAACGTGCATCTTCAAGAGTAAATACAAACACTGTTGTGAATGTGATCATTAGAAAAAACTAATTAGAATATCTGAGGGATATCTTTGCTACTTTTCACAATATGGAGGTGACAGATGCAGCACCATGACATGTCTCACTCAGAGCAGGTTTATAATAACATGCTCTTGATGCATTCCCCATGGCCAAGAGCCCCCACGCAAACCTTGAAGAGCGATGAATATATGAATTCTGCACCGCTCGGCCTACGCTACTCAATCAGAAGCGGATATTGGAGTTAAATTGAAAGAGTCTGTCCTCTTGGAGCTAAGGCTCAGATATGGCATACTTATCACCATGAGAGTGGCTGGATGGGGGAGCAGGGGATAGCTTACTTTGGAAGCACAGTGGTACCCTGGTGCACGCTGGGTAGTGACCCATGACAGTGAGCCTGTATCGATTTAAAGAGCGAGATAGAGAGGCCAACCAAGAGGAGCGATATTCCTCTTAGGAGTGATACATAATTCATTCCAGGCATTATCTTCTTCCCTCACTTTTCTCTCTGTGTCTTTTTCTTCCTCCTCTCTCAGTTTTTCTTTTATTGAAGGGTGTACACCAGGGTACTTTCAATTTTAGTGAGGGATTTGGGGTTGGCATTTTAGGACACATCCCCAATAGGAACTTTGATCTTCATCAGGATATAAATGATGGCTGGCATTGAATGTGAATTGCAGGGTTAAAGAGTAACCTCTATATTACGCAAAGCTTTAAATCAAGCAACCCTGTTACCTTAAAGGCAGAGACTGGGACGATGATGCTGAGGACAAAGGGAAGTGCTATCTAAAACGTAATGATCATTATTTTGTGGCCTGTAAGTGGAATATAAAAGGGGATTTTTTTTCTCTTTGCATATGATACAAATATTTTTGCAGTGACCTTCTAAAATATTACATACAGCACAATAATAAAATAAAAAGGAAAGAAAGAAATAAAGAAGTCCATTGGGTCGGATTGCTTTCACACCTCAAGCGAACTGCCCCAGAGTTCGTTTGCAATCAGTCCGAGACCTCGTTCAGGCGATCTCAGAGCGACTGTTTTGGTGCGGATTCATGCACAATTGCCGTGTTCACATATGCCTAAACTAACCAAACCAAGGGAGAAAATGCACCAGGGTCCGAAACAAGCGTTCAGGTGTGAAAGCACCCTAGACAATTTTAAGCAGAACCCTTAATCAGATATGAACAAATAAAACTACTTATAATAACAGTGAAATAAACCTGTCTCTTTGAAAATGTCATATTAGAAGGCCTTTCTTTATGTACTGCAATTGATCTGGCATATTAGTTGGGTTGGATTTTGATTCCACTTATCCATTCCTGTGTGCACATTTTAATGTAATTTCAAACCATTTTCAAGCACAAGACGATGTGAAAGAGAGCTGAATTTGGCACTCACGCCACGCGCTGTTTTCTTTGCGCACACACACAGAAAGATGCCTTTCGATACCAAATTGAGTTCTCGTACACCTTCTTGCACTTGAACGAACAAATACAGACAATTATGTCAAACTATACTCGTAAACACAGTCGGTTTTGTCTTAAGTGAACATAAAGAGTTGAGAAAGAAAATGCACATGTAAAAGTATATGGGATCCTGTATGAAGTCTTAAAGTGACAGCAGCCTAATAATCCTGCTGCATTCTCATTTGTATTTTGATCTTAGTTTAATTTTCATGGACTTTTAGTTTGTTATTGTCAGTCACACGTGTTCCTTTGTTCAGTTTCCTTGTGAAAACTTTTAAACAGGATGAAGTTGTCCAAATGTTTATTTTTCTCTTTTTTTAAATATACTTTTTTTTCAGTTGTGTTTGAGTCCCTCAATTGTCCTCAATGTGAAAAGATGGATCTCAAAATCATACAGTCACTGCTGGAAAGGGTTCAAATATGCAAAAGATGCTGGAAAACGGAAGAATTTTCAGGACCTGGAGGATTTTTCTGAAGAACATTGGGCAGTTTAACTGCTCAGGACAAACAAGGGACTCAAGAACAACCATCACCAAAAAAACAAGTAATAAAAACTCAGTGAGTGTTTTAGCGCAATTTTATGATGTCATGGGATCACAACACTAAGAGATAGTAAATCTTTTCCTGGATTTTTTTTGTGCGTTCCCGAGATTAGACCTTCCTTAACATAATGCCGAAAACCCGAAGACTCTAGGTGGTCTGGTTGAGGAGTAGATAGAAGTGCAAGATTGGTGCGCACAGACAGAACAGAAATCATGAGTTAACAATTGCAATTTTGTCCGGTGGAAAATTGAGCTAAAAAAAAAAAAAAACGAAACTTTTGCACGGGGTCATTTTTAGAAATTCAGGTTTTTTTCTTCTGGACTATATATACTTTCAAGCAGCACTGTATATTAGTTAGTCCAGTAGTTTTTGGTGTGGTATTTCTTTTAAAACCTGTTAGGCTGCTGATTTTTGTTCAAAGAAATCAGCTGCAACAAAACGTTTTGCCAAAAAACACAGAATAAATGTTTGATATAAATGTTTGAATAAATGTTTTTACCTTACTGGAATCGAAACTGGGAATCGATGACCACAATTAAAAACATATTTTTTTTTGGTTTAAGAAATACACAGGCCTTATAATCCTGTCATCCTTTCTATTTTCCTTATTTGAGGTCAAATAAGTGAACGAGGTCAACCTTTCAGATGCAATGCCACAGGACAAAAACTCGAGGAGCCTTGTGACAATAAGCCTGATGAGTTGATTTGCAGACAAAAAAGGCATAGTGGGAAATACAGGCTTAAAAAGCAGATAGAAGACGCTATGACAGCTGAGTTAATGAGAAACCAAAGGATAACTGAGAATCTGATCAAATAGCTTTTCACATCAACACAATGGATGTGAAATCTGTATGAAAAAAGAATGTCATTGAAATAAAGGCATTTTTCTCAGTAGAAAATCATTTCAGTTGTCGTTCTGTCAACTGCCTTGAAAATTAAACTAGTACGTTTTTCTTCACAGTTTGTGTTTTTTTTCTGCCTCTGTGGTAGCAGATATGGTCTTAAGCTAACTTGTTTCTAATGAAAATACTGAGGAGGAAAAAAATCTAACAAAGAGACATATTCATTCATTTCTCTTTTAGTGCAGCTGCATAATGAAATAAGTAAAGACTGGTTGAAGCCGTGTGCTAATCCAACTCCCAACAAGTCCTTTAGAAGAGGAAATATATTAATTATACTCAAAGAGGAGCTACAAAAGCAAAATGGGGGCTTTGAACACAGAGGGCCCTAAATGTCACTCGCTTGCTTTGAAGTGAAGGGTGCCTGTCTTTGTTTTTCCTCCCTCTCTCTCTATCTGTGTGTGTGTTCACAAAACACGAGTGAGTGAGACAGAACACTACTGCTTTCAAGAGGGCATCTTGGACACACACTTTTCCATTATACAAAAAGAAAATATATACACATGTACAGACACAAACAAACAATCTTGAATAGATACTGTAGGAGGAGCTTGGCCATGAATACAATACAATATTATTCTTATGCATGAAGCTGTATAAACCTCTCAATGAAGTTAATTACTAACGAGGTAATTAACAAAACAAAATAGACGAGCACTGATACTAAAGCGTGTTCAGTAAGCTTGTAATGCTAACGTTAGATATTAAATTTGTATGTTATCAGCTATTGCGGACATTGACCGTGAGATGGCTGGGATGAACGCGCAGAAAGTTTCCTCTTCCACAAATACCCTTAATAAAGCCTGAAACTCGTCGCCAGTCCACCAGTTTTTTTTATTAAATTCCATATTTGCAGACAGACAACTCTTACTGCATGAAGCCATGACACGAACCGCAATAGATTTTTTAAAAAGGGAGGTTAAAAATAAATAAAATGCTGCGTGGAGTCATCCAACCAAAATGCGGCATGAACACAACCAATCAGCTTGTGCAGCGCACAAGTCCCACCCCTGAAAGTTCCTGAACTTTGAAAAAGTACTACCTCATGAGCAGGGACTATCGGAGGGGGAAATATTTACCCGGAACTTCATTTAGACCCTGGTTCCTGCGGTGTAAACACATCGAGTACCAGCCCAAAGTTCCTAGTTCCTGGGGAAAGTTCCTGCGGTGGAAACGCGGCTTTTGGTACTTCGTTTGAAAAAATAATAATGGTGTGGACAGTTACCAGTAATTTGTGCAAACAGGTCATTAAATTGTTTCTTGAATATTGATTTTTCCCAAGTGCCTAATAATATCCAGCGTGACAATGCAATGTTGAATCAGAGGTATACTACCGGTAAATACAAATCAGCAAAGCCAAACCACCTTGAAATCACAGAAACCCTGAAGCAGCAAAGCCTATGACTTCCTGAATTTGTCAAGCAGGAGAACCAAATAAAGCTCTGTGCAATTACAATCAGCATTCACCTTGACCAATCAATTCTTTCCACTACTTGTTCCCATAAAGAGCCTGGCATCTGAGGGCATCCAGGATACGGAAAGAAGGGGAGAAAGAAGAAAACTAAGCGGTAGAGGCCAGTGATAGACGAGGAGAGAGGAGAAAGATGGAGAAGAGGAAGAATGTGTTGTTTAGCGTAGAGAGCTGCAGTGTGAGGAAGACTAGAATATTCTGCTAGCATGTAGAAGACCTCCTGTGGCTGTAATCGATCAGATCGCCCTCCTCCTGACAGACTACCTGTAAGAAACCAGCTGACTATGTTTTTTGGAGTGAAGAGTGGAATCTAGTCTTTGAAATGGGCAAAGCTTCGCAGGCAAAACAACTTCCAGGCAACGATTTAGTGTTAGACAGTAATTCTAAATAATCATACCTATTTGGCATGGATCTGAGAATTTGTGTAACTAACCAGACTAAACTACTACATAAGAATCTTGAAATTTACAAATCAATAAAACCATGATTCTAATAATCTAACAATCTGGCAATACAATTTTGTGCAAGCAGAGATACAGGAAAGGACCAATAACAAAGACAAAGGCTGTTTCTCAATTCAAAGAAGACCAAGATTTGAATTCTAGTGGAGACTGGTCTTGCCAGGCTACCTTGAAAGAACAAACTCAGAAGGACGCAAGGACACAGAACACATCCTTGTGAGAATTGAGATCTCTGCAATCTTGTTGCTCAACTGACCGTCTAAGCATATTATAAGTAGCGTCCAATCAATGCACAATAAATACAAAATAACATCACAAACAAAAGTCATAACCTATTAAAACATTCATTTTGGTCACACTTTAGATTAGAGTCCAATTCTCACTATTAACTACGACATTTGTCTCAATTAACTCCTAATTACTGCTAACTAATAGTTTAAGTAATGGGAAGGTTTAAGGGGTGTTGAATATGCTCATGCAGAATAAGGCATTAATATATGCTTTATGAGTACTAATAAACAGTCAATATCCTAGTAACATGCATGCTAATAAGCAACTTGTTTATAGTGAGAATTGGACCCTAAAATAAAGTGTTACATTTATTTCATATTAAGGATATTATTTCCATAGTACTTTATATCGTTTTTATCGTTTTAAAAAGTGAATATGTATGTTTAATGTTACTTATGCTTTGTTAGTGTAAAGATTTTTTTTAATATGCTAATAAAAAAACAGCAGACTTTCTCCAGGTCTTTTTCACTTTATTAAAATTAGGCAAACCAAAATGACAAACGTTTACTTTCACAAGCAGTCACATATTTGTGAGCTTGCAGGTTGAATCTCTTAAGTGAAAATAAGAATTTGAAAGCTTACAGGCTTCTGTACGTGGTCTGCCCACAGTGTCTTCTGGGATTTCTAACTGTTTGATTCTCTGAAGTCTGCATTCAATGCATCCTCGGTATAAAGAACACATCCGGGTACTTTCATGCATCCTCTGTACTTGCTTATTGTAATTGAACTTCGACGGTTGATGATGACGTAATGCGAGAACACAAGATCGCTTAAGAACGCATATTGAGAAAAAGCCAAAATAAAGACTCTAAAACACTCCAAAAATCAGGGAGAAAAAAGTGTGACTTAAACACATGCCTGTTCCTTGTTACATATTAAAAATTTCAGGGGTTGATAACCTTTCTGTCATGAAGTGCCATTTTTATTCATTTCATTCACTTACTCTGCAGTGGTGGATGCTGGACTCCACCATTGCATGAATGGACAATTTTTTTGTGCATCATGTGGAGATCATTTAATGTGAAATTCTTTCCTTAATGAATTTGAGTGTCAAAATCATTACATTTTGTGAATAGATTAATAAAAATGTATGCTGGGTTGAATGTTTATCCGCTGCATGGTAATACAGAAGGATTACTGAATTAATAAAAATATTATTAAAAAAGCACACAGAAATAAATACATTTAATAAATATTAATAAAAAAGCACACAGAAATAAATACATTTAATATTATTTAATAATATTAATCTTTCTCATTCTTATTTGTGTGGTGGCATGAGTAGCAAAGGTTGCAGACTGCTGATTTATAAACAGATGAGATGATACCAAGGTGACAAGGACCCGATGTGACTGAATTTTTGAGTGACTGAACAATTAAAGGAGAACTCGGCAACTCTAGCGAACTCTAGTCACTTCTTCGCTGATTTTCCCTTATGTTGTCGCATGTTTTCCCCACGAGCTCCCCCTACAGCTGTGGGGGGGCGTATATGTCACAACACAGTCGTAAAAAACTCACTTGCGGCGGCCTCCTCCCCCTCTCTACCGCTGCTCATGTGCGTTTGTTTTGATCGGAGCAAGCCAACTGAATCGTGTGGAGCTTTGTCTACCGAGGTGGGTAATCTGGTAATACATCATACATGCGTGTGTGTTTATGTTGAATTGCCGTAAAGCGATTCGTGTTTCGCGCTCGTTCTCGTTCCCGCTTCTCACGAGACTTCCTATTTCTATTTTGCCGGGACGGTAGTGCCCAAGTTGCAAGGTTGGTTTTCCGCCTGGGAACACTGGGGGGAGCGGGGAAAGTCACCAATATCACCAGAACAGGTAGTTTAACCATCCAAATGATTTCTAGACAGTTTTATTAAGTTAAAAAAGTTACCAAGTTCTCCTTTAAGGTCAGACAATTCTCTTATGGTGGGCTCCTTAAGTTTTTTTATGCTGATGTGAGCTTTAGGGCTTATCAATACCCTACAGCAAAGTAAAATCTACTTTTTTCACTCAGAATTGCAACATTGTTGTTACAAATAAAGTAGAAAGACTAAAATAGTATTTTTTTTTCTGCGAAACTAACTATTCATATTTACTTATTGTCCAAAAGTACTTATTGTCAACAAAAATCCCATTTTTTTTTTTGATTTTACAAAATGAATAAAAACAGTTATTATGTATTAATGGATTGTAAACAGATGGGACAAAACATCAAAACAGATCTGTGCATTAATGCACCCTACTAGATCTGCTGCTGTCTATAATGTCATTTATAAAAATCAAACTAAAATAGAAAAAACAAATCAAAAAGAAAATCACTCACTGCCCTTGATAATAAAGACACTCTTTTAATGCTTGTGCTTCTTTATTCTGCTTTACTACTGACTATTTGCTTGTATGCTTTGAATCTACAGTACTGTGCAAGTCTTAGGCATGTTAATATGTTAATACCCCCCAGTCCCCCCCCCTCTTTAAATGTACTGTACCCTTTAAATTGAATCGAATTATGAGGCCAGTGAGGATCCACACCTCTAAAACAAAGAATAATAATTAATAAAGTAAAAATACAAAACAAAGTGCAAGGAAAATGATATTTGTCAAGGCAGTCCGTTGTTCAAGTTTCTGCATGTTAAAGGGATAGTTCACCCAAAAATCCCACAAAAAGCTCACCCTCAAGTTCATCCTAGGTGTACATGACTTTATGCTTTCAGACAAATACAATCTGAGTTATATTAAAAAATGTCCTGGCACTTCCAAGCTTTATAATGGCAGTCAATGGCTGTATATTTTTTGAAGTCCATAAAAGTGCATCCATCCATGATAAAAGTGCTCCACATGGCTCTGGGAAGTTAATAAAAGCCTTCTGAAGTGAAGCGATGCGTTCGTGTAAGAAAAAGATCCATATTTAAAACTTAGACTAAAATAACTAGCTTCCGGCAGACAGCCATACTGTACGCATTGATTTACGGCGAAAGAGTGACACTTGACATCACGCACAACGTAATGGCGAACGCGGAAGCGCAGAGGATAGAGCAAAACAAAACTCAAGTCATGAATTAGAAGTCTAAAACTACATTTTTGAAGAGAAATGTCGGAGGAGCTTGAGGTTGTTGCCCAGACCTGTTTGTTTGAACCGCGAGAGGCGTCAAAGCGTACGCTACTCCTACATCCTACGTCATACATCATCAAGTGTTACTCTTTTGGCGCAAGTCGACTTGTGTAGGCCGTCTGCCAGAAGCTAGTTATTTTAGTCAATAAAGTTTTAAATAAGGATATTTTTCTTACACAAATGCATCGCTTCACTTCAGAAGGCCTTCATTAACCCCCCAGAGCCGTGTGGAGCACTTTTATCATGGATGGATGCATTTTTATGTACTTTAAAAAAATATACAGCCATTCACTGCCATTATAAAGCTTGGAAGAGCCAGGACATTTTTTAATATACGTGACTCCGACTGTATTCGTTTGAAAGAAGAATGTCAAATACACCTAGGATGCTTGAGGGTGAGTAAATCATGGGCTAATATTCATTTTTGGGTAAACTATCCCTTTAAGTTAGAGAAACAAAAAGTTATACCTTAGTATGGATAGGGGCATCATGGGTAAAACTTTTTTTGTGTTTACCTTTTCTCGGTCTCTGCTGAACTGTGTGTTTTCTCTCTCTCTCTCTCTCTCTCTCTCTCTCTGACAGCCTGTCTCATTTGTCACTTTCCTTAATCTCTCACACTTGCCAACACTTTCGTCTTCATCAAGCCTAAATCACTTGATATTATGCATGCTTGTTTTCCACAAATACCTCGCTGGGGGAATTAGGAAACAAAAACAGTGCCCACATTCTCCTAATCCCCGTCTACGGGCAGAGCCTCCACCAATACACAAGAGCTCTGGCCGGCTGTCGAACTGGCTGCCACTGTTTTGAAGTTCCTCTCCACAAATCTGTGTTGACAGTGAGCGGTTACTGCCTTGTCACCTTGCCACAGATTGGGGACTGCCTTGTCTGGACTACAACTGTCTGAAGATATCAATGAGCTTGCATAAAACACATGATCCAAGAAGGTGAGACGTTTTGAATCAGCTGTGTAGGACTGCTATATATGTTTGAGCAAGCCAATGAGATTTTGAATAGAAACTATTGATTCATTCAAACCATGCATGAACATTTGTTGTCAGAAAAAGCCAATGAGATACAAGCTTTTGGTCATGTTTATGGAGCCTATGCTCCTACACAGTTGTCTGCTATTTTGCCCTAGAAGATGGTCCTGAAGTACCTGATACATGGTGTTTTTGTCAGTGTTTAATACTGAATGAATGTACATTAATCATTACACTATACCTTATTATTTTAAAATATAATCTTGGCTTTAAAATAACTGAGGTAACACTTTACAATACAATCCTGTTAGTTAATGTTACTTTTGCATTAACTAACATTAGTTAGGGAAAGTTAGGCAGTTTTTTGCCAATCTGCAAACAATTTTCTTACCAATAGTTTTTTTTTTTTTTTTTTACCATGTGTTCCTATAGGTGTCTAGTAACACCTCCCAATTTATCCACGGCCAAATCCTCGGGGAAACTCCTGGAGAGGCAATCAAAGTTGGGGTGCCCAGAGGGCCTGGGTAAAAATAATGAAAAGATTTATTTTATCTTTTTTCAATATTAGCTTTTGAGATGTCTAACTAGGGGTTTTTATTAGTTTTTAGGGGTGCTGAATTGTTCCTGTGGAACAATGTTTTTTAAGTCTGAACGAATCTGAATGTCATACATGCATTCTTCGTACGTCTCAGGTGGTCATGGTCCATGGTGGAGCTACCATATCCGTCAAAGACCACAGTGATCCGGAGGTGCTGGCTACCCATGGACATCACAAACCGGAGGTAGCTCTCGGCAGGAGCCAACCGCCATCAACCACCAGGCTTGTGCAGGTGTTTTTTTTGACAGGCTCCACAAATGCCTTCAGGAACCTAGCTAGGGCAGCCTTGTCTGGCTTTCGCAACTTCTGATTTTTGTCAAATAGAGACATTGGTGTTGGCGTCAACTCAACGCAGAGCTTCTTTGGTCTTGACTTGTGCTCACTAATGATGATGAGGCGGTTGAAGAACTTGAGTGAGTCAGTGATTAGCTTCTCTCCATTGATTTTGGGAGCAGATCTGAGGCTTGCCAATACCTGATCTTCCTACACAGCTTCTCTGACTGCGATACCGTATCAGCAATTTCTGGGTTTAGCAAACCAACTTTGCTCACCAAGCTCTGCAAGACTGACAAAGCAGAGGGGGCCATGGATGTGTTCAATGACATCAGAGCCAAGAAAAGTCACATCATCAAAGCTGGCTGCCAACTGTTCAAGCTCATATTCTGCAGAAATCCACCTGAAGATTTGGAAGACTTTGGAAGATTTGTGATCTTCAGCAAGCGGGCCACAGCCGGGAGCATCAAGCCTGCATAACTGCCTCCGACTACAGGAGCTGCAGCACTCTCTGCGGGCATATCTCCAGATCAGAGATTGGCTACTGCTACAAAATCCATCACTGGATGTCCTTGAGTGTGGATGGAAACAAGGAGAACAAGGTTATGCACCAGTCCCTACAACAGATCCCATTGCACCGGACTACCTTCTGAAGTTTTTCAGCTGCATCTGTGCAGGGGACTGTGACACTCTCAGGTGCTGCTGTAAAAAGCAAGGAGTCAAGTGTATTTCTGTTTATGGGAACTGTCATGGTAACTCTTGACAAAACATCAACCAGCCAGATGATAACAGGAGTGAGGGAGATGCAGGGGAGTTGGATGAGGTTTGTTAAATTTTAAACTGATTTAGGAAGTTTTGTTTAGTAATTGTTCAATGAAATTTATATATATAAAAAAAAGACTTATTGTCTTATTTACAATAAGATTTTTGTATGGACTTGGAGTAGGGGTGTAACGATTCATCAACTACATCAATGTATCGATTTATATTCCTATGATCCAACTACATCGATCTGTGCTCGGCAAGTTGGCCTTCCGGACGACATATGTCGATCTAATATCGTTTTAAAAGGCAATGAATCGACTGTATCGATACTAGGAAATAATGCATTGGATTTAAGCACGTCAGACTTTATATGGATGTTTTTTCTTAGCACTTTTAATGATAAAGGCGTTAAACGTTACTCGATTCAGTCTGCCTATCTGTGACGTCGACGCCATGCGTGACGCACCAGCAGCAGCGCAAAGACAACAAGCAGCGCAAAGTCTCTCACCTCAGAAAAACTGACTTTTCTGTCCTGTCCTCTCAGTCGCTATACTGCAGTAGCGCGCACTCTTCAATTGCACGCGCAAATGCGCCGGAGCGCGCTGTATCACTTCACTAAAGCGCAAAAGAAATACGAGCATGCAAATCGTAAATTAGTAAGTTAATTTCTTCTAAGTATTGTGTATCACCATGGTAGCCTAATTGTTGTTTGTTTCCATAACAAAATGCCACTTAGTGGTTATTTTGTATATTTTTATATGACTGTGGTGGCTCATACCAAGACTGTATTAACAAAAATTAGTTTGGGACTGCTATTTAATAGCTTAACCTCGCAGTGCCTACTGTTTATCAGTATTTATCATATTCTTACAATTTTTTTTTGCATGTTAAGTAAACGGGGACAGAACTTGTGTGTCAACCATTTTTGTGTAAACAAATGTATTATAATAGGCCTATATAATTCCTAAAAAGGTGGGTCGCGGCTTGATGACCATGGGGAAATGTGGGTCCCATGGCCAAACTATTCAAAACATCATTCAATGTTGTGATAATCGTAATTAATAATCACAATTACAATTTCAAGGGAATAATCGACAATTATGATTTTTGTCATATAATCGTGCAGTCCTACTTTATTCAAATAAAATGTGAATGCATTTGACATTAATTGTTGTTTACTTGTTTGTTTATATCCATAATTAATTGATACCTGATTCCCTTACAAGAATTTTTGGCTAAAAAGTAACTGAATCGATTTCAAGTCACTGAATCGTTTCGGATCGTATCGTTCTAAATAAACCAATATCGTACTTGAATCGTATCGACAACCACGAATCGCGATACGAATCGAATCGTTGGTAAAACAAATCTTTACACCCCTAACTTGGAGTCATTTTTTCCTCAAAACTAATGGCTGGGATAGATTCAGCACCCCTAAAACTCCTAGTTAGACATCTCAAAAGCTAATTGGTTAAAAAAAAAACAATTAATTATTTTTACCTAGGCCCTCTGGGCACCCAAACTTTGATTGCCTCTCCAGGCGTTTCCCCGAGGATTTGGCCGTGGATAAATTGGGAGGTGTTACTAGATACCTATAGGAACACATTGGTAAGAATTTTTTTTGCAGATTTTTTTAACTTTCCCTAACTACATGGACTAACAATGAGCAATACATCTGTTACAATATTTATACTTCTTTGTTAACGTTAGTTAATAAAAATACAACTGTTTAGTAGGAGCGGGGGAAAATTGATTCGCATATGAATCACAATTCTATCTTCTAACGATTTGAATGGATTCATACATTTCAAAAATTGATTTTATAAATGTTTATTTTTGTCCCAAATGGCACCCTAAACACTTGTGAAGTGCGCATCGAGGGTGCATATCGACCGCAAAAATAATAATAATAATTCAACAAAACTTGAATTAAAGTTTTAATTGCACCTACAGTATGAGTTGTATTTAACTTCAATCATTTGGGGGCACATGTTTTCTTATATATAAGGAGGAAGGGGTTCAAGGACAAAGGGTTGTGAATCACTGCTTTAGATCACTTGTTTGTTAGTTCTAGTTAACTAATGAAGTTAACTAATGTTAATAAATGGAAGTATTTGTAGTATTTGTAGTAAAATATATGTCCCAACATACAAAGACACTGGACTGATGTAGAGGCTCTCATAAAAAACAGATTCTGTATTACTCAAAATGCATCAAAACATACAGGGCCCTATCTCGCACCCAGCGCAATTGACTTTGTACACCGACGCATGGATCATTCCTATTTTGCACCCGCGCAAAGCGCGCTTTTCCCTCCACAGAAGCACGTCACTAAACTAGGGAATGAACTTGCGCTCCCTGGGCGGTTCAGCGCAAAAAAGGAGGCGTGTTCCGGCGCAAACGTTCCTTCATGCTATTTTGCAGGTTTAGAAAACAATTGCGCCACTAACCAGGAAAAAATAGTTTAAAGTCAGTGGCGCGTTGTGCATGTTATTCATATGCTATTTTAAGGGCGCATGCTTGGCCATAATCAATGTAGCGTGCTGCGTGTGCACAATGTGCATACACTTTGATTCTCTCATCTACACAGAAGCAGCAGTTTTCATTTTTGCAAATCATACATTATTACGATAGATAGATGTTACGCCCAAACCACACCTATGAATAATGAAGCTACATCAGACCAACCCATTTTAGATTTGCGCCGGGCACAAGTGTCATTTATCCCGCCGGGAAAATAGCAACAGCGCCCAAGACCCGCCCACAAAGTTACTTGCGCTTTGCGCTTGACACTTGCGTTTCAGATCGTTAAAATAGGGCCCACAGTTAAAATGCACAATTAGGATGAATTGATCTCAAATACTGTAGCAATATGGCTACACTGACAGCAAAGTCACTTGAAGGCAAGCTTGCAAAGTTAGCAAAAACCTGCGTTACACAGGGAAGGAGACCAGAGGCTTTAATAATGGATGTCAATGGAGGAAAGGCTTCACTACGCTGAATAAACTGCTTTTGTGGGAAAACGGCTTATCATTTAATGAATTGACAGCCCATCGGCTAATCTTCAACATGTTTGCTCTTCGTTTTGGATTGATCTATTTTTAGAGTTTACACAGAAAAAAATGCTGTTTTTTTAAGAGAAGTGATGGACAATTGCACGACAGGTAGGATTCCACAAACATGTTTTCATCCCAAGTGATGAATTTAACTAATGCACAAAATGGGAATATCGCATAAACCTAGGGATGCACAGATACCACTCACCAAAATTAGTCCGATACCAATACTTTTATTTATAGTACTTGCCGATACAGAGTACCGATACCATTATATTCATTGCATTTTTTATTTTTTAGGCAGAGAAACCAAAAGAATAAGAATCAAATTGGTTGGCTTAGCAAATAGATATTTTCTTAAGTTATTTTCATGCATAATTAAGCATGTTAACATGTATTGTAAGAGCTACTGTTACTTTCACTGTTCATATTATTGCTCTATATTATTTTATCTTAAATTTAATAGAACAGTGAATCTTTAGAGCTGCTCCAGCAGGGCTAAACCAGTCAAGAGCAGAAAGTGATTTTCTCTGTCTTTTGTTGTTAGATTAACATTGAGGACAAATACAGCACTGGGTTTATTAGGCTGCTGTCACTTTAAGAGAGGCACGTATCCAACATACTGTTAAACAGGCATTTATGTTTCACAAGAATACTTGCCTATACGGGCATTTTGTGTGAATTTGTCCGTTCAAGTGCAAGAAGAGAACTCAATTTAACCCTCAGAGGTCGGAGATCACGCCGGCGTGATCTGCTCGCTTTTTTCCTTATGAGTTGAATTGAGACCCCAAATACTCTTTTGACTTTGATTTTATAAAACAAGTTTCATACATCAATCGATTCTGTTAAATGTGTATTATTTTTGTGTATACTCACAATAAAAACAAAATGTTGTGCTTTTTGCCAAATAAAGAAAAATAATCACGAAGCGAGTTCTGCCTTCTCTCTGTCCGTGTAGTCCATTCTGAAACGCGTCCGAAAATGAATCATAACTCAGCGAATACTTCTCACACAGGCACGTGAGATATGTCTTTATGAAGCTTGAAATCTCCTCTTTTAAATGAAGTAATTTATATAAAAAACAAATGTTTTTAACTCATGTAATCCCTTTGAAAGCAAGGAGAGGTACCGTTTTTCCTTCTCCCTTCATTATCTCTAAATGAGCTGCAGCCGCCCCGCCCCCGGCGCGATTCACATGTAAATAGTTTACCTGATCTAGTATGCATCGCATACGCCCCCCGATCAATGCCATAAAAACACAGTTTGTTCATCAGACTTCAGACTGATAGTTCATCGCGTTTTGAGTATGACAGGCTTCTCCAGTAATAAAGACTCCCTTCAGATGATTCTGGACAGCGAGGAAGAATGCACCTTTTCCTCAGAGGACGAACGACAGCATTTTGAAGAGCGAATTCCGCCGAGAACACAATTTCAGAGTAAGTTTTATTTAAAAGTCTTTTGTCTTTTATTTTTCGTGTTCGCATTTATGAGGAAAAAACAATATTACGTGACAGTTCTCCATTATGGACGCGAGCGCTCTAAAAAAAGCACTAAAAGACTTTCAAACTTTCACAGAGACCTCAAAACAGAAAGTACAAATCCTTTCTTTAAAACGAATTTCGTTTTGTATCAATTGTATCTTAATTTTAATAATTTTTTCATTAACAAATTTCCTGGATTTAAAGTAAATATAGGCTAGCAATCACAACATAAGGTGCTTGAACTGGAGATCATCATGAACCAGACCGTAGCCTATACTCGCCTCACATGTCTAAAAAATGTGAAATATATTTACAGAAAGCTGGTTCTAAACAAACCATCCAAAACACTAGCCTACTGCGAAGATCGCGAGTCAATAGCCTATCGTCAACTTCATCTTTGCCAGAAGTTAAATTTAAATCGCGTGTGTGAATGAATGATGATGTTTTAGCAAACTGAATTGCTACTGAGATGAGTAAAAATCGACTGAAATATGAATACATAGATAAAATGTAGGCCTATAATCTTTTTTTTTTTTTTACAAAGAAAGAGTACACTTGAAATATTGTTGAAATTGTAATTATTGTTGTAATTGTAACCTTTTTAATAAAATAGCAAAACATATTTACAAGATAGATGTAAGCAAAATCTTAAATGGTCAATATAAGTCTTCTAAATATATCTGTTGTTCTTGTATTGTGGCTCAGTCAGTTTCACACCTGAGTGAATGGCTCATCATTATGCAAAGTGGGTGGGACACTGTAATCTAAGGTGTAAACTACTCCTCCCCCTCGCATATTGGCTTTCCAAGCAAAACCTGTTTTACATCAATTTAAATCAATGTATGGTTTTATGTGAACGATAAAGCAAGACTATTTTCACATAATTTTGAAGAAAAAACACTAGGCGAGGACATCCATTTGTCAAAAGTCTTATTGACACATATTTACTATGTGTTTTGTGGCCTTATTTCAGAATTTTTATTTTTTATTTTTTTCAATAACCACGCATAAACATTATTCTCTCAAAAATGAAAACATGTACATACACATGGCTCACATATTATGGTAGCCCTGTTTGTGCTTTATAGAGTGAATTTACACCTTTGCCATTAATATGTTTATAAGCAACTGAAAAAAGCACAAATGTCAGGGCATGTCAGAACATCTCAAGGGCCCCAAAAACAGCCCAGACCCCAGAGGGTTAATAGGCTATTTGCATGCTGTCTGAGAGGCAGCTTTCTGGGCGTGCACTGCGGATGTCTGCACACAGAAAACTTCTAGAAAACGTCATGTGCTTTCCTGTAATAATGTAGGGAACTTTACATTCCCTGTTATACATAAAACATGTAACAGTTCATGTTTTTACTTGAACATGCGTTGCACATGCGATTTAATTTTAATTCAAAAGATGATCAGTGAACGATCAGCAATCAAGAGCATGCAACAGAAGTGAGCGGTCTCTCTATTTACCATCAGTTAAAGCTGCCGTCGGCAACATTTTTCAACATATTCAGTGAAATCGACACTATAATTCGACAGAACAACATAAATAAGGTGGTTTTAGAAAAAAACCCGAGCTTCTAACTCCACCTGGAGCGTGTTATTTGTTTTGCAAAAATCCACCGCTCCCGGATCACCGTGTCCAATCAGCGCAGGGGGGTGTGAGATCTCACTGTCAATCACAGGTCGTGTACACGCCACAGATCCCCCCTGTGACGCGCACGTTACAATATCACGTGCACACGACACGCCTGAAGATTGCACGAAGTGTGATGGCGGAGAGAAAATCTACTAACAAGCTTCCAATTCCTCGGTTATCGCTATCTATGGATAGATTAGCCAGGGCAGCTTACCTCCGAGTCCATGGTGTTGATCGATGCTGAAGAGACGGACACGTTCACAGAAAATCAGGTACACACGCACTGACAAGCTCGAGCTCGACCTCGATGGGAGGGTGCTCGCTGGTAGTGGGGGAGGGGCATGAGAGTTGTAAACATTCAAAATTTTGGCTAAGTCGACCCAATCTGCCAGACTTGCCGACTGCAGCTTTAACATTAGTAATATGCTCCTCATTTTACTTTCTTTGCTACTCCATTATCCGACCGAACTACAAACATTCCAACGATGTCTGGGGAAAAAGGGATGTGTGCTCGACAAGCTGCGCACTCAATCCACTCCTTGTTTTGCTTGTCACCTCACGCACAGCAGCTATATAAGCGTAAATATTTAATTTGTTTAACATTATATTCATTTTATACATTTCATTCATAGACATCCTTCTCTGATATATCCATTCTGCTCTCTGTTTTCTCTGTTGTAGGTGTTTCGTTGTCACGAGCACTGTACACACTACGTGGTATCGGTTGTTGGTGTCAGAGCATTTTAATGATACTACAAGTACATGAGCGCAGTATCGGGCCTGTTACCGATACTGGTATCGGTGCATTCCTACATAAAACATTTGCGAATAAAGCAGCATTTCCATCCAGTGAGTCGAAGAGAAAAAAAATCATCACTTCCTGATATACAGGTTCTAAATATCACTAAGAACAGTAGGAGAAGCCACTGTATACTAGGGCTGCACGATTAATCGAAAAAAAAATCACGATCTCGATTCAAACATAAATGCGATCTCATTTCTTAATAATGGCGATTCACTTCCGTGTATTTCCCTGCATTCAGATCATGCTGCATTCACGCGTTATTGGCCACACTCACACAATAACAAAATAGGGTGTATGATAATAATAATATTCGTGTTCAGTGCTGTTCGCGAGTGTCACGAGTCACCACAGCAATCCACTAACCACTTACGTTTCTGTGGTAAGTTGCAACCTACAGCTCCTGCACTGGATTCAAGCAGCTTGTTTAAGGTAATGGCGAAAACCATTTTAGAACAGCAGCGAAAATGTAAAAGTAGGCTATATAAACTTTAATATATCCTTTTATTGAAACGGGTGCTTTGCTGTCCTTTTACTTACACTTTTGTGTAAGACAATTTTATGTCCTATACATAGGCTATGTGTCGTATTTTTGACAATCCGTGCATATTTCAGTTGACGATTATGTTTAAAGTTATTAATAACAAACATGAACGAGAAAGAAAAGAGCAGGATGTGCTTTATATTGAAAAGAAATATTAAAAGTGTGATAAGTCGCGAATGAGATCTGAATTATGCTGACAGGATGCTGTGCACGCGCTCCGAGCGAAACACGGACAAGCAGAGTAGTTTTTGTCTTCGGTTGTGCGCCTAAACGGCCAAATACACACAGAAATATTTCAAAATGCCAAGTCGAGTATTCCCGTAAACACAGTAGATGTGAGTACTATGTACATGCTGTGCCAATTGGAGCAAAAAGCACAGGTTCTATTTATTTATTTTTATTTATTATTGTATGTTAATGTTCTCTTATGTTCAACAACATAAAGCTTTAAAATGATTCACTTTAAGGGGTCTAAAATAAAGAAAAGAGACCATTTTTGTTACTCCTGCACTTTATTATACTGAATGTCCTTTTTTTTTTGTACTTGAGTGCAATAAATTTTGGTTGAAAAAATGAGAATCGTGTAAGAGAATCGTGATCTCAATTCCCATGGAAAAAAATCGTGATTCAAATTTTAGCAAGAATCGTGCAGCCCTACTGTATACATTTGTAATCAAAATTATTCAACCCCCCTTGAAAATCAGGTTTATGGCCAAAATTTGCAGACTTTCAGCTGTTTGTAATGAACAAATCAAGCAAAAGTAACTTTAATAAAAAAGTCATTAAAGTCATTAGTAATTATGTATTTTCAGTTGAATTTGGGGAAACCACATTTGTTGTGTTGATCTACAGTATTTCAATTACTTTTGTTTGAATAAGTCTGTAAATGTATAAAAATTTGTAGAATTTCGATTACAACTGTATAATCATTTTCATATATAATAAATTACTTGCGTCTCAGAGCGCACAGACTAAACGCAATGAATGCATTTTGGAGGAACAAGCCTGCTGTTTGGCAATCATGTAAGACAGTTCCGGAAGGCAATTATACCGAAACACTTTGATGACAGAGCATTTCAGAACAACTAAAACAGCATTTCAGATGCTGTGCAAAAAGATCGGTCCGCTGATTAGTCCAGATATGCCATCCCATTTTTTTGATGGGAATTTCTTCGGTAAATGTGTATCTATCATAGTTTATGCGCATGTTTTCTTATCAAATAAAAAATGTGTCCGGCTCAAACGAGCGCATACGTTTTTGTAATGCACATTTTTAGAATTGATGCGCATCTTGCCATTTCCATCCAACATTTTTTAATGTGATATCCCAAAATGTGCATTAAAAAAGTGGATGGAAACATAGCTAATGATTGACTGTCCAACAATGAAATTTGTGGTGTCAATGACGTCAAGGTTGTAATATGATTGGATGTCAAGGCAAACATGATTCAAGTTGGCCATTATGCTTTCTCCAATGGTAGAGCCAAGGACCCTCCTATCTCCAAATAATAAGACCATTTCTGCTGACAGGCCTATTAGAGTATGGACAGAGTTTTAATCTTTCATGCTTTTATGTGTGGTCCATTTCTCAATCAGCGCCACCTATTAAACAGGAGTGAATTGTGGTTTCATGTAGACCAGATACTATTCATTTCAGCCTTAGTCTGAACAGACCTTTGGTCAACAATGTATTCTGCATTTGGTGTGAATAGGCCTTGACACAGAAAATATCACAGAGCTGATAAAATCTTTCTCTCCTTCACTTCCCTTCTCAGTTTCAAAGCTGGATAAAGCTCCATGAACAAAACCCCCCGGGCCCATACTGTATGCCCAGAGTACAGCACGTCCTAACATTGCTGTAATCACAGACCAAATTTCACACTTTCAAACTCAGGATTTTTACTGTGAGAAAAGCCTAGACACATATCCAAATGCACAGAGGACAGCATGCTACCTAATCAAAGGCTTGCATAATGTCTCAAAATCACTGCGAGTGTGATTACATGATAGCACAAAGCTATAGTCTAGAAACCGGCAACTCAGCCAGGCACTGGTTCAAATTAACAAGCCGGAGCTGATGGTAAAAAAAAAGAAAGAAAAAAAAAGCGAAAGCATCCGGTTGGGATTTAGAGTGATAAACTGGCTCATAGTTTTATCAGTAATCACAGGTTAACAAACTTGATAGAAGGTTTTCTTTTATCTTCCATGTTTCTGTAATCTCAAACAAATACCCCAGTACTGATGTTGATAATTTGAAAATATAATAAAAATAATTCAGTTCAACTGAACCCAAACCAAGTATACATTAGCGACCTTTCAAAACTACATTAGCTTTTTTTTTTTTTTTTTTTTTAAATACAAGGATGTATTAAACTGATCAAAAGTGATCGTAAAGACATTTGCATTGTTACAAAGGATTTCTATTTAAAAAAAATGCTGATCATTTGAACTTTCTATTCATAAAAGAATCCTGAAAAAAATGTATCACAAAATATTAAGCAGCAAAACCATTTTCAAAGACCTTGGTTAGAATGAGACTTCTTTAAACAGCATTAAAAAAACTTAAATATATAATTACACTGTAACAATGGCACCTTAAAATAAAGTGTAACCTTTTTTTTTATTATGTCTAGCATATTTTGAAAACCTTATCACCCTCTGTTTCTCTCTGCCTTTCTCTCATCCACAGCCTGTTAAGGAAGAGAACATTTTTGATCACAGAACTAAGTGCGCTCAACCAAGGAGGGCAGTCAAGGATGAAAAGGAGAAAGGGGTGGGAGGCGAATGAGGGGAACAGAGACACACAGAGTGTGAGAAAGCAGGGGAGGAGGGAATTAGAGAAGGGGAAGATGAGAGATAGAGGTAAAATTAAGAAGGACAGGAATTAACTAAACCCAGAGAGGCGGCAGTGGGCCAAAATGAGGGTGTCATTCTACATCTGAGGTTTTGTTTTGAAGACAAATGTGTAATGTGCTTTCAAATGTGCTACAAAAATATGAACGTAAGCCAGTAAACACCAAACAACACTTTTGTGATTCAGTTCCTATTTAATGAGGACATGAAGAGACATTAAATGACTGCATCTCACAAACTGTACAAGCTCCTGATGCCAGTATAACGATGACAAAAACTGTGTTCATTCATTAAAAGCCATTTATTGTACATGATCATCAATTATGTTGACTTGTATTAGTTGGCATGCCTTCTTGGTTTTTAAACAACACCAGAAGTGTGTGTTTTCCATAATGAGTAATGGTATCAAAAATGTATATAAAAGAGGTCTATTAACACTCAGTTCACAAAAAAACAAAGAATTTAGGGGGCAATTTAGGGGTGAGCGGGGCACAAACTAATGCAGGGTTAGTTGTAAAACACATGGTTTAAAACTTTCCACACATGCCAGCATGACAAAAAAAGTGTATTTACTAGTTAACATATAAACACTAAATAGAAAAAAAGTGTGCCAAGAAGACATTACTGAAAATATGATTGAACACTTATTTAACCATAACAAAAGTAAATTTCTTACTGAAATGTAAGCTTCGCGTTAAGTTCTGCCAGGAAGACTCAATCAGCGCGTCACGTATTAACTCACTTCTAACCAATCATGTGTTAACACTCTCAGTATAAAAGAATGGTACTTACATTCGTCTGAGTTCGCAGATACTGACGGCGCCAATTACCTCCATCCTCCCCAACCACCTCCAAGATGTTTTTTTCCATCCATCCTCCCCACCACCACCAGGATGGTCCTTTCCTTTACCTATCTTTGGGGTCGGCTGCGCCCCTGCCTTCATCTTCAGGCGGGATTTGAAGATTCCGTTACCCTCGCATTGCTTGCTAAGGACGGGGCCTACGCCAAAGACTTTATAAAATTATGCTTGCTGAGCTATTAATAAATTTACACTTGTTATATCATTTTATCTCCCGAGTCTTTCTGGTAGAAAAACATTTTTCTTCTCAGTTTTTAGTGTTTATATAAAAGAAGACAAATCTGCTATTATTTAAATCTCCAATCTGTTATTTAGCCATTTAGCCATTTAGATAGTTTTTTAATGTTGATCTAACCAGCATAAAACACTATAGACGGGGTTAACCCCCTGGGGTCGGCTATCGCGCCGGCGCGATAGGCTCGTTTTTTTCCGTATGAGTGCAAAAAATAAATAAATAAAATATATTAATTTTTATCTTATATGCTTGTGTTATACATCAATCGATCCTGTTTAGTGTGTATTTTTTTTTGTGTATGCTCATAATAAAAACAAAGTGTTGTGCTTTTCGCCAAATAAAGAAAAATAAACATGATGCGAGTTCTGCCTACTCTCCGTCAGTGAAGTCAATTCTGAAACGCGTCCGAAAATGAACTGTAACTCAGCGAATACTCAGTCAAACAGGCATACAGACACACAGGCATGAAGCTTGAATTCTCTTCTTTAAATGAAGTAATTTTTATAAAAAACAAATATGCTGGAGATCAGCAGAGGGCTACTTCGGTGAATACACGGGGTGACAGCAACATCGGTGAATACACAGGGTGACCTGAGGATCACAGTGGGGGATTACCCACTGAGCCAATCTCCGTGGGCCCCCCACTCCTCTAGTGCATCGCAAGCTGTGGAGCTTATGGATGAGGTCGCTGGTCCTTTCCATGGGGGACCGAGCGTTTCATTCTGGGCTCCGGTGGACCAGATGTCAATCGCTGCATCAGAGGGTGAGTTAATGTCCTCCGTCGATGTAGATTCGGCTGCGTTGTCCCCTTCAGGGAGAGTAGCGCTGCTCGAGTCTGATCCAGAGCTGACTGCTATGCTTTCCCGGGTCACTGAGAGCGTCGGGCGTTTTTTTTCATATTGTCTTACAGCTGACCAGGGAGTAGTGACCAGGGAAGTATGTCATGTGACTTCCATTTCGCAACATCTAGGGAAGCGCGTTGTTAAGACCCTAGGTAAGGAGCGTGTGCCACTATTGTATGTTTTGAGTTTTCTTAACCCCCTGGGGTCGGCGGTATCGCCGGCGATACCAGCTCGCTTTTTTTCTTATCAGTTAAAAAGAAATTCATTTTGCTCTGTTGACTTTGATATTACAAACAAGTTTCATACATCAATCGATTCTGTTAAATGTGTATTATTTTTGTGTATACTCACAATAAAAACAAAGTGTTGTGCTTTTTGCCAAATAAAGAAAAATAAACGTGATGCGAGTTCTGCCTTCTCTCTGTCAGTGTAGTCCATTCTGAAACGCGTCCGAAAATGAACTGTAACTCAGCGAATACTCAGTCAAACAGACATACAGACACACAGGCATGAAGCTTGAATTCTCTTCTTTTAAATGAAGTAATTTATATAAAAAACAAATATTCTCATCTTGAGAAATCTGTATTAAAAGAGAGCGATTCTAGTCGAGCTCATTACAGCTCATTCAAATGTAATGTGACTCCGCCCACGGAGAGCGCGCACTATTCAAACGCAAATGTCTGAGGCAATCCACGCAAACCTGTGAACACCCCCATATCAGCTCGAGAAAACACAAGTTTATTCAGATCATTACTTGTTTACACCGTCTCGCAGCGCTGTGAGGAATAATAATAATGGAAAATGTCCCTCAGAAGTGCGGGTATTTCGAGGAGCAAGGATCCGACTGAGTTGAGGAATACTGTAGTAAGTTTTTTTTTCCTTCTCAAGTGAATCGCGTTTCTGTGAATGAATGGCAGCCGCAGAGATGCGTGCTGTTTACCACAGCTCGCAAAAAGACAATTTAAATTTAAATCGCGTGTGTGAATGAATGATGATGTTTTAGCAAACTGTATTGCTATACTGAGATGAGTAAAAATCGACTGAAATATGTTGAAATAAAATGTAGGCTATTTGTATAAGCAACGTATTAAACTGCAAATTAACATTTATATGCCCTAATATTTCATAAAAACAACGTTACAGTCAGGCGAAATATGAAAGACAACATTTTGTTGACTAGATTTGGGTACAGTTTTACCTAGAATATACTGCCACATCAAATAAGCTTTTGTTTAGCAATTTCTGCTCATATGTTCTATATATATATATATTTCACGCGACACGCAAGCGTCTTGGAAGCGTTTCCATGCAAAATTGAATAGGAAAATCTGTTTATATGTCATTTTGACACGAATACATATTAATAAATGTCATTTTGATGTTTAAAAGTGTCTAGGTTTTGACATAAATGCAAATATAAATGTAATTTTACAAAATATTATCGATTTTCAAATACTGCTGTATTGAATGAACAGCTTTTAGCAAACTCTATTGCTATACTGAGATGAGGAATATATACTGTATGTGTTTTGTCAAAAATAAACTAACTAATAAATCCTTTACTTTGAAATACGTATGATAAAATGTATACTTTAGTTTTGAAAGACGTTGACTAGTTTTGAATAGATTATAAAGTTTTTACTGTACAATAGACTGCCACATCAAATAAACTTTTGTTTGCCAATTTTGCTCATATGTTAAATATAGTATGTTTTGTCAAAAATAAAGTCATCAAATAATACGTTTTGTATACTTTAGTTTTTACAAAGAAAGATTACACTTGAATTGTTGTTAGAATTGTAACCTTTTTAATAAAACTATTAAAAGGTAAATATCTTTTTTTTCTTTAAATAATTTGTATTGTGTTTTATTGGTGACAAATTTGGGGAGAGGATAAATATTCCAAAACTGAAAATACAGTATGAGAATTAACTGCACAATTACTAGACATGTTTACCTTGGATATTATACAATTTGCAAGCACAATTTGTGGAAAAATAAAAAAAATTGCGATGCTTCCAACTGTGAACCAATTTGGTACACTGTTAGACTTTTCTGTAATTTCTACAGTTATTTACTTTAAATCCCCCAGTATTATACTGCTATTTCTCTTTACAGTAAATAACTGTGATTCCCATTGCATCATGGGAATTTTCTGTGACGTCTAACACCACATACAGAGACTTACTGTATTTTTTAAATTTGCTGTATACTACTGTATTTGACGTAACTGCCTCTCTGGCTGGCACCATTCCACCGTGCTTTTTATTTCCTAATTTTTGCTTTACACCTCGTGTCTACAACGCTATAATAGGCAGAGGCTGTCTATATTGGACACATTGAAGCGACCGGACCTTTAAATGCAAACCTGTTTGTCCCTTGTCAGAAATAGCGCGAGCGCTTGGAATCGTATCGGACTCGTATTAAATATAATGGCCGCGGCGCATCACTACACTGTCTGAGGGATTTGTCGTGTCGTGTCGTGTCAGAGCATCCAGTGTAGGTAATGGGTTCTTTCTTTTGTTGGTTCGCGACGTTCGTGTCTGGCCCGGGGAAGAGACGGAATTCACTTCACCGAGAGAGAGATCAGCAAGCAAGGTAAATAAAATAAAAAAACCTTCTGTGTGTGTTGACAGGATTGTGCCCAGTTTAATGTTATAACGTTAACGTTAGCCTAACGTTACTCGTCGTCAACATGGCGGTAACGAACTTTACCATGGTAAACTGAGCTAACGTTTCATTTTACACACTTTGTTAGATTGAATTGTCGAGTTAAAATATGCTAACGAGTACGCGTTTACATTTACAATAAATGTGAATAAACTAATGTGAAATTCTGTTTATAGCCTAATGTTGGCCTACTGATGAGAACCTTTATAGTTTTAGCATTATTTTTCAAACTATACCATATTATAGTTTTTTTTAATGGAATTTAATATTTACTTCCATTTTTGTGTTTAAAGGCAACTGCAACAAAGCGCCAATTCGCGCCAGTGACTTCTAGCAAGATTCCAGAGGTAGGCAGCCCATTTGTGATATATTTTGAGATAAGTTTGCTGAAATGATTAGCATACACTATGTGAAAATTGCTTTTGAGCCACTGGTGCAGACTAGGTAGCTTACAATATCTTATAAAATCTCTATAAACTTTATATCAAATAAGTGACCTTTGCATTATGTCTAACTTTATTACACAGCAAATGAACCAATCAGAAGATGGACCATTGTCTTTGTTCAGTCTCACCAGATTAAATGTATCCAGGTAAGCACTGCAGTAAAACTCTCACTAATTCATTCATACCAAATCTAGCATTCTAAACAACTTAAGTTTATATTTTTGCATTATTTTGATATTTTATTAGCCAGAAGACTCTACCATTGCAGTCCCACCTGACTAGGAAGGTCCTAATATCAGCGCACAGGTGGGTTAAAGCTCCAGTATGCGACTTTGGTATTTGACCACAAGAGGGCGCAGTTTCAACAATAACAAAGGCGAAGCTTGATGACGCTATGAAGGAGGTGACGATGGGAGATGTCGTTTTTTTTAATGCGTTTTCACCATCTAGTGATATATCTACATGGAATTAATGAATCATGATCACGGATGAGGTAATTTATTCGTTTTTGTATTACCTGTATGTCTGATCGTATTATTTTATTTCATCATAATTAATGAACTGCAAGGAACGTGAAATGTTATGCTATATTATCCCGTTACAACATACAGCTATTTGTCAAATGATTTGTTTGGTTAATGTTGTCCAGTTTTACGTTTTTATGGTTAATGCCGTGTTGTGTAACGTGTTCAAACCAATATCTAAAAGTAAATTTGAACGAACATTTGCAAGTAATGACTAAATATATTTTTTTAACATCATATCCGATTGTATTTAATTGTACTGCCATAAGCTCGGTCACCACACGTGATAAAAAGCCTTACCAAAGTACAAAGAGCAATATAACTTTGTTTATAAGTGCTATTATTGACAGTTGCATGTCTTACCTGTCTATCAATACACTCGCGAGACCAGAGTCTCGGTCAAGTCCAAGATTGACGCGCAGCTCTCTCCATCTCGAAAACGCCTGGCCGATATTTATCTGGGTTTTATTCCTCCGTTTGTCACACAGTCTGAGTGTATCCGAATATGAACGCTTTCGTTTTGTTGGCACTTCCATACTCGCCAAAGAGTTTGTGATCCATAACAGCTATAACCATACAGTCTATGGCTATAACGCTTTAACCACCACTTCCGCATTTGACCATGCGATATTCCGGTGTGGTGGGTCATATTTTTTATTTTATTCTTTTTTTATTCTTTGTCAGACGTCTTTATTGTTTATTGTGATAAGAAAAAAAAACTCAAAGTTGTTGTAAAAAAAAAAAAAAAAAAAAAAAATCCGGTGTGGTGGAATATCCTATCACATGGTCCACACCGGAAAAAAGGGATATTGCGTCACTGAGGCGCGACATTTCTTTTCCGGGACGGCCAGTTATTTAAAATCGGAATTTCTCTGAAATAAAAAATTTTTGGAGACTTTTGAGATATTGTAAGTACACAACTGGAGGAAATATATCACACTGTGCAAGTTATTTTTGGAAATTTTATTACAAAATTCCTACATATTGGAGCTTTAACTACTGTAGGAAGGAGAACGATCATCACACAGAGATTTCTTGCATGTATCTTACTGTGTATTTGTCTCAAACAGGTACTCCTTCACTGCAGACAAGCTGAAATGGGCTAAAATCATCGATTTCAGTCTTTCTTTCTATGGATCTCAGCATTTTTGGACAGAATTTAGGATTTGTAAGTATTAAAATTTAATCTGGCATAATTTAATTTAGTTCTTTTGTATGCTATTTATTGACAAAAGCTGTTTACAAATATATATTCTTAAGTTTTTGTGAAAATAAAAATAATGTGACACTAATATTCTCTCTCTCTCTCTCTCTCTCTTTCATATAGTTTTGGAACCGGGATCTCCTCTGTAGGACTGAGTACATTTGTGTTTGTGGACACGCATGCAGACCAGGGAACATTCTGATGTTGTCAATCAAGTTCTGAACAGGAACCAATCTTTGGAGAAGTTCATTTATTCACAAAGGTGGACAAAAACATTGTGTTGGCTTTTTAAAGATTATTTTGATGATGATTTTTACTCCTATGCTGTAGAAAAGATGGAGTAGACAGTCAGACATTGATAATAATAAGAAATGTTTCTTGAGCATCAAAGAGACTTCTTTCAAAAACATTGACACTTAAATACTTCTTTTGGCCACCAGTGTACATGAATCCAACACATTTTTGGAAATAAGTGAAATTATTTTTAAGGTGGGGTTATGTGTCTTGTATTGTGAAAAGAACTGTGTTTTGTCCTGTTTTGGACATTTCCTTTTTGAATGCTTAAAAATGTATTTATATTCTGCAGTTTTATGAATGTAATGGTTGATATTTCATTATAATACTTGTATAAGCTAAACAACCAATGACTCTACATTCATTTAGTCAAATGCTAATGTTTTTTTTATGGTTTTATGTATGTTTTCAAAAATGTTTGCAGTGAAGGACAGCACATAATGTGTTAATTTAACACGTTTACACATCTTTGTGCTAACCTCTCTGACATATTTACTTTGTTAAAATCATTAACGCAATGAATGAGTTAAAATTAACACAAAAAATGTTGTCTCTAAACATTAATGTGTAAAAATTTCACACATCATTTCCAGCATTGGCATGTTTATTTTGTGATATATACGAAATGTTTTAAATAAAAAAATGGTATTTTGTGATAACTTTGTCTAATTGGTTTGTATGAAAGTAGTACTTATGTAGGATAAAAATAAAATTAATCATATATCAAAATTATCAAATCTAATTTATATTTAGTACAAATAAAAATAATTACAGTAGTGTACTGATTAGCTTCGTTTTTACAGTAATGCACTGTACTGATTAGCTTTGTTTTTACAGTAATGCACTGTATTTACACAAAACTGAAATACGGTTTGGTACTGTAACTCTTAATTACAGTAACTTACTGGCAACAGTGTTGCCAGTAAGTTACTGTAAAAAACCCTTGAAAAGTCTAACAGTGTAGTGTGTGTATATATATATGCCATCTGAAAATGCCATCTGAAATTTTCTTCTAGAATGATCATTTTTATGAAGCTTGTATATTTAAGTTAGCTATAGGTGACACACCTGAATGAATGGCTCATTAAGTATGCAGGGACATTGTCTCATGAGGTGTGAACTACTAAATATGCATGATGCTGTTGGATCGTTTACGCCCCATCTGCATTTTGGCTTTCCAAACTAAAAGTGTTTCACAAAACTTAAATCAATGTATCGTTTTATGTGAATGATTAGGCAGGATGATTTTCACATCATTTTGAAGAAAAAACTCTAGGCGACGACATCCATTAGTCAAAAGTCTTATTTACACATATTTAGTATGTGTTTTGTGGCCTTATTTCAGAAACTTTCATTTTTAGTTTTTTCAATAACCATGCATAAACATTATTCTCTCAAAAATGAAAACATGTACATACATGTGGCTCACATATTATGGTAGTCCTGTTTGTGCTATATAGAGTGAATTTACACCTTTGCCATTGATATGTTTATAAGCAACTGAAAAAAGCACAAATGTCAGGGCATGTCAGAACATCTCAAGGACCCCAAAAACACCCCAGACCCCAGAGGGTTAAGTAGTATAGATTTAGGTATGGCGTGTTGAACGCCGAAGGTTTTATTTTGTTATTTGTATCTTTTTTCTTTTCTATTTTATAGGGAAGGGGATGTAGTTAGAATGCAGGTTATGTTTTATTTCTTTTTTGATTTAGCCCCGCTCAGGTTCCTACTCCCTGTGTACGGTATTTGTGTTTTTTTTAGTCTCTCTCTTTTGAGCACTTTGTTGTGAATAAATATATTCCTTTTCTCAATTTAAACTTCCTTTGTTCTTGTGTTCTTTTGCACCAGCGCCTTAATAATGTTACCAGGGTTAAACAATCCGGGAATTAACTATTCTAACTGTTCCCTCATGCCCTTAGCCACTTTAGGGATGTAACATGCATGAAGAAGTTACCAGATCATGAAAGGCACATTTTTCTGCCCAAAATGAGCTGGTGCTTGTTCCGCTCTCACTACCCTCGATGGTGGGTGGCCAAGGGGTACTTGGAGATCCCCCCCAGTGGAGAGTGCAGTTGAGATGCAATTGTGTCCACAAAGCACTGCCGCATGGCAGGGAAATCCACGTCTCCCATCCAAGGCCTTAAGTTCTTGTCCGTGCTTACGGCCAAGGCTTACAGAGCCACTAGACAGGCTGCCTCCGCCCTGCATGCCATGGCCCTGCTGCAGGTCAATCAGGCCAAGGCACTCAAAGAGCTGCCAAGGGTAGTTCTGACCTGGGTTTGATGCAGGAAATGCGCACTGCAATGGACCTTGCCCTACGTGCAAAGAAAGTCACTGCGCGGGGTTCCTGGGTCAGAATATGTCCACACTTGTGGTCCAGGAACTATGGCTTAACCTGGCTGATATGAGGGAGACCGACAAATACAAATTTCTCAAATTTCCGAAATCTCCCAGGCTGGCCTCTTCGGTGACGCGTAGAGAACTTCGCCTAGCAGTTCTCGGCCGCACAGAAGCAGACGGAGGCGATCAGGCACATCCAGGCCCACAAAGCATCGGAGCAAGCGGAACTCCTGAGACATGCGACCCAGCGATGGAGGAGATTGCTCATCAGGAGATGGAAACCACACCACTCCTTCCCCCAGAGGAAGGCCAAGCAGAGATTCCTTTGTTCAGTTTCTTCGCTGATGTCCATTCAACCATGTTTTTTGAAGCAACACATAAATTACACACACATATATATATATATATATATATATATATATATATATATATATTATTTTAGAGGGCTCTAAAAAGCATGAAAATCTTGAATACACTAAATATGGAACATACTTTCACTTATGCTGCAAAATGCAAACCCTGAACTCTTAATATCCACAATCTACATTAAATGGTCTGTGACACTGACAATTACATAAATGGCTAAGTCAATCGAAATACTTAAGGAAAATGCTATTGGACTGTCTGTCAAATGCTGATGAGATATGAATTATTGTACACTTGTGCTGAAAACTCATATAACCCTCATAAAACGCTCAAAGGATCAGTGAGAAGATACAGTCTAACACACACACACACACACACACACACACACACACACACACACACACACACACACACACACACACACACACACACAATAATCTCATTGCACACACACACACACACACACACACACACACACACACACACACACACACACACACACACACACGCTCACACATATATTCCACATCCAATTGGTGGCAAAGAGTGAGTCAGGTATATGTAAGCCATTACTTTAGCTGGAGAGGCCAGGGTAATTATGGCTGGCATTTTGACAAGTGTTTGGTGGAGTGAAGGTCAACTGTGTCTGCGTGGGAGATCTATGCTAATCTGCCCAGCTGGAGCGCAGACGAGCAGCCCCTGCACCGCACCACTGCAATTACAGAGAGAGAAAGATAGAGCAAGAGAGAAAGGGATGAGTGGGTGAGGAAGTAAACACGGCAGAGATGTCAGAGATGTGGACGGATGTGAAGAAATGTCAGCAGGAAAATAAAGACAACATGAGATTGAGGGAGTACAAATCAGATGAAGTAACCAGACTCTTAAACAGACGGCAGTTCAGTTTAACTACCTCCAAGCGAACCGAGGGGCAAGGGAGAGGAAGATAAAGAAAGGAATAAATGAGGCTGTAGCAAACTGTCACTCTGACCTATGTTAAAGTAAGAGCATGGCCATTATTGTTCTAGAAGGTCATGACCTATGACATGAACAATAGCAATTCAGGTCACGATTCATCTTACTCCTTTCTAACCTTTAGTATATTTTTCCTTTTGACACACTGATCACCTTTTCTCTGTTTTCTCTTTTATCTGTTTACATGAACAGAAATCCCTGTCTCTTCAATTCTGCTGTGGTAGCAGGTGTAGATGGCCTTGACAGTGGCTCTGATTGTTTGCCCGACGGGACGTGACCATCAGGGATCCATGTTCCATCTGCCCTAACCTGTCCAGACTTGGACCCATCGGGGTTCTCACGGCCTGGGCACACCACCGGGGTCAACCCCTTAGAGACCCCCAAGATCTCCTCTAGAGATCTGGCCTGACAAAGAATGGTCATATCTCCACCCACAAGCCTGAGATACAGGCTGATACCTCACACAGTGTAATGGCCAACATTGTTCTTGGTGTGTTTAAATGTGGATGTGTGTGTTTGTGATATGTGTGTTTGTGATATTATCAGAAGATACAGAAGTAATGCATTCATACAATATTTCATTCGGTAATAATCATTTAGACAGGCATATATTTTTCCAATAATTCCACCAAAATTACATATTTAATTTTTTTTTCCTGTGAAAATATTTTCTTCATGCCTTAAAATAGCTTGAATGTAACTCTACACCCTTGTTTCATTTAGAATTTGTGGATCCATGAATATGCAAATTGGTCCCTTCCTCCACTCAATCCCAGAAGCTCGGACTACCTGATCCGCTCGGTCAACTTTACTGTAGTAAACGCTGCACAATGGCAAGTAGAAATACTGGTTTATGTTTGAACCAGAAAATGATTAAGAAGTTGTTGAAAAGCAAATACTATAGGTTCATTTACAATTCGATGTATAAGAATTGTAACGCGTTTAGATATGATTAGCCTTTGGCTTGACTATGTTATCAAACAGCTAATAATGTGTTGCTAATGTTACACAAACTATTTTCCCATTCACCACCACAAAATCAGACAGCTGCTTTCTAAAAATCAGCATCCTAAGAAACAATAGGTTACTGTCGTAACCCCGGTTCTCTGAAACATCGAGTGGAGAGATCCACCTATGTGAAGGGCATCCGTACCAGACCTCTGCAGAAGCATCCAATTGCACCAAGTCTGGCAAGAAAGACAGAAGCGCGCAACCATGCCCGGTAAGGCCCCACCCCTTACCTGCAGGCATAAGAAGCCTGTATGCGCTGCTGTTCTCCAGTAAGTATATTCGCTTCTTGTGCGGTAAGCGGGGCAAAGCTGGTGTATCTCTCCACTCGATGTTTCAGAAAACCGGGGTTATGACAGTAACCTATTGTTCTCTTTCATCATCTCATGTTCGAGATCCACCTATGGGAGAGACACCTATTCTGTAAGCCAGAGAAAGACTTTCACCCAAAGGTCACCTGACACATCCCATAATCATGAACCCGCCATACTGACGCACACACATAACTGCTGTGTACAGGCAGGACATGAAACGTGTGTAGCACACACAGGAGAAGGTAGGGTTGAGACGACCCTACCCCCAAAACCAAATGTGCTACTGAGGTAATGGTGACATCCAGCCGGTAGTACCGCACAAACGTATGGGGAGAAGCCCAGCTGGCAGCAGAGCAAATGTCCTGCAGCGATACCCCCCTGAACAGAGCCCAAGAGGTGGCTAAGTCCCTAGTGGAATGAGCTCTGATGTCCCCTGGGGGCTGCACTCCCTTCAATTCATATGCCAAAATTATAGTGTCCACAAGCTCCGCAGAGGAAAAAGGGGGAGGGTGAAAAGCGGACAGCTCCAACACCTCCGATGTGAATACAGGGAAGCATTTTGGCATTAAGGCCAGATAAGGCTTAAAGAAAACCTTATCTCCACCAAGAGAGAATTTAGTGCACGAGGAATGGACCGAGAGTGCATGTAGCTCACTGACACATTTAGCTGATGCCAAGGCCAAGAGCAAAGCTGTCTTGAAAGACAGCAGCTTTAGGGAAATATTTCCCAGGGGCTCAAAAGGGAATTGAGACAGAGCCAGCACCATGGAGAGGTCCCATTCAGGGACCGTTCTTCTGGTGACTGGCAAAGAGCGACGGGCACCCTTCATAAATCTGCAGATTAGAGGATGCTGCCCAACCGTTGAGCCCTCAAAACCCACATGGCAAGCAGAAATCGCTGCCAGGTAGACCTTAATCGTGGAAAAGGACCTGCCCTTATCCATAAGGTCTTGAAGTAAACACAAAATATCAGGAACTTCACACTGACATGATGTGAGACCACGTCCATCACACCCCCCTTCGAACACTTGCCACTTACAGCCATATAAGGGCCGCATATAAACGGCCCTGGCATTGTGTATAGTAGCAACCACAAGTGGGGGAAGCCCAAGTTCGCTTAAGTCCGTCCTCTCATGGGCCAGGCCCAGAGAGCCACCCTGTCCGGATGTGGGTGATAAATCTCCACGTTCGCTTGAGACAACAGGTCTGCGTGGGGGGTGGAGGTGCCACGGCTGGGCATATAACAGAGGGATTATCTCCGCCAGAAAAATCGCCTGTTCCACACCAAAAGCTTGTAAGCTAGGGCGTGAAGAGGCAGAAAATAAAGCAGAGCTTTCCAAATGGTCAGAAGCTCTAAAATGTTCGGCCACAAACCGTTCTGCCCTCCTGGGTGGCACCTAAGCCTGTTCAACACATCTGTCGTCACAACTTTGCACAACATAATCGTCCCCAGAGGGTTCCCTGTGCGTAAAAGTCTGCACTCTTCCAGTGGCGCAGAGCTGCCGTGCAGGTGCGCATCACTGTTACAGAGTGGCAAAGATCGAGTAACGGGCTGAAATGTAGTGACAAAACCCATTTCATGAACACTCTCTGCAGCCTGAGACAAGTGCAAAATTGCACTTTCGCCCCCTCTCTGAACTGCGACAGGCAGTTCATTAGAGAGAGAACGCGCTCGAGAGAGACGCGCTCGCATGGAGACTGAGTTCAGCTCCAAGCCCAGGAAGATCACACTCTGGCTGGGTGTAAAATTGCTTTTGTTCACATTTACCCTGAACCCTGAATGTGGGGGGAGAACACACAACGTCCACTGAACACATGGGCTGGGCAGCATCGAGACGGGGGTGGCCAACCCCTCCATAAGAAACCCTCCGTCTCTTGAACAGGGGCTCTAGGGCAGGAAGAGAGTCCAAAGAGCTTGCCTACCAGGTATTCCCAACTATCCCTACCAGGGCGGACTCGATGCCCCCATCGGCTGAACATCAGGCAGGCCGCTTGCGTTTCAAGTCGGTGGGGGTAGGGTTTGAGGGTTTTCCCGTCGCGGCAGGAGTTTGTCTCCCCCAGGGTTTAGCAGAGGGTGGGTTACTCTGTCATAGCGGGGGTTTGTTTGCGGGGCCTTTCCTTGCCTGATGGAAGTTACATCCTGAGACAGGCCCAGCCAGCAATGACATGTGTGGCCCATATGGGTTAAGTACCATTCCATGGTTACTGTGTGGGCATGGGCTTTGGCTGGGTGAAATCAGCGGGTCCCATGTAGGTTTTGTAGTATGAGTCCCACATAGGAAGCCCATATGAGCTGATTACATGGGGCCCATAAGGGACAGGCATGGGCCAATTGGGCATGGGTTTGAACTGAGAACACATATATGGGTCCTGCATAGCATATTTATGGGCCAAGTGGGCATGGGTTTGATCTGGGAACACATATATGGGTCTTGAATGGCATATTTATGGTCCAAGTGGGCATGGGTTTGAACTGGGAACACATATATGGGTCTTGAATGGCACATTTATGGGCCGAGTGAGCATGGGTTTGAACTGGGAATGCATATATGGGTCCTGCATAGAATTTTTATGAGCCAAGTGGGCATGGGTTTGAACTGGGAACACATATATGGGTCCTGCATGGTTTATTTATGGGCCAAGTGGGCATGTGTTTGATCTGGGAACACATATATGGGTCTTGCATGACATATTTATGGGCCGAGTGGGCATGGGTTTCATCTGGGAACACATATATGGGTCCTGCATAGAATTTTTATGGGCCAAGTGACCATGGGTTTGAACTGGGAACAGATATATGGGTTCTGCATAGAATTTTTATGGGCCAAGTGGCCATGGGTTTGAACTGGGATTGTCGAGTTCACGCGCATATGTTTAGTTACCTATGATAACGCGTGTGAACTCGACAATCGACTACTTTGGACTTCAACCGAAAACAGGATGTAAATACAGGTATGAGCGCTGGCCGAATTAACTTCATTTTTATTCATATCTTTCACATCTACTGCAGTCAGATTCACCCGTGTTCATTCTAAAGGAATCACTCACATTGGCTGGGCACTTGTAATGACACATCAAGGATGTTAGGAGGGTAAAAGCAGGTTTAAAATATGCCCAATTGAAGTCAATAGGGTGCAAATTTTAAAAAGAGGATAACATGGTGTAGGCAACACCGATTTTTGTCGTTGTTCTCTGTATTGACAGCACTCCAAATTGACAAAAAAAATTTGTTCTCCTTTAAACCTACTAGTTTTTTAAGCCAATTACTGGTATATAATGCCCATGTTAATCTAAAAATTGTGAGACAAATCGCAAAAAAATTGTTCACATTAATACATAGGTGTAAATTTCATCTAACAGTTGGGGTAAAAATAAACATAATATTTCTCAAGAGCAATTTTAGAAGGGGACACAAATAATGCAGCCAAAATTGTACTTATCAGGATATGTGTACACAGAGGAAAGCCTTACTACTATTATTAGTATAGCATGGAGACCGTCCACAAAGCAATGGTTGTTTAAATATAAGTTAGGTTCATAGGTTCACTATGCTGTCATATTATGATTATTAAATTATCTTATCTTGCGTCCTCCACATTGTATTTTAGGTTTCATCTGGGACAGAGGACATCTCTTACTTAGATATTCAACTGCACCAAGCCCACTGATCTGCCACTTAACATCATATTGAGCAAAACCCAACACAACGGTAGATCTATAATATTAGCCTAATATCAGTTCACACAAAGACTTATCGCCATGTTTTTTGTAGTGGGTGACTTACGGTATTAAACAAGATTCCAAAAAAGCTAGGTAATGTTATAATTGCTATCATAGTGGACTCATGGAAAACTACATCTGTTATCATTGTTTTTACATCTATTTTAAAGAGAAAAGAATCACATCATTTGATGTTTAAAATGAATAAAATAGCCTTGACAGCCTACTTACTGGAATTCCACAACTACTGAAGAAGTTTGTTCTCTCCCACCAGACTTGTGTGTGTAGATGAGGTAAAGGGGGAAAGCAGGCAGTGGACCAAAGCACAGTGAGGCAGGGGAGGGGGACTGTTTCTAAACTTAAAACAATTGTATAAGTAGTAAAACAATACGAATTCAAATGGGGCAAAAAATAAATAAAATAATAATAATAATAATTTTAAGTATATATTATTATATTATTTACAATACACATTGTGGTTTTTAACCCTCAGATTTTAACCCCTTAGCAAAAATGTAACTTATCTTGCAATCATTTAACGAATATAATTTATACATGTCTATGACCAAAATATAACCTTATCAAATATAACAAAGAATAAAGAAACTAACAGCCTTTGTGCTTTGTGATAACTAAAAGCCTGTGCTTTTTTCCCCCCATTTATAGCAACTTAACTGAAACACTCAGATTGAAGCAAGAGTATTTCCAGAAGAGCACATCCACTCTACAGAAACACTGCCTCACTCACACACACTCACACACCTCCCACACAAACATTCCACTTTTAAGTGGATGAAGCACAATGCATTCTGTTTTATCAAAAAAGCTTTTTCTCCTCTATCACAGGAAAATCTACACTGTCGCACGTTCCCTTTTAGCATATGAATTTAGATGAGACCATTTTCTCTTTTGATTGATATGCAGCATTATGAGTTTAATATCGTCTGATCAGAGCATCATAAAAAATGCACCAGTGTACAACAGACTTTAATGAAATCTCACCCAAAAGACAAATGATGATGCAGAATGCCCCTTCTTGAAAATGTAACTTGCAGTTCTCTTGAGAGCATTTTTTAGGATGTTATAACAAATTAACAGAAAATGTGTGTATATGATATTTATGAAAATGCAAGATTGCAGTCATCCTGTTGGAATATCTACACCCGTATACCACAATAAAGATGCAAACAAACAAAAAAGTCAAAATTAAAATAAACAGAACAACAAAAGTGAGGTAATATTTCATTATTTAAAAAAATGTAATTAATGTAAAATACTAAATTAAATATTCTACATAAACTGACACATTCTGACAATTTAGTTAATTTAATTAATAATGACAGACAAATCAAATAACCAGTCAAAGAGACAAATCTGAAGTATACTATGTGATTATATGATTCATGTTTCTATATTTTTAATTAGAAGGGATTTAATAACAAATAAACTATGAAAACATTACCTGAAAAACATTCACTGATCACAGACAAAATATTAGATCATTTAACCTTTGTCCAGCTGAAATAATTCTAACTTGTTGATGTTCAGATGAGATTCAGTGACATCTATGGTCAAGAGTAAAGATGGAGTGCTATCTGACACTAGTAAAGAGGAAAGAGCGCACAAACACACACACACTTGACAAAGTATAAAGACAAAAAATAAGCTAGATGAATTAACTTGGACTGCAAAAGGTGAGCAGGAGCAGAAGTGGGAGACAGGCAGAAATTAAATGTGACAGGCAGAGAGGAGGAAGAAAGCATGTTAGAAAGAGAGAAAAGAGAGCGTGACAACAGATGAAGCGAGAGATGACACATTGTAAGATTACACTGTGCAGTTTAGGGTGCCATTTCATCAATACTATGGATGAATCAATGGCCCGATAAATGATTGTGAAGGACCCACACACACAGACACAGAGAGAGAGAGAGAGAGAGAGAGAGAGAGAGAGAGAGAGAGAGAGAGAGAGAGAGAGAGAGAGAGAGAGAGAGATAGAGAGAGAGAGAGAGAGAGAGCAGGGGTTCATCTTTTGTTTTGAGACCAGGCAGGGATTACCATATCCAGTCTTTTGTCCAAAGCTTTCTTTCCAGATGAATAGAGTACAACAGCAAATTCCTCAGTCCTAATGAATGCACCCCAGACCCCCCATAAAGCCCTTCAGTTACTTGCTGTGTTGCTAGCAGTTTGAAAGACTTCAGCACAGCTTTGCATCAGAATATGAAATCCCTGCCATATAGATAGACCCTACAGGATACAAACATCTATACTGCGGCTCCTTCACTGGAAATAGTTTGGCAGGAAGTGATCATTTTTTTGTCAGAGAAAATTAATAGTTACATGTTTGTGAAGCCATGGTTACCGAAATGAGGTGTCGTGAACTGGTGTGACATACAGTGCATTTCAAAACAAATTTTGAGAGAGTGCGTCATCAAACAAATAAGTACAACACGCTACAATAACTACATGTTCTAAAGCATTTGCAACATTTATTCATCAATATTGTGTATTTTCTTATTAATATTTTCATATTCCATAACTATATTTGCCATATATATTTTTCCTTGGTTCAGTATACAATGTATCAGCATACACACTGATCCTGTGTGTAAATATGTATAAATGTATTTTATCTAGCAAGATTTCTTTCTGACACAATTGTAAAGGCCAACCTTTGGAAAAAATGGGTGAATAACTTATCTTGCATAGATAGTTTTGACTTGTTTTAATTATAAATTATGTACTGTTTGTATATGCATTTTGATATATTAATAATGTATGAGCAAATGCTTGATGATTAAATAACTATTAACTAAAAAATTGCAAATCCCCTATAAATAGGTGTAGTATAAAGTGTTCCCTTTCGTGGTCACTACGAGTTACGTTGTGATGACGAATGGGGTTTCGCTTAGAAAGACTCTCACCTTCGAGAATTAGAAAACGAGCCAATGGCAATGAAATACTTTGGGTCTGCGGATTTTGCATAGAGTAACTCCGCCCCACCTCGTGGGTATATAAGGAAGTACGCCGGCAACATGCAGTTATGTTTTCGCTTCGTAGCCAAGAACATTCTTCACTCCACAAGCCATTCTGAGTTTATCTACTCATCATCTCTTCACTCTTCGAGACGAGCGACTCTCCTGGTGTTGGTGTGACGGCGATCTCCAGCGAGTTCACACTGCCTGCTGATCTGTGCAGTGATCTGCCAGTGAGTGCGTTTCTCCCTGGTCGCTTCAGCATCTGCAGAGTTTTTTCCTCTCACAAAAAGAGCTTGCACGCGGCACGTCTTTTTAAAGATGTCTCGCCCGTGCATTTCTGGTTGCGGTCGGACTGTATCTGATTCTAAAGCGCACAATCCCTGTTTTGTGTGTTTGGGCATTGATCACGCTAAAGCAGCGTTTGTGGATGACTCATGTTCTCATTGTGGGAACATGACCATCGCAACACTACGGTAGAGACTCAATGACCTCGTCAGAGGGAGAGTCCCCTCATCCACACCCCGATCTACTGCCTCCACGAGAGGTTGTACTTCGACTAGTGGGCAGGGTGACCTGAGGGTGACGGTGTGGAACAAAGCACAGACGATTGCTCCTCGGCCCACACCCCCCTCTCCTGTGTTGCTACCCGCGAGCGTTCAGACTGAAACCGCGGGACCGTCTTCGGGCGTTCCGCGTGTTTCTTTCAGCGCTCCAGATGATGATGCTATGTCCATCGCAGCATCACAAGTTGGGCAGGAGTCATCGGGAAGTGAAGATTCGGCTGTGCTGCCACCTTCGGGTGTGCCAGCATTGTCCGAGTGTGATCCTGAATTGACGGCCATGCTTTCCCGGACCGCCGCGAGCATCAGTCTAGAGTGGAACCCTCCACCCCATCCTGAGCACTCGCGACTGGATGATTGGTTTTTGGGTGCAGCCGCTGATCCCCGTCAGCATCCAACCCCAATTCAATTCCTCCCGAAAGTGCATGAGGAGGCCACAAGGTCCTGGAAGGCACCCCTGTCTTCCCATGATCGTTCCGCGACCTTCTCCGCCTTTCCTCCCCTCTACGGGGCCGCTGCAAAAGGGCACACTGTGGTTCCCATGGTGGAGTTCCCATGGCAATGCCCCTGTCATGCGTGCGGAGGACGCTACCTTACTGGCGAAAGGTGTGATCGAGATTTTCCCTTCAGCCGAAATGAAGTCCGGGTTCTACAGCCCCTACTTCATTGTACCGAAGAAGACCGATGGGTTACGGCCAATCCTGGACCTGTGCGTCTTGAACCGATCCCTTCACAGGCTTCCGTTCAAGATGCTCACGGCCAAACGCATTCTCGAATGTGTGTAGCCACAGGATTGGTTTGCAGTGATCGACGTGAAGGATGCCTACTTCATGTCTCCATTCTTCCTTGACACAGACCGTTCCTACGGTTTGCTTTTGAGGGGCGGCCACATCAGTACGCGGTTCTCCCATTTGGTCTAGCCCTGTCTCCTCGCGTCTTCACGAAGATCGTCGAGGCAGCCCTTGTTCTGCTACGGCAACACAGGGTTTGCATCCTGAATTATCTCGATGACTGGCTGATCCTAGCTCACTCTCGAGACCAGGTTTGCGAACACAGGGACCTAGTGCTCCGGCACCTAGCCTGTCTGGGCCTTCGGGTCAACCAGGAGAAGAGCAAACTTTGCCCCGTGCAGAGGATCTTTTTTCTCAGTATAGAAATTCGACTCGGTCGCCTTATGAGCGCGCGCACGCAGTCACTGCTGACTTGCCTGACACAGTTCAAGGGCAAGAGTGTGGTTCCACTGAAGTTATTTCAGAGACTCCTGGGGCATATGGCATCTGCAGCCGCAGTAACGCCACTCGGACTGCTTCATATGAGACCGCTTCAGCTCTGGCTTTGCAATCGAGTCCCGAGGTGGGCATGGCAACACGGCACGCTCCGAGTACCAGTAACTCCGACTTGCCGTCAGACCTTCACCCCGTGGTCGAACCTCAGCTTTCTACGGGCTGGAGTGCCCTTAGAACGATTTTCCAGGCATGTTGTTGTCTCAACAGATTCCTCCACCACAGGCTGGGGTGCCAAGTGCAATGGACATGCTGCTGCGGGCTCCTGAACAGGACCCCAGCGCCTTTGGCATGTCAATTGCCTCGAGTTGCTGGCAGTACGTCTAACTCTCCACCGCTTCCATGCGCTGCTCAAGAACCAGCACATACAAGTCTGATCAGACAATACCGCGACAGTAGCGTACATCAACCGACAAGGTGGTCTACGCTCCCACAACGTAGGAACCTCCGCAAGCATACGTTTCCCCCAGTGAGCCTTCTTGCACAGACCCTGTGCAAGATCAGGGAGGACGAGGAGCAGGTTGGTTGCCCCTCATTGGCACAATTGGACCTGGTTCTCCGAACTTGTACTCCTTGCGACAGCACCTCCATGGCCAATTCCTCTGAGGAAGGACCTCCTTTCTCAGAGACGGGGCACCCTATGGCACCCTCATCCCGATCTTTGGAACCTCCACGTGTGGCTCCTGGACGGGATGAGGCAGGTTTGAGTACCCTACCACCAGCGGTGGTGGTTACCATCAGTGTTGTGCTTTCCTTCCTGCAAGATGGGTTGGAGCGAAGGCTGTCTCCCTCCACCCTGAAAGGGTTTGTTGCCGCTATCGCCGCACATTACGACGCAGTTGAGGGAAAGTCAGTGGGAAAGCACGACCTGGTCATCAGGTTCCTGAGAGGAGCGAGGAGAATGAATCCTCCTCGCCCTCCTCTTGTTCCCTCTTGGGACCTCTCAGTGGTTTTAACTGCCCTGCAGAGTGCGCCCTTTGAGCCTCTGCAATCAGTGGAGCTTAAGTTCCTGTCAATTAAGACAATGCTCCTGGTTGCATTGGCCTCCATTAAGAGGGTAGGGGACCTGCAGGCATTTTCCATTGACGAAGCATGCCTGGAATTCGAGCCAGCCTGCTCTCACGTGATCCTGAGACCCAGGCCTGGATATGTGCCCAAGGTTCCCACCACTCCCTTTCGAGATCAGGTGGTGAACCTGCAAGCGCTGCCCTTGGAGGAGGCATACCAGCAGCAAGGTCGACCGTGCCCCCTTGGTGTGAAGGCCCACTCCACCCTGAGTGTGGCCTTCTCTTGGGCTCTAGCGCATGGTGCCTCGCTAACAGACATCTGCAAAGCTGCAGGCTGGGTGACACCCAACACATTCGCGAGATTCTACAATCTCTAAGTGGAACCAGTGTGATATTCTCCTCAGGTGAGCCTCCCCGAAAAGCCCTGAGTTCCTCCAGCACTGTTGACGTCAACACCAGAGTTATGCCACTGGCAGCTTTCGCGATTGGCTAGGTGCCACCATGTGCATGGTTCCCCCTCTGGGCGACCCCCACATGTGTATTTCCACTGTAAGCCTCTCCAAGCATGTGTCTTTCCCTTGGCAAGCCACCTTGCCCCCCCTGGGGTTGAAACATATGCAGCCCCATATGCTTAACCATATGCAGCCCCCTCTCGGGTCATATGTGTATTCTGTAAGCAGTCTCGGCTCCTCAGCGAGAAAACATAACTGCATGTTGCTGGCGTACTTCCTTATATACCCACGAAGTGGGGCGGAGTTACGCTATGCAAATTCAGCAGACCCAAGGCATTTCATTGCCATTGGCTCGTTTTCTAATTCTCGAAGGTGAGAGGCTTTCTAAGTGAAACCCCATTCGTCGTCATGACGTACCATCTCCGTTCCCTACTCAGGGAACGAGGGTTGCATACGTAACTGAGACGTTACCCAATAACAGAGTGTAATGTGGTATATGACTGGCTAGAAAATTATTAATGCATGTTTGGTATTATAAACCAATTGAGAATAAACTATAAAAAAGTTTATCTTATCTATAACTGTTCATTAACCCTCTGGGGACCAAGGTGTTTTTGGGGCCCTTGAGATGTTCTGACATGCCTTGACATTTGTGCTTTTTTCAGTTATTTATAAACATGTTAATGGCAAAGGTGTAAATTCACTCTATATAGCACAAACATGGCTACCATAATATGCGAGCAACTTGTATGTAGATGTTTGTATTTTTAAGAGAATAATGTTTATGCGTGGTTATTGGAAAAAATTAAAATGAAAGTTGCTGAATTAAGACCACAAAACACATATTAAATATGTGTCCACAAGACTTTTGACTAATGGATGTTGTCCCTTTGTGTTCTAGCTTCAAAATTATGTGAAAATAGTCTTGCTTTATCGTTCACAAAAAAAAATACATTGATTTAAATGGTGTAAAACAGGTTTTGCTTGGAAAGCCAATATGCGAGGGGGAGGAGTAGTTTACAACTTAGATTACAATGTCCCACCCACTCTGCATAATGACTCTGCCTAATGAGCCATTCTTTCAGGTGTGACACTGACTGAGCCACAATGCAAGGACAAAAGATGTATTTAGAAGAAGACTTATATTGACCATTTAAGATTTCGCTTACATCTCTCTTGTAAATATGTTTTGCTATTTTATTAAAAATGTTACAATTACAACAATAATTACAATTTCTACAATATTTCAAGTGTACTCTTTCTTTGTAAAAAAGAAAAAAGATTATAGGCCTACATTTTATCATAATATGTATTCATTAGTTTGAATATAGCCAACATTGGAACATCTAACATCTTAGTCTAGGACTTTATTTTTGACAAATATATATATATATATATATATATATATATATATATAACGTTAGATATGAGCAGAAATTGCTAAACAAAAGCTTATTTGATGTGGCAGTATATTCTACAGTAGCCTAAAAACTGTACCCAAATCTAGTCAACAAGTGACTGACTGTAACGTTGTTGTTATGAAATATTAGGGCATATAAATGCTAATTTGCAGTTTAATACGTTGCTTAAACAAATACATTTTATTTCAACATATTCCAGTCGATTATTACTCATCTCAGTAGGCTATAGCAAAGCAGTTTATTCTTTCACACACAGACGCGCGATTTATATTTAGGCTAAACAGTCTTTACAAATATGTACCCTTCATTCATCTCACAGAAAGGCGAGTCATATTATAGAAATGCGATTCATCTTTTTGCGGTTTGCATAGGCCTACACTAACGTTATTCCATAACGTTATTCCACACTTGAGAAAAGAAAACAGCCTACCTCACTCCTCAGCGGGATCTGCTCCTCATATCAGGAGATATTGCTCCTCATATCAGCACTGTTCTGAGGAATCTTTTCTCCATAAGGTAGGCTATATTATGCCTCACTCGATCGCGACGCGCTTTGTTTACAGCTGATGTGGGCGTTTCACAGGTCTGAAATAGTTCTCAGAATTTGCGTTTGAATAGCACGCGCTCTCCGGGGAGTGGTCACATTACTGTGAATTAGCTCGTAATGAGCTCGACTGGAGTCACTCTCTTTTTCTACAGATTACAGAAGCTGAGAATATTTGTTTTTTATATAAGTTACTTCATTTAACAGATGCGATCTCAAGCTTTATGCCCGTGGGTCTGTTTGCCTGTTTGACTGAATTTTCGCGGAGTTATAGATCATTTTCGAACGCGTTTCAAATGGGAGTTTACTGACAGAGAGAAGGCAGAAATCGCATCATGTTAATTTTTCTTTATTTGTCAAAAAGCAAAACACTTTATTAAAAAAAATAGAAACTGAACAGGATCGATTGATGTATTACACGAAAATGAAAGATCAAAATTAACAGAGCATTTAGTGTTTATTTTCATTGCTAAAAAAAAAAAATGAGCAAAACGCGCGGGCGCGTTTTTGGTCCACAGAGGGTTAAGTACTGTGGTATTGTAGTTGAATATATTTTTCTTCTTACACTATAAAAGACAGACAGACTTTTTTGTCCCCAAAAGGGAAATACAGGAAGTTAAATATAAATTGACACATTTGCATGACATACAACAACAACAAAGACAAAACACAAGGGAGCTGCTGTCATAGACAGATGTGTGTGGCAGAACCAGAGGAATACAACTAGATAAGTGGAACATGTTCATTTCAGACACCCATGAAAACATTCTCCATTTTGTGTGTCTGAATGGAGGGGGGTTATATATAAAGGAAGACTCTTGCCTAACAGGCAGATCTAATGTTCTCTTATGTGCTCAGGTCAACAGTATATGTGCTTTTCAGTGTCATTTAGAGCGGTGCTACATAAGAGCTCCATACATGAACAAAAGACTGATGCCTTTCAGTGCTTCTAAAAATCAGACTGCTGAGCTAGTGGCCAATTATGCCATATATATATTAAGGTTTTTGCACAATATTTAGCAAGACCCAAATTCAACTCATTCAAGCTACTTATAATAGAAGTTTATAATATCCCTTGAAAATTGCAGTAAACACTTGAGAAGTTAAATTTGGTTGTTTTAAATGTAAAAACACTGCTTCTGGAAAGATTTAGGCAAAGCAGAGATGTAAATCATGGACATATAAACAAATATCAACAGTTACAACCCAAACATAATCCTCAACACTCATATTACCATATTTTCCACTAATCACAAATACTGTGAAGTTGCTTAAATATCTAAGGGGTGTATGTGATGTCAAAGGCACAAAAAAATTTGAATAAACGATTAGGTGCGAACAGCAGTGTGTATTCAGGAGTAATAAAGTGTGAGGAGAGATTCTCTCTGTTTAAATAAAGTAATAAATTGGTATTCAGGCACCAGGGTTTTCATAATTTATCTGCTGTGTGAGAGCGGCTGATCATGTTGACTTAACATTTTGTCTGACATTTGGGTCTGACGAGCCCAGCCATTAACTCTCTCAACATGCTACAAGAGACTCTCAAAGGGAAGAGAGACTGGAGATACAGTCATGTTTAAAAGATAGGACACCCCATGAAAACCTTTGTCTTTTTCAACATATGGACATTGGATCTTCATTTTAACAATATTGAGAGATGATAAATAAAAACTGATAAAATAAAATAATAAAACTGAAGAAATGTCTTTTTAAAATTATTTGTAAAATTTCCTTAATAGAAATGAAATATTTGGTGAGCAAAAAAATAGGACACCTCCACATTTATTTACTACTTAAAATTAGAATCAGGTGCGCCACATCATGTGCAAAAGATTAGAATATCGTTAGAAAAGATTGTGTTTTTTTTAGGGATGTCCCGATCAGTTTTTTTTGCCCTCGAGTCCGAGTCCGAGTCATTTGATTTTGAGTATCTACCGATACCGAGTCCCGATCCGATACTTCTATAATACATAAAAAAAGAATAAAGAAGAGCGAAAAACAGATCCAGGGTGTTCCTTATTTTTTATTTAATTCACCTTATTTTAACATTCAACAACTCTGTTAACAAACAGAGCACTTCTTTGAGGTAGCTTGAACAATCAAGTAATAACATAAATTCTTCACTTTTGGACTTAGTGCAACAGTAAATATAAAAGAAGTCTAATATATAAACAACTAGCACCTCAACATAAAATACCCAGCAGGCATGTAAAAAAATAAAAAAATAAAAGTGCCACAGTGTTTGCAAAGCCAGTAATGTGCTTTTAGGAACTGCACTCGCCGGTTTCACACTGCACGCGTTAGCAGAGCGTGCAGTGCGTATTTTTTTCGGCGCCCATGTTAACAGATTAGGGCATTCACACCGCACGCAGAGGTGGCGCGGCAGCGCATAGCAGGAGCAGAGCAAAAGCAGCAGTGCCGCGATCGTTTCGGCGCCGAGTCTATTTTTGCTGCGCCGCTTACGCTGAATTAAAATGACAATGCATTGATCATGGCCAAAATACACCGCAGTTTTATCCAAAAAGTGCATTGATGATATCTATTGTGTTTTAAACAGTCAATCAAAATGACCAACAGCAATTTAAAAAGAAAACAAATGTCCAAAAACAAACTTGTTGCCAGAACAATAAAAACAAAGATGAACCAAAAGTTATATAAATGAAATTATTAATAAAATAAGCTTAATAAAATAATGTATTTGAAAACGAAATAAAGCAATGCCAACTTATCCATTATAGAGTACTCTGCAGGGTTCGAAATGAGGGGGGTCTGGGGGGGTCCCGGACCCTCCATAAGTCATTAGGGACCCCCCATAAGAATTTATTTTTGGATTTTGGGGGGTCCCCGACAAATGTATTTTAACATTAAAAATGATTGTGAAAATTCTAGGTCTTTAGTGACGTTTTATATTTATAACGGTAATTAATTTATTTCCTAGCGCGAGGCAGCAATCAGGGCAGCCATTAGCCGAGTGAGTTCCTATACAGCGTCACAGATTGTTGTTGTGGTGCTCCCGCAGATACGCACTGTAGCTGAGCGGCAAAACGAAACAAAGAGTGAAATCCTGAATGAAAATCCTGTAAGTGCTTCGATTATATTTATATCTCCATAATTGCTTATAGTAAAATATTAGGAGTTCGAGTTCCTATATAAAAAGTTGCATTAACTAGATACCTAGTGTAATGATTAGAAGAGTACGTTTGTCAACGTTTCTTGCTTTCTGTAACGTTATGTGTATGAAGCCAAATGATCTGCCAGCTAACAGCAGACTATGGAAGCTTGTTTCCGCCACAGAGTGAAAAATAAAAAAGGTAATTGCGACTTTTTAATCTCACAATTCTGACTTTTTTTCTCACAATTGCGAGTTTACATCTTACAATTCTGACTTTTTATCTCAGAATTACGTGATATAAAGTCACAATTGCAGGTTATAAAGTCAAAATTGCGTGATATAAAGTTGCAATTGTGTGTTATTAAGTCAACATTGCGTGATATAAAGTCGCAATTGCGTGTTATAAAGTCAGAATTATGAGATATAAACCCGCAATTGCGAGAAATATACTTGAAATTCTGACTTTTTTTCAGTTTATATCTCACAATTCTGACTTTATAATACGCAATTGGGAGATATAAAGTCAGAATTGCATTATATAAAGTCGCAATTGCGTGTTATAAAGTCATAATTGTGAGATATAAACTATTCTGAGGCAAAAAAAAAAAAAAAAAAAATGCTGTCTTTTTTTCCTTAGAATTGGACTTTATATATCACAATTGTTAGTTTATATCTCACAATTCTGAGAAACGATGTCAGAATTGCGAGATATAAACTCACAATTATGTGTTATAAAGTCAGAATTGCGTGATATAGCCTAAAGTCGCAATTACGAGAAAAAAAGTCAGAATTCTTACTTTATAAGACGCAATTGCGACTTTATTTCACCCAATTCTGACTTTATATCTCGCAATTCTGACTTTATAACACGCAATTGCGACTTTATTTCACGCAATTCTGACTTTATATCTCGCAATTCTGACTTTATAACACGCAATTGCGACTTTATTTCACGCAATTCTGACTATATCTCGCAATTCTGACTTTATTTCTCAGAATTGCGAGATATAGTCAGAATTGCGTGAAATAAAGTCGCAATTGCGTGTTATAAAGTCAGAATTGCGAGACAATTGTGAGATAAAAAGTCGCAATTTTCTTTTAAAATGTTTTATTCTGTGGCGGAAACAAGCTTCCATAGCAGACCTAGCAGCTAGACTAATTATTCAAAGCTAGTATAACAACCTACTTTTCCAGTCAGTGATTACGTAAGATAACCAGGTCTGTGAGTTGATTAAAGTGAATGTGATTTGAGCATGAATGAGTATACATGAGAGCTTGGTAAGCTATCTAGGAAGCTAATATTATTTTTCTTAATTTAGAATCCTGCATCATGGAGAGAAAAAGAACTTGTAACTTTGTTGCTCCAGAGTTAGAGGTTTACCTGTTAGATTATAGCCACTTCTCCAGACACCACTACAATACTGGGCCTAGCCCAAACCATGAAAAACATCCCAAGACCATTATCCCACCTTCAACATTGGTCCATATAATTTTGCCTACAGTATATAGTGTAGCAAGGTAGTCTTCAGAATTTTTAATAATTTAATAATTAAATTTTAGGGGACCCCCCAAGAGTCCTAAGTCATTTCGAACCCTGGTACTCTGTCTGTACACAACCCGCGGTTCAGCCGCGCGTGATAAACGCTGCCAGTGTGAAAGCAAAACGCGCGTGTCCTGCTCCTGCTCACCATACGCACTGCTCCTGCGCTGCTTACGCTCTGCTAACGCGTGCAGTGTGAAACCGGCGTAACTCTGTGCCACCACATAACTATAGATGTGTTAAAAAATAATGAGAATATATATATATATCCGAGTCCTGATCGGGAGGTAACGTCCGATTCCGATCGAGTCTGAAACCACGTGATCGGGCCCGATTTCCGATCATGTGATCGGATCGGGACATCCCTAGTTTTTTTTATTGTGTTTTAAAGGATTGCCTGTCTTATTTAAACCTCAGACATTTAGTTTGGTTTGCTCTTGATTGTGGAAGTGAGTGAAGCACCATGGTGAGATCAAAAGAGCTCTCTGAGGCCTTAAGAAAGAAGGTTGTAGATGCATATGAGTCTGGGAAGGGATTTAAAAAAAAAAAAAAAAACTCCAAAATATTCAAAATCAGCCATTCCACTGTCCGAAAAATAATTTACAAGTGGAGAACATTTAAGACAATTGCTAGTGCCAACATGCACAAGTCAGGCCGTCCTAGCAAGTTCAGCCCAATAGCAGACAGCAAGTCTCCAACAATCCTAAAATGCCATCTCGGGACCTAGAGGTAACTCTTGCCAAAGTTAATGTCAAAGTACATGCGTCTACCATAAGAAAGAGACTGCACAAGTTTGATTTGCATGTGAGGTGTGCAAGGACTAAACCCTTGCTGTCAAAAAAATATCAGGGCAAGACTAAAATTAGCCAGAGAACACCTAGACAAAGACCAGGACTTCTGGAACAATGTGCTTTGGACAGATGAATCCAAAGTTGAATTGTTTGGGCCCAGTAGCAGAAGAAATGTGTGGCGCAAGCCAAAGACAGCATTTGAGCACAATAACCTCATACCAACTGTGAAGCATGGGGGTGGAAATGTCATGTGTAACGCTGTCAGTCCGATGATGAAGATGAAAGGCAGAGAAGATCAGGTATAAGTCCTTTTATTTAAACTCAATGTAGACTCAGATTATCCAAGGTGTATAAACAGCAAATAGACAGAGTGTAGCACACAATACACCTACATTTATAGAAGCAATTTCCAAGCTTCTCATCTTTATGGTCTGGTCTTCTGTCACAATCAGAAGAGGACAGACAAGGTTTAGGTGAATAATATAAGTTTATTAAGTTGTGCAGAGGGAAGAGCAATGCAGGGAAGGCATGCAGACAAGAAGTATAATGATCGATGAACTGTTGATGACTTAGCTGACAGTAGTGATGTTACATTTGACACTGAAGCTTCAAAGCGCGTATCAAGTATGCAGCGCAATTTCCCATGAAGCTCCATGCCTGAGCGCGTATTGTTTTCAGAGAAACACGCAATCAACGAAAAACGAAGCCTCACTTTCTTTCCAGTCACGTGAATGCTTCACTTTGCGTGTCGGAATGTTTGAACCCAGACCACTACTCTACAGGTTTTTGGAAGATTAAGTCCATTTACTAACATTAATATAATTGTTACATTTATCTTATTGCCACACTTTAATATGTGAATTATATTATTAGAAAACTGAACATTTAGCGTTGTCAGGCTATTATTTGTGCTTAATGGATAAAACAACGGCGCTGCGCACTCAGCTGCTCATAAACATGGCTGCTATAAATTTGACACTCTTGATGCTTCGAATCTTTTCCCGAAACATTTAGGGGAAAGCCTCAGTGCTTCATGAGGCTTCATTTGCCCATCCCTAGCTGACAGTAATGACGTCTCTTGTTGCAGGTAGATGAAGACGGGAAGAGCCAGGGTAACGTAGATCGGTGATGATGGGAAGACCGATACTTCAGGTGAGTAGACTGTGGCATTAATCATGGATGAGACCAGACAAGGGAATGCAGGAGAAGTGTCTCTTTATTCACCTTATTCCACCCCGCCCACTTTTACTTCTGTCCAGTACTTCCGTTGTAAACCAACTTCCGGTTTAGCGGACCCTCATTCAATTTCGAGGAGAACTGCAGAGAAGTCTCACTGATAAAATGTCACATAAGATAAGCTAATTTGTGCCAAATGTGCTATGTACGTGTGTACCAACAGCACAGCAATGCACTGTTTCTCGGGGTAATTTTTAAACGACTTTTAGGTGTTTATATGACCCATCTGCCTGTCTGATCGCAGCCCGGCCGATGTGTAGTGTTTAGCCTACATTAGCCACAAACATCTAATGTTGTAATGGTCTCACTACAGGACACATACACATGCTATACCTTGTTTGAAAGCTATGGTCCTCTAGAATTCAGTCGCTGGATTTATTTTACAGCCATTACTTGTGTTAGAGATCAAACCATAAGAAATTGCAGTTAGCAGTTAGCTAAGCTAACGTTACCCTCTTGTTCATCTAGTTGAGGCTCTACTTTCTTTCTACACCAGTTCGTGGCTATTTTTTTCTCATCTGTTGGCTATACACTGCAAATGTATCTGGTGATTAAGCAAACAAACTGTGGTGTAATAATGTTTCAAACTTTACATGTAGTAGTGTTTGTGCACATCTTCATAACTAAGTAATAGCTATTAGAAAGACACAGCTATTAAATAATTTGATTGTGGCATTGTTTCAAAAGCTTCAAGTCAAATGTACTTTAGTACGTTGCAGCAGTTGTTAATAACCATAGGCCAACGCATTTGGCTATAATATTATAGTCTATCTACTAATATCAAGACAGATAACAGATTGGACCAGGGCAAACAAAGCGCTAAGTAGCTAAACCAGGAAGTGAGATTTCGCGGATGGCGCCACCCAGTGCTACTTCCGGAATAAGGTGAATAGGGAGTGCTGATGATGAGGTGCAGGTGCTGATGTAATTAGGTGATGGCTGATGGTGTGCAGGTGGGAAACATGAGGGATGCTGGGAAGTGAAGTGCGTTTGAGGTGACAGAGCTGGTGACCGTGACATCATGGTTTGGGGCTGCTTTGCTGCAGCAGGGCCTGGCCAATTCACTATCATAGAATCTACTATGAATTCTTCATTGTATCCGAGGGGACTTGAGGAAAATGTTAGACCATCTGTCTGAAAATTGAAGCTGAAGCGGATGTGGACTATGCAACATGACAATGACCCAAAACATTCCAGTAAATCCACCAAGGAATGGCTCAAAAGAAAGAAATGGAGAGTCCTGGAATGGCCAAGTCAAACCCCGGATCTTAATTCTATTGAGATGCTGTGGAGTGATTTGAAACGGGCTGTGCATGCAAGAAACCCCTCAAACATCACACAGCTGAAAAGATTCTGTATGAAGGAGTGGGAAAAACTTTCTCCCAGTTGATGTCAGAAACTTGTAGACAGTTATAGGAAACGTCTTATTGAGGTTATTTCAGTCAAAGGGGGCAATACCAGCTATTAGGGCATAGAGAGTCCTAACTTTTTTCTCAGTAGGAATTTTGTTAAATAAATTATATCATGGTTAAAATTGCATTGTTTTTGGTTCATTACATCATAGATATTGTTTGAAAGAAGATCAAATATTGCTAGGTCCATATTTCTTACAAAACAACAAAATATTTCATGGGGTGTCCTATGACTGTATACACACTTGCGCAGATGCACGTACACAAATAAAAGTCGAAATTCACACCAAAGCAATTGGACAAAACTGGAACGCATTTCCAACGATGCTGAAACATGCACAAACACATTTGCATTTTGCACACACACACACACACACACACACACACACACACACACACACACACACACACACGCGCACGCGCACACACGCGCACACACGCGCACACACGCGCACACACACACTCTCTCTCAATCAGAACTGGGTCTAGAAGGACGAGATGTCCAAAGACTCCAGCAACCAGCCACAAGAAAGACAACACACAATAGACTTAGGCATTATCTGTAGAACTGAAATGAGAGCATTCACTACCAAGGTCAAAACACTGACAATCAAATAAATGAAAATAAACATGAAAATAAACATTTTCATTAAATACACTTCAAGTACTGGCTTGTTGCTGCATATATCATTATTTCAATGGGTGATAGTGAAAATTATTTGTAGCTGCAGATATAAACAAAGAGTAATAAACAAAGAGCCCATAATGACTGTCAAACTGTAATAGAGTTTCAACACATACCTAGAGTGCTTTATTTTTAAAACAACTGGGTATTTCAGGTCCAGTTTGCAAAGGTTCCTGTGAAATCTTTCCCTTGCATATCTCGTCTTATCTCTTGCATTTCTGTCAGGAAGCACAGACAGACATGGGACAAATTCACATGAATCTGTTTTCCCTAGTAGTAATTATGATGGATCAAGGGAATCCAGACCTTATGATGTCAGATTCCTTTTGTTTTTCCTTTCATTCTTTGCCCTTTCTTTTGTGCATTAAAGATCAAATATAAAATCCTGAGTGTTAAATGTTAAAACAGTGACTGAAAAATGGATGCAGTACTGCAGTCTATTCTGTTCCAGTTTATAAATGCTGAATTCCTGACACCAATGATGAAAATTCAAACGGTACTGCAAAACAACTGTTTTAGAATTTCAAAATGTAGCAAAGTCATAATTAAAAGGCATGGCCAGTATTTTCCAGAGTTGTGCTGCATTCAGAATTAAATTTTCCAGAGTTGTGCTGCATTCAGAATTAAATTAAGAGTGCTTTTAAATGTCTATTCTATCAGGATGCAGATCTGCAATTTAAATTAAAATAGGGGGAAAAAACAAAGAAATTCATTGAATATTACTGTAATAAGTATACATTTTTAACCTAGAATAGATTTGTTAAAATAAAAACTTGTCATTTTGAGTTGAAAAATCCTTGTCTGAAAGTTTTGAAGTTTGAAAGTTTTATAAACCTTACAAACAGATCAATCTGGTTGAATGTCAGCTATAGAAATTTTGTTTTAAATAACCAACACAACCATTCCAAAGTTTAGGGTTGGTAAGTTTTTGTTTTGTTTTTGAAAGACATCCAATTCTGCATTTATTTGATAAAAAAATACAGTAACAACAACAATCCCTGTGGGTGGGACCAATACAATTAAAATTTCCTCTCAAATGAAAGGGTCAATTAATCAATTTTGGATTTTGTCCAATCCTGGTATTGGTCGATACCTAAAAATTATATATACCATGATTCACAAAGGAAGATGCATCCCTGCTATTAAAAAACCCATCCTAAATAAATATTGGTACAAAACACCAGCAGACAAAAAGACAAATGAAATGGATGACATCCTCACATCACATCCATTTAAACTAAAACAATATAGTACATACACTGTTTATTATATATTATTTCACAAGGCCTGGAGACATCAGAGTCCATATTCACTAAAAGTTAGACATTTTTTATCTGTTTTTGTTTGATTTCTTGCGTTTGCATGTGTGTGTGCAAATTTCTTATGTGAACAGTGTAAAATGGGGGTTTAAACCTTGAAAATAACTAATGCTGCAATCAAGGTCGTGGCACTATGAGAGGATCTTCCCCAATGTGTCAGGAGATGATCAGAATAGCAACTAGAACGCAGTAGTGGAACGAGTGGTGTGTGTGTACGTGTGCATGTCTGTGTTTGTGCGTACCTGCCACTCTGGCTAGCTGGGACGTGCTGATGTTTCGAGCATTGGGGCGCACTCGAAAGGTTACTGCTGGACCCAGAACCCTGAGAGACACAGGAGACAGAGTGAGAATGAGACAATAAGGAGAAAACAAGTAAAAAGAGAAATCTCAGTATGCAGCGTGTGATGAACAAAACTGTTGCAGCTTTGAGTCATGAACATAATCTATTATAATTTAAAAAATACATTGTTGCAGACACAGTCAACTGCAGTACCGCAACTGCACAGTTAAAACATCCGATCACTGGGGAATATTGCGTTTTTGGTTCATTTTGTTATGACAGATCTGTGCCGTTAGCTTCCCTTTCTGCTTTTGACATAAATTGACAAGTTTTTCCTCCATGAAATAAATCCTCACGGGAAACCTGATGTTCTTAGAGTTGTCTAAAATGTTTAGTAGATCAGCAAACAGGTCCAAATGAAAAAAGTAAAAGAAATCATTCTTTAAAAAAAATGCTCACAGGCTCAATGCATTGTATATGAAACTCTTTGCAGCATTTGAATAGGTGATCCAGAAATGCTGTGCAAATGCACAAGGGCATTTCGTACAAATGGCATTTGTGATTAAGCCAAACAGCTGTCTGTCTGTGTGACCCGAGCAGCACTCCACATTAATGTATCTATTCTAACAGAGAATCCTGTTAAGTATAATATTTTATGGCACATTGTTCCTTTAAAGGAAATGGAAATGATTTTGAAAAAATGCTGAATATACTCAAAACTGACACATTTTAAACAAACCGTCACACATCCCACCACAATTAAAAAACACAGACACAGGCAAAGAAAGGATCTGTTAACTGGCGCGCCACCATGACATCAAAACAGACCCGTAGATGAGCTACTGTTCATCTCGACATATCTGTTTATCTGTGTGGCGAGCAGGACGAGGCTGAGGGCCGTGTGAGAACGGCGTGGGGCCGGTGGCGTGATTTCTAATGAGCGACACCTGTGAGACGCACCGGTCTCGTATCTCTCACGGAGGAGTGGAAGCATAAAAGGAGGAGCGACGACAGTGAAGATCGAGAGAGACCAGGCGTAATATGTGACAGCAGTTGTCCGTGAGGGGCTGCTGTCTTTTACTTTCATTTTGTATTTGTTTTATTTTTTATATTAAAATCTGTTGAATGTTCGCTGGTTCCCGCCTCCTTCTTCCCACAAAAACAAACTTCGTTACAATCTGTTTTAGATGACAAAAGCAGTGAATATGATGGTTAGCTCATAAACATGCAGTTGTCCAACAAGGGATCTTCCTGTTTCTTGCTTCTGAGGCAGAAGCATTTATCTGGGATGCCGCTCTGAAGCCGATCAGGGTGAGGTGAGGGTCACAAATAGAGAGAGAGAAAAAAATGGGAAGAGGGGAGAAAAAGAAAGAGAGGTGGAAGACTAGAGGAATGGATCTGTCACCAGAACAAAATCCCATTCACACGTCAGCAGGTGGCCAAAGGCAACCTCTCATCCTCAGCAGAATTAACACACACAGACAGCCAGATATCTGCTGGAAATAATAGTGCTTCTAGTTTCTTGCGTGTCCTTTTATTCTCATTATATTTCAAATTATTGTAAACCATGGCTTAATGTTATCCCATCAAGACACATTTTCATTTGTAAAAATTATATTCACAGTGGGAATAACAGATGATATGAGAAACAGCATAGCAATAATCAAAAAAAAAAAATTTACTTTAGAAAAAAAACTTACTTTAGTTTAAAGAATAAATGTCTTAAGATTAACTGTTTTTAGTTTGTTTTGAAAAAGGAAAGCTGTATGCTAAAAGAGCTAAGAATTAGATATATAACGTAATGTATGGTTTTGATGTGTGTGTGTGTGTGTGTGTGTGTGTGTAATAATCATAGATAATTATTATTATTTGCCGTAAGGCGTGACAGGTCTTCATTTTTTATGTCTGTGCAATGTGACAAAAAACACCTTGCACATTTTTTTTGCCTACCAGTGTCCTCATACGTACACCTTACCTTTTTAATATATACAAAAACATAATTCCCCCTTACAAATATACACATAGACCCTGGGAACATTATCACTCCACTTGTATTTACTTTCCCTACACCAGTTTCCCCCCATATTTTGCATTCTTCTGTATACCGGAACACACACCTCTGTTTGGCTTCTTTTCCCAGAAAATCTGGAAATTTCTCGATGAAAACACTGACTGTCAGAGCTAAATAAACACAATGGCCCAGACTCCCGGTTATAACAACATCAGTGCTGATAAGCTATCAGTAAAATGGCACCAACGTCCAGTACACGGAGGGAGGGAAGCTATAATGTAACGGTACTGTTTCTGTTCGGCTTCTTTTGCACTGTGGGGGAGAGTGTGGGATGGAGATGCTAGGTAGACTGTGTGTGGGGGTGGGGGGATGTAGAAGAATACATAAACGAGTGAGACAACAGAAGAGAGGTAGAATTAGTATAAATGAATGTGCGTCTGTTAGTGTTTCAATGTGTATAAGAGAACAAGACCGTCTGATTGCAAATCCATGACTGTGCGTATGTGTTTTTCTGTGCCCCCTACTGTCTGCACACAGTACAGCCCTTACGTCATGTCTGGAGTAAAGAGGTGCTACACTGACTCTTTATGTAACTGCAACACAGCGCAAAGCCCAAATATGGCAGCACAGCCTTTGGGTGAACGAATATTCGAGCGAGTGTGTGCTGAATTTTCGTGATCTTTAACTGCTTTTGATCATACAAGCAGCATCTTGCTTCTCCACCATGTAGTCTGCTTGTGCACTGCGGTTTTCTGCCTGTTATTTCTTTAGTCCAAAATAATACAGACATTATGGCATAATGTTTTATATAAAAGTGTGCATCATCCAGAACACCTTTCCATTATTTCTAAGAAAAGATGAAAAGCATGAGCTGACAATAGATACATTAGCAGGTACCTGTGTACATAGATATGAGCCACTATTCAAGAGAGAACATTACTCAAACACAAAGACACAGCTCACCTGGACAGTGGTCAACCACACACAAATATTTTACTATTTTTTCCCCCCTATTTTAGTGAGGCCTGAAAGGCATTTCTTTAGCAAAATCTTATTTAGTATTTATACTCGCACTTACTAATAGGGAAACAGAGGAAATCAATGAGTTCCTCGGCTAATGAAAAAAATCCCTCTTTCATAAACAAACTGATAAACACTGCCATTGAAAAGTTTGGGGTTGGTAAGTTTTTTTTCCAAAATATTTTGTGAAAGTGCAAGAAATTAATAATTGCATTAATATTTGTATTTCCTTTATCCTTGTATATAAAGCTCCAATTTATTAAAGGGCACCTATTATGCAAAATTCACTTTTACATGGTGTTTGAACATAAATGTGTGTTGGCATCGTGTGAGCAAAACCACCCTAGAATGATAAAAATCCACCCAGTAGTTTTTTTACTATCTCAATAAATCATAAGCACTGTCTCAGAACGCCCTGTTCTAAGATTGCTCTCACTGTGACGTAGAATTGCGCTAAGCCCCACCGACGTGATTTGATTGACAATCTGGTTTTGGCATAGACCCCGCCCTCTGTGATCTGTACACCATCCTCCATTGTTTCAACGACAGCCGGTAATGTCTCCTAAGAAGAGTAACGTTAGGTGTTCTGTTGTGGGATGTAAGAATGGACATAGTAGTCTTCACTGACATCAGAGCCACTGAAAACGCAGCGGATGGATTTTATTTATGAAGAAAAGGCGCCACTTAAACTTCCTAAATACGTTTATGTTTGCGCGAATCATTTTCTGACTGACTGTTTAGTGAACGAGGGTTAAAGTTAATCCTCAAGTGTGGATCGTTGCCTACTGTTCGCGATCCAACGTCACCTCCAGAAGAAGTAAGTGTATTTTATGATTTTTGAGCAAATAGTCATTTCAATCGATGTCAGCCAGTTCAACAACAAATGCGTCTAAAGCTATTTATTGTCGTCGTCATAGGATGTCTCAACAAACAACGTCAGACAGTTTTATATCACGTATCATTTTTTGCAGCAATTACAAATGTAAATAAATGAAGGTCTGCTCTATCTCCGTAGCCTATATAAACGTCTATCTCCCTGCAGCATATGTTTTCTGGTTCTGTAGCCATCTTCTCACATTTGCCACATAAGCACCTGTACAACAAGTAATGTCAACATGACGCAACAGCACCCCTCGCATAAATGTAATTTCGTTTGTACTTAAGAAAAAAATTTTTTGTTTGTACTTAGCAAACGTTATCACAGTATTTGTGTGTGTGTAGTTTCAAAAAATTGCGCGAACGTTATCACAATTCATGTGTGTGTTTGTGTGTGTGTGTGTGTGTGTTGCACATCCATAATTGCAAAGGGGACGCGATTAAAACTTTGTAAGTACATAAATGTATCAAATAACCATTCCGAGACGTTTAGTCCATTCTCTTTCGTGTTTATTCTGTGCCGGACTCTCTTCATCATCTAGGTCCAGCAGGGCGGGGATATGCAGCTCATTTACATTTAAGGTGGTACACACCAAAACAGCTCTTTTTAAAACAGGCCCCAAAAATGACATTTTCAAATGGTTATAATAAATTAACTGTGGGGTATTTTGTGCTGAAACTTCACAAATACATTCTGGGGACACCCAAGACCAATATTACATCTTGTAAAAAGGGGCATAATAGGTGCCCTTTAAGTGTGTGAGTGTATGTAACCACAATAAGTTCCTCACTGAAATACAGATGTGGCAGAAAGCATTTGTTGCATTCCAAACAATTAAGCAGAAAGCTGTCTTTAATCTGTGCACTCTGAGAATATTGGCTATCATCAGAAATGTGCTGTAATTGAACTGAAGTTTATCACTGCAGGCAGGTCAGAATAACACACACCTACAGAGACGCATTCTCTCTTATTCTCTCTCTGAACCATTTATTTAAAGCTTGAACTTATATGCACAGAATTCAGAACACACTCATAATCATTGAGCTGTCACTTGAAAATAAGTACTTAGCCCAAACTATACTGTGAAATGGAAAAACAAAACAAAACCACAGGTTGAGTGTTCCATTAGTGCCATTAGTGTGTCGACCAGCATGAGACTGTCTTCAACAAGCATGTTTGTGTGTGTGTGTACTTACGAGAGTTGTAGAAAATCTGTTACATGAAGGCTGACTCTTTCAGCTAAGAGCTCCATGAGGTTCAGCCCCTGATCAGTGGACAGGGAACTATGACAAAAAAGACAAAAAGGAGAAGAGAAATAGAGAAAGAATAATTATCTAGATTTGTACATTCTCACAAGAAAATGTGGTGATATGGTTTTGTGGGTGGCTGCCAGGACATTTACAAAAATGTTTGGAGTAGTTTTTACAATGCCGCCATGCAGTAGCTAGGTGGTTGGCTTACTGGCAGAAACTCAAAAAAGCCCTTTCTTAAAGCGTAACTCTTGCCAAAATGCAACCTAGGGTCTTTTTGTGAATCTACCCGAGGCAAACTTTCATTTAAAAGCATAATTAGAATGGAAACGCCACTTTTAAGATTGACCGTATTTTTGTTTTCGGTCAAATTGCCTTTTGAATGGGAGAGCTAGGGGCACTACTATGATAGCATCAAAATCGCTATTTTTAAAACACTAAGAAGGCTCGACACAAGATGAAACTTTGCTCGAAGTATCACCAGGGGCTCTACACATTTTACGCCATCATGTTTCTACAGTGGCACTAAACAGACAAACGCATTTTGTCACTATGTTTTTCTTCATGCAAAGAAGCTAGCTAAAGTCAGCGAATGAAACACTGACACAATGATGAACAAGTAACAATAACATTCGCAATAACATATTGTTTTACTGAATAATAAAGTAAACATTATTTCTTAATTTATCTTTGTAAAGAAACCTCATTGCTTAACTGGCTACTCTCTGCTGTCTCAGACGATGACATCTCCTGTCAGCCACCGTAACTTTTGATGGTTGCAATTCGTAACCTCACCACTAGATGCCGCTAGAAATCACACACTGCACCAGTTTAATATAAAATAGTTATATTAAAATGTGTGGTCTTCAGGCAATACATGAGATAATTTAAACATTAACTATACAGATATGGGTGCTGCTGGATGGATGGATGCCATATACGATTCAATATTGAAATATTGAACACAGCACATAGGAATACAGAGAGCAGGGAGTGCATAAAACACATAGGGAATAGGACACAGGTGGCTTGCATGCTTTGATAAATCACCTGTATTTTCCAGCAATACGGCAAACAATAAGGTGTAAATGGAATCCCTCTGAAGTGTGATGTCTTTATGATATGGCCATGCCAGCCCGAGTTAAAAACACACACACTCGCTCACACATCAGAAAACGTGCAAACACATACTTAGACACAGACTTACACACAAGCCTAAAAAATGATAAGCATCCAAATGGGAAAAAAGTGAGAATTAGAACATGCTAGAGTTCAGCTGTATTCCTGATGCCTTTTTACACCTACAACTCCCTTCTAATACACACTTACACACTTTTAAATCTACTTCTTGAGATTATGCATTTCAGGTACTCCAAGTTAAATGGGACTGTAGTAATTGAGCCAAAAACCTGGAGTGTCTGTGAGATAAATCAAGTTATTGGAGATGCAGTGGCTGTGGATACCATCATCTTTCGCTTTTAAGGGATGTACTATAGCACAACACACACACAACAATTTACACACTGACACCAATATACATGAAGAGGACGGCAGAGGGAAACCAAACAAATTGCAGTATGGAATGCAGTAACATAAACTGAGCATGGAAACATAAGAGTGAAATGTGACAATGAGTGAAAGGCTCCATTCTGCAAAGAAATTACAGTTTACCTGTAACTGATTTTAAGCAACAGCATAACCATGTACCACAGATGACTCCTAATTAACATGGTTTAATCAATGTACTTAGAGTTTCTATAAAACATACAATAATAGTATCTGTTATGAAACTGTAGCCTAAACACATGTAGGAACTGTAGTTACAACTGCCACAGATCGCAATTTAAATTATTTTATATAACAATCTGTTTTTATGCAATATTTTCTATAACAAATGTAAAATATTTAAGCATACAGAAGGAATAAATGTGACAAAGAAGTTGTTTTAGTGTGTTTCAGGGGAGGGACTTTTTAGGGCATAGCACAGACATTTGTGAATACATAGGCTCTGATGAAATACCGGAATATGATACACTGCAAAATCATTAAAAAATTAAATGCTATATCAGTGAGGATTGATTTTGTGAAGTAAAATTTTAAATATGACTAAGGCAAAAAACAAAAAATGTCCCACTAAACTGTAGACCTGCAGTATAGTCCATTTTTATTTACATGTTTGAATGATTATATAAAAATATTCATTATATTTACACTACCATTCAGAAGTTTTTGGCCAGTAAGATTTTTCAAGAAACTTTTCTTCAACAAGACTGCATTAAATTGACGAAAAGTGACATTAAAGACATTTGCAATAGCTACGTTTATATTGACATGTTTTGTTTTCAATCGAATTAATTGATTCCGATTGATGAATCTGAACTTAGAGTTTACATGGACACTTCATAAAGTGACTGGGTTGATGAGCGTGTTTATGCATCACAATCTTCAAAAAGGTTTTTTGACATGCACACACTGCACAAATATACAGAGTTTCCCGCTGTTTGCTCATACTAACCATTCTCCAACACTGCTTCTTTTCTTTGTTTTAAAGAGCAGACTTAAAGGTCCCATATTGTACACCTTTGTGAAGTTTTATTTTAGTTTTTGATGTCCTTAAGAATACATATTTGCGGTATAAGTACCAAAAACCATCTCAGTATATTTTTACAGCTCCTTTCTCAGGAGCTCTGCCAAGAACAGGTCGATTTTGGCCTGTCTACTTAATATTCATGAGCCTCTCTTCTGATTGGCCTGTTCTTTTCTGAGTGATGCACGGCCAGGCCAACCACAGCTCTACGTGCATGGTTTGGCATGACAGAAATAGCAAAAAGTGCGCTCCCTTAATAATTCCTAAAAAGCTTACATCTCAGTTCATCGCGATCTCACAAAGCTCCGTTATAATCAGTGAAGCTGACAGCACAATAAATCTTTCATAATGTCAACAGTTTGTATGTTATAATCAGAGGATTTGCCAGCATGCAGAATTCAGCACTGAACAAAAACTCAGTTTCGAGCGGTGAGTGGATTCTATCTTACAGTAAATGCATCTCATTGGCCATTGCATTCAAGAAATCAACACATATGTCTGTGATTGGCTACATTGCTCAACGCTGCAAACATGTTATAAATAGAAACTCGTTCTGGCATGTAAATCGTTTGTATTTAGTTTTAGTTATTCTTGTTGCTTTTGTGCAACATATGAATAACAATTTATTTGTTCTTAGATGTTTTATTTTTAGATATTTCTATTTTGCGGGAGTCCCGCAAATCGTTTTATTCTCCCACAACCCGCACACACACGAGTACCTTACGTCCTGTTGCGTTAGGCCCCGCGGGAGTGCAGATCTCTACATCCATCGACCTGAACAGCATTTTCTCGACATGTTTCTGAGTTGTTGTTGCTCGATCAGCAACGATGTTGTCTGGGGGTTGGGCAAAAGGATGGAGGGACGGTGGGCAGTGCTCGGGGTGGAGACTGAAGGCGGTGACAGTAGTTCTGACATCACATTTTACGGAAGTCACAACGGCTTGTGAAAAGGCACAGCTACTTTATGCAGGCTGTGTGCATTTGTCTGTGGATCGACTGTTTTGAAACTTATATGGTAGTTACATTGCCCCTAGACCTCTGTTATCATGAAAAAATCCAGGAAATTTCATTTTTGACAATATGGGACCTTTAATATTTATCTATTTCGAGTCCTGATTAGGAGATGACAAGCATATGAACTGTTGTGCCGTGCTGCTTATATTTATCAAGCAGTAAAAACGCCCAATTCCGCACCCAAAACAGGTGTCTGTGGAGGAGAATCGGAAACAAGGACTAGTGGGATGTTGTCTTGCTCCACTTCACAGACAACTAGTGGAAGGTGTGGAAGGATTTTAGAATGACACAACAGTCATTTATGGCACTTCATTCAACAACAACAACAGCTTTGGCCAATTCATTCCAATTGACATGGTTACATATGACTTTTTTATTCTGACTGTGCTACTAGTCTGATTACAATTGGATTATTAGGGTCCATGTAAACACAGCAATTGTTAGAAAAAGGTTTCTATTATGGCTGGTTATTGACACAAATTTCACGATTTGAAACGATTTTGATTCCCAAGCTTGTGATTCAATTTGATTTCGATTTTGATTCAAAACGACTGAATATCGATTAATTTGGATATATCTCAGGTTCCGTGCATGGCAAACTAATGCTTTAAATTATACACTGAGTCACTTGGTACCACATTGTAACAGTTCTGAAAGGCTGTTCCATTTCTTGTGCTGTAATGGTACTCCCCACCTCAAGGGGGATCTAGGTAGGTTTCTACGGGAAGGGCAATCCTTTTAAGAGAGACAAGTAAGAGTGTTTAGACAGGTAGGCCCTGTCCCAAATGGCACACTTCATGTGGACTTTCGGTCTCGTGGACTTAAATTGCGCGTGCTCGCTGAGTCTATGAGTCCATAGGCCGTTCCATTCAGCATTTTAACGCTCTGAAGTGTGCTCAGCAGCACCCCCTTTGTACCCCTTTGTTTCAGGGGAGGGACTTTTTAGGGCTTAGCACAGACATTTGTGAATACATAGGCTCTGATGAAATACCGGAATATGATACACTGCAAAATCATTAAAAAATTAAATGCTATATCAGTGAGGATTGATTTTGTGAAGTAAAATTTTAAATATGACTAAGGCAAAAAACAAAAAATGTCCCACTAAACTGTAGACCTGCAGTATAGTCCATTTTTATTTACATGTTTGAATGATTATATAAAAATATTCAGTATATTTACACTACCATTCAGAAGTTTTTGGCCAGTAAGATTTTTCAAGAAACTTTTCTTCAACAAGACTGCATTAAATTGACGAAAAGTGACATTAAAGACATTTGCAATAGCTACGTTTATATTGACATGTTTTGTTTTCAATCGAATTAATTGATTCCGATTGATGAATCTGAACTTAGAGTTTACATGGACACTTCATAAAGTGACTGGGTTGATGAGCGTGTTTATGCATCACAATCTTCAAAAAGGTTTTTTGACATGCACACACTGCACAAATATACAGAGTTTCCCGCTGTTTGCTCATACTAACCATTCTCCAACACTGCTTCTTTTCTTTGTTTTAAAGAGCAGACTTAAAGGTCCCATATTGTACACCTTTGTGAAGTTTTATTTTAGTTGAATGAAGTGGACTTTCGGTCTCGTGGACTTAAATTGCGCGTGCTCGCTGATTCTATGAGTCCGTAGGCCGTTCCATTCAGCATTTTAACGCTCTGAAGTGTGCTCAGCAGCGCCCCCTTTGTACCCTTGAAGTGGTCTTCCGCGAAGCCCGCACAGATGCAGGCTCCACACACTTTAACTACCCAGGAATCCTTGCGAAAGGCCAATCAGACAACGGATGGGAGGAGATTTCGCTCACAACAATTGTTAAAGAAAATGTTACGTTTTTTATTACCTAGGTGTAGCTACATTTTACCAGTTGTTACCTACAGTTTATACAAACATTATGGTCATCGACCAGAGGTTGATGTCTCAAACATAATAATAGCGCGTTGAATAATACGATCGCATTATTATTCATTAAATAAATAGAACCGAATGTCAGGGCTTTACTGAGTCATATGTAAACGAAGTATGAATATTGAAACCTAAACATTCATCTGAAACTCATGCACATTTTCATTATGTGTTAAAATTTTAATCTTAGTTCAAATGGAACATTATGTATTATTATGTACAACTGTATACATCATTTAAATAAGCATGATGTATCTTGTCTAATGCCCAGGTGGCATACAGAATATCAAAATATAGAACTGTAAAAGCAGGCTGTGTAGTTGACATGGAGATAAGACGTCGGAGCGCAAAAATGTGATTTCTCCTGTCCAACAACGACCAGACCGTTATTTCTGGCGTGATGATCGAGTCTGTCAAAAAAATACCTCTCAATGCGCCCTCGTGGACTCGCGCCAAGGGCCCTATAGGCCTGCACTACATAACTTCACCAAAGTGTGGACTCTGAGGAAGTCCACAAGTCCGGAGTGTGCCATTTGGGACTGGGCCGTACTGTCATGGCTTTGAGTGTTTGCTCAATTGAGCCGGATGCAAGAAAACCTATTATGAGGAACCTTATTGGTTCTACAGTTCAATGTAAGTTGTGTATATTTTGTAATTCTATGTTTATTATGTGTCAATTGCATATTTTGATTAGCCTATTTGTTCAGAGGGTTCTCTTTTGGCTTCATTCAGTATGGACTCTTCATCTGGACTATGTTGTGCTCTTATTCTACACCTTTGTTGATTACCTGGACTGGTGCTTGGTTATGGTTTGAAACACTTTATGTTGGACTTCTACTTCTGGATTTCTACTGAACTTTTGGGATATTGGAAACACTCGCCTCTTACCTGAACTACTTGTGGTGTGGTGAGAAATTTACTTTATTTCTGCCTGGACTCAAACATGTGTTGAACTGAAATGTTCTAACATAATGATTTTCCTTTTCTTTGGATGTAACGATTTGCTGACAATATTGTTGTTGTGTGTATATATATGATATTTGGGTTATCTCACAAAAACTTAAATACTCTTAACTCTGCTCTTGGATGAATGGATCCCCTTCATTTAGTATGTGACCAAAATTGTGAATGTTACAACATTACTATAATATTAAAGGTTAAAATGAACTGATTTGCATATGATCACTTAGGGGCCGTTTACACAACACTGTTTTTAACTAAAAACGGAAATCTTTTTATGTGTTTTGGCCATCCGTTTACACGTCAATCGTGTTTTGGGGGCCAGAAAACACAAACTTTTGAAAACGGGTTTCAAAGTGCACGTTTTTGAAAACAATACCATTATGGTCTCTGACTAAAGTAAACTACAAAAATGTGAATTTGTGAAAATGGTGACGTCATGCACATGCGTGTTACGTGTTCAGCCTATTGGAGCGTTTCTTTACAAAGTGACATCACCAACTATTAGTGGTGGGCCGTTATCGGCGTTAACGCGCGATAAAAAAAATATCGCCGTTAATCTATTCTCCAAGTTGGGTTGGGAGCTGGCTCAAGCTACACAAGCTATGATGACGCAATCTACCCGCGGCCGCGAGGTACACCCGGCTGTACCGCATCATATTCGTCGTCATCTTAAGTAAATACGGCTGAAAGTTAAAGCTGGTGTAAAAGATCGGTGCAACATCCATTATTTGGACTTGGTTCGGATTTAAGCCGTCCGATGTAGACTGTGTGGTGTAACAGTTCGGTAAGTTAACACACGACTAATCCGTTCTACCACCTCAAATTCAAAACGAAACATATCACTGAATACCAGCGCGCGCGTATTATTCCCAATATATCTGAGTGGTGTAGAACATAATCTCTGTCTGCGCCCGATTTAAAGAATCGTTGTTGTGTTTCTTTTTAACTGAAAAGACATCAGTTAGAATATTCTAATTTTAAATTTGGGGTTTCATAAGCTCCAAGCCATAATAAATATTAGACCTACTCAAGTCTCTGCAGCTAGTGTACTTAAATTTTATTTATCTGCAAAATTATGTTGTATACATTAAAAACTACATGCACCCTTTAAAAAAAACAAAAAAAAAACATTTAGCAGTTGTTTAGCAGGGTCTGTGTAACCTGTTCTGAAATGGTTTTATTATAATATCGTTATCGCAAGAGGCTGCAATGTATATCACAATATGGATTTTAGGCCATATCACCCATCCCTAATTGATAGCCTATAGTAGTTGATAACAACATAGGCCTACCTAATGTTGCCTACGGACGGTAACAGTACAGTAGTAACTTTTTACAGTCTATGAGTAGAACAGCTTTCTCAAGCAGTTTGTGATGCATTTTGGAAACAGGAGATGAGCCCCTGGTCTAATGCGCCACCTGGCTTGAGAAACCCGTTCTCAAAGACTTACTTTTATAGTCATTATTTGGGTAGCACACATATTCTGAATGCCTTCGGCAGAATTCAAATGAGCCATTTTAATCTAGATTAATCTAGATTAATTTCAAAATTAATCTAGATTAATCTAGATTAAAAAAAAATAATCTATGCCCACCTCTAATATTTATCATGGTTTCTATCAAAGTATCACGCAGCACAACTATTTTCAACATTGATAATTTTAAATGTTTTTTGAGCATCAAATCATGAGAAACTCAAGACTGGAGTAATGGCTGCTGGAAATTCAGCTTTGCATCACAGGGATAAATTACATTTTAAAAATATATTGAAATAGAAAACCGTTATATTAAACTGTAATTATATTTCACAATATTAATGTTTTTACTGTATTTTTGATCAAATAAATGCAGTCTTGGTGAGCAGAAGAGACTTCTTTCAAAAGCATACTATAGATCCATGTGTCCTACATGAGTGCAAACATCTTGTTACTCAAGAAAGTCTATGAAAGTGTTTCTATTCTTACTTACTCTTCAGTAATAATGTAGCCAAAGTCTCCGTCATGTGGACTTGAATATGCTGTAATATCCACCTCCACTCTCACACCTTTCTTTTCCACCTCCTCTTTCTCCACAGAATTTTTTTGTGGCACTTTTCCTGGTTGAACCTCAGCTTTTACTTCTGGAGAGTCTACAGAATCGTGCATCCACTGTTCTACCTCAGCATCCACCATTGGCTCTATATCCAAAGTGTCAGGTTCCATTTTCTTTCTCATCAGGTCCAGGTCTGTTTGCGTTGTCCGGCTCTGGACGTTCTCCAAACTAGCTCTCAACGGGCTTCCAGCGTTTGGCTGGTTGATGTACCCCAGAAAAGGCTCTTCTGCTTGGGGAGGACGAGCAGATCCATGGCCAGAGTTATGATCCAGAAACTCAAGCAGCTGGCTGATAAAACCTTTGTCCTGCAAACAGAAAATTACTCAGGGAATTCTAGTGACTTCATCACTGAGATGTATCATAGTCAAATGGATCTATGCATAAACACATTACCTTGTCATCAGATTTAAGGCCAGTTTCTTCCGTTTGAATTTCTGTGAACAGAATTTTAAATTATGGTAAAGATCATGGCTCTTGATTGATCAAAATTGTCAAAACTTAAGGGCTGCAGCTGGGGTTTTAAAGCATGTGTAACAAGGACCTAATCAAATATTTATCTTTGTTGAGGGATTACTACCTTTATGTGGGGTGCCGTCTTCTAGTTTCTCCACCTGATGTGACTCTTGACTGGGTTCCCTCTTCACCTCCACTTCATCCTGTGTGGCTTCTCTACCTTTGACTCCTTCCACACCATCAACCACCTGCAGGGCCTGGGTAATGGCCTTGGAGAGCTGGTCCAGGTCTTTTGGGGTTAAAGTATCCACATTGACGCTCTGACGGCCGAGCTGGTTAACCACTCCATCAATGAACTTCTCTAATAGAAAATAAAAGTAAAGATAGAAAAACTATCTAATAAAGTTTTTTGCACGTGTACAAAAATCATCCTGCTCTAACTTATATAGCATCTGACATAAAACATATTTGGAGTCAGACTGTGTTTCTCATCTCTACTTCTTTCTGTCACAGTCACCAGCTGGTGTGCCCAGGTTGATCACTAGAGGGCACTCCTTCTTTGACCTTTGCCGCTCAGCCATGAACTTCAGTCCCCATCATCCTTTGCCCGGACTCATGAATTAACGCATTCACCTGTTTGTCATTATATTGTTTGTCTCAGCCTACTTATACCATGTTCTCTCTGTCATTTCTCATTGAGAATTTGTAATTGTTACACTGCATGTCTAAGCACTCTCCCTTGTCTCTTGTATTTTTTTGTGGATTGTTTCCAAGTGTCTTGACCCTTTGCCTGGCATGACTACGATTCTGGATTTTCCAATAAAGCTGCGCTTGGATATTACTTAAGCCTCAGAGCAATCCATGACACTATCAGAGTGTCTTTAAGATTAAGGTAAATGTATAATTAAATAATTGTGCTTTTTTAAGTTTCGGGAAAGAAATGATCATAATGATATAAATGTTTCTTCAGTCACTTCAGACCTGATCCTGAATATGGATAATTATAATGCAAAAACTCATCCTAGCCAACATAATATAATATAACCCTGTTTCTCCTTATTATAAAATGAGTTCAATTAAACATAATTTGAGAATTTAATTCCTTTTTCCTGGCTTCTTTAAAAAATAAAAAATATATAAATATATAAATATAGATATATATATAGATATAGAAGAAGCTCACCATCTACTGAACTAAGGGGCTCCTTGTAAGCAGGGCTGCTTGCTGAGGATTTGAAAAACAATTTTCCGATTTGGGGCTTTGGAGGTTGCTTGGAAGCTCCTGGCAGTTTTTCTATTTTGGTAGCAGGAGTGCGCTGAAGGCTGAAGTAACGCAGCTTTCCCTGTGTTTGACCTTTACCGGGATCTTGTGCTCTCATGAGCCCAGCTTGATACTGCTGAAGCTCAGCAAGAGGGACTCCAGTACGATCCTGTTCAAACCCAGTGAAGAATGATTGACCTTGGGGAGGCTGTTCCACCATGACCTGGAGATCAGGTCGGCCTTGTAGGAAGGAGCTGTGGGGTGAAGGAGGCTTCTCTTTGAGCTGCATAAAACCCTTATGATTATGGGGTCCATTTCCCTTGTTAAAAAAAAAAAAAAAAAAAACATCATATTGTGAATTTTACAAAACATTTTGTCCTCTTTCCAAAATGATAATATGCATATGGTACCAATTTGTTAGGGAAATGTTGTAAAAGAAATCATTATCAAAGGCTGATCAAAGATAATAATGTTTAAAGTGCATGGAAATACAATCCATGAGTGTCAGCCTCCCTCGTTTTGCTCAGCATATTGTTCTGCTCTATTTGAGAGATTATATAAAAGAATTATATTCTTCCCACCCCTGGAGAATGGAAGGCCAAACTGACTTTAGAACAGCAGGGTGGGCTTCGATGAATAAACCACCATATACACACGCTGGCTCCAAAAGCACTGCAGGATACTAATGTTCAATAGTGCAGTGAACTTTTCAACTCACACAACATCAAGAACAACTGTTTGGTGACGGTGTATGGGTACCAAGCAGGTTCTACCTCACATTAAATGTCCCCAGTAGCTATGTGATTTTCTGCCAGTTGTCTAAAGAAGTGCAGATCACTTTGTTACATAGAAGTGCATTAAAATAATTGTGCATTTATAAACTACAAAAAACAACCTATCCATGTATACATGGTAGTTTATGTCCAATTGTTTACAGTCCTAAGCTGAAGTTAAGCCCTTTCAGAAATCAGTTTACTATTAAGGACTACTTCCATATAGAGCTGGTAAGTCCCGCCCCTTCCGTAAAACCCCGCTGGACCTCAAAGTTGAAAAACCGTCAATGCAAGTGAATGGGAGAAAATAATTATTTTCTGGTCCCGTTTGAATTGTGCCATGAATGTGAACATATGTTGTCTGTGAATTTTTTATATAACTTTTCATGTTACGAGTTTGACAGTATATGGTATGATTCTTCGGCTAGCAGTTGTGGAAAAGACATAACGAGAAAGACTACATGTCGCCTATGTGACGTCACCCCATAAAGTTGACTTTCCCGTGGTTTTCACCAACTTCAACGATTTTGTCCTCTCCCAGAAAGAAGGCGGTGAAGTGCACCAAAGACACAGCCATGTTTAGCGGGATCCGTGAGCTAGTCCGTGTGCTAGTGGTGTTGACGTTTCAAACGTGTCGAGAGTTGTAGTCCACAAAGTGCTCTCACACAAAGTCTAACCGTATCAAACTTCTACCCGCTAAATTGTATCATTCTTTACACGAAAAGTTATATAAAAAATTCACAGACAACATATGTTCACATTCATGGCACAATTCAAACGGGACCAGAAAATAATTATTTTCTCCCATTCACTTGCATTGACGATTTTTCAACCTAGAGGTCCAGCGGGGTTTTACGGAAGGGGCGGGACTTACCAGCTCTACAGTCAATTTGCATCTGTATTATTGTATTAAACTGTATTATAAGTGATATGCAAGTATACAACCTTATTCATATATATATATTCATATCTATATATATATATATATATATATATATATATATATATATATATATATTCATATATATATATATAGATATATATTAGAGCTGGGCGATTTTTCCCCTAAAAAAATCTGTGATTTTTTTATAAAAAAACTCGATTTACGATTCGATTCGATTTTTCCCCCCATTTAAAACAAAATAACTGCGAACTGTAAATATATTTTAAAAATATATATTTATTGTATTTAATTAAAGTGCATCAACATAAACAAAATTGCAAAGGCAAACCCTTTCTCTAACTGAAAAGTCACTGTGCGTGCAACAAAGATTGTTAAACATCCAAATTATTTATACTGTATTTGGATTGAGCTAATAAAACAACAAAAAATCCTGAGGTAACTCTTATGCCTGGTTCAGATTACACAATTTTTTTGTCTGTTAAGATAGTCACTGTGTCAGATTACACGATTTTGACTCCTAAAAATGTCGTGGACAAGAAACATCAGACTACACGTTGTTTTCCGACCAGTCATCGCGAGCCGTCTCACACACTCATTCACTCGCACATATACATAAGCTCACTCACATAGCCTGCACACACACACTCACTCACTCACTCAATCGCACACACACACACACACACACACACACACACACACACACACACACACACACACACACACACACACACACACACACACACACACACACACACACACACACACACACACACACACACTCACTCACTCGCACATACACACTCACTCACTCACTCTCGCGCACACACACTCGCTCACTCACTCGCGAACACACACTCGCTCACTCACTCGCGAACACACACTCTAACTCACTCTCCCTCACTCACTCACTCGCGCGCCGTCGCCGTGGAGGACTGTTAAAAAATTAAACATGCTAGTCTTTTTGTCGTGAAGCATCGAGGGCTGCGCCAGGGAGCATGCTACGGAATCCCTGAAGGAAGATTTGGCGAATGCAAAATGTATATTGTACGCTATACTGAAGAGGGGGAGGAAAAAAATCTAAAAAATCGATTTTTTGAAAATATGAATCGATTTGACCTACCAACTCGATTTTTAAATCAAATCGATTTTTTCCCAGCCCTAATATATATATAGATATATATAGATATAGATATATATACAGTGAGGAAAGTAAGTATTTGAACACCCTGCTATTTTGCAAGTTCTCCCATTTAGAAATCATGGAGGGGTCTGAAATTGTCATTGTAGGTGCATGTCCACTGTGAGAGACATAATCAAAAAAAATAAATCCAGAAATCACAATGTATGATTTTTTAACTATTTATTTGTATGATACAGCTGCAAATAAGTATTTGAACACCTGAGAAAATCAATGTTAATATTTGGTACAGAAGCCTTTGTTTGCAATTACAGAGGTAAAACGTTTCCTGTAGTTTTTCACCAGGTTTGCACACACTGCAGGAGGGATTTTGGCCCACTCCTCCACACAGATCTTCTCTAGATCAGTCAGGTTTCTGGGCTGTCGCTGAGAAACACAGAGTTTGAGCTCCCTCCAAAGATTCTCTATTGGGTTTAGGTCTGGAGACTGGCTAGGCCACGCCAGAACCTTGATATGCTTCTTACAGAGCCACTCCTTGGTTATCCTGGCTGTGTGCTTCGGGTCATTGTCATGTTGGAAGACCCAGCCTCGACCCATCTTCAATGCTCTAACTGAGGGAAGGAGGTTGTTCCCCAAAATCTCGCAATACATGGCCCCGGTCATCCTCTCCTTAATACAGTGTAGTCGCCCTGTCCCATGTGCAGAAAAACACCCCCAAAGCATGATGCAACCACCCCCATGCTTCACAGTAGGGATGGTGTTCTTGGGATGGTACTCATCATTCTTCTTCCTCCAAACACGTTTAGTGGAATTATGACCAAAAAGTTCTATTTTGGTCTCATCTGACCACATGACTTTCTCCCATGACTCCTCTGGATCATCCAAATGGTCATTGGCAAACTTAAGACGGGCCTTGACATGTGCTGGTTTAAGCAGGGGAACCTTCCGTGCCATGCATGATTTCAAACCATGACATCTTAGTGTATTACCAACAGTAACCTTGGAAACGGTGGTCCCAGCTCTTTTCAGGTCATTGACCAGCTCCTCCCGTGTAGTTCTGGGCTGATTTCTCACCTTTCTTAGGATCATTGAGACCCCACGAGGTGAGATCTTGCATGGAGCCCCAGTCCGAGGGAGATTGACAGTCATGTTTAGCTTCTTCCATTTTCTAATGATTGCTCCAACAGTGGACCTTTTTTCACAAAGCTGCTTGGCAATTTCCCCGTAGCCCGTTCCAGCCTTGTGGAGGTGTATAATTTTGTCTCTAGTGTCTTTGGACAGCTCTTTGGTCTTGGCCATGTTAGTAGTTGGATTCTTACTGATTGTATGGGGTGGACAGGTGTCTTTATGCAGCTAACGACCTCAAACAGGTGCATCTAATTTAGGATAATAAATGGAGTGGAGGTGGACATTTTAAAGGCAGACTAACAGGTCTTTGAGGGTCAGCATTCTAGCTGATAGACAGGTGTTCAAATACTTATTTGCAGCTGTATCATACAAATAAATAGTTAAAAAATCATATATTGTGATTTCTGGATTTTTTTTTTTAGATTATGTCTCTCACAGTGGACATGCACCTACGATGACAATTTCAGACCCCTCCATGATTTCCAAGTGGGAGAACTAGCAAAATAGCAGGGTGTTCAAATACTTATTTTCCTCACTGTATGTATATATATATATATATATATATATATATATATATATATATATATATATATATATATATATATATATATATATATATATATGTCCCATGTGCAGAAAAACACCCCCATATATATATATATATATATATATATATATATATATATATATATATATATATATATGTGTATATTATTGTTAGAGATTTACCTTCCAAAGCACTTGCTGCCCTTGAGGACTCTGTTTGAAGGAGGCAACATCAGAAGGCAGAAAACCTTGAAGGTATCTTTGCAGTGCCCTGCTCACTTCTTCTTTCTGAGCCTTTAGCTTCCTGTTCCCATTGGGAATGTTTAAAATACAGTTCAAAATAAACAGATTTCAGTAGAAAAAAAAGTGCCTAGAATACAAACCTGTCCATATCGGATTATCACTTTACAATAAGTTTCAATTTGTCAACATTACATAATATATTAGCTATTAATTAACAATACTTTTGCACTATTTATTAATTTTGAAATTGTAAATATACTATTCAATTTGAACATTTTAAGTTGCATAAATCAACATTATTTAATGAATTATGAACAAACATAAATTAATATAACACAACAACAACTACAAAAAAGCTTCCATAAACACATTACTGTCGCGGACACGTAACACAACAGAGGATTTAGGAGCTCACCTGGAATTGCCATTGAAACGAGAAAAGGTGTTTGTAAATCCTCCAAGAGGAACCTTGGGTAGTTGTGAGAGCTCTTTTGAAATTACATCCTGAGTTGTGTCATCCAGCCAAGTATATCCTATAATAAAAGGGACAGAGAGAACCATAAAGTAGTATATACTTATACATTGAATTGCTGACATTAAAAAAGACATTACAAAGACCCAACAAAAGACATCATGGTTAAAGCACACTGCTGCTCATTTTGCCCACCAGCAGAACATTAAATAACTTGCTGCTGATATTCAAAATATTCACGTTAATTAGTCCATATCTTTTCTTGCAGACTAAAGACAGTAATCTGAAGAATTTGTGTAGGTACCTCATGAGAGCACTTCACTCATTCACCTGAATTTTTCATTTTTTTAAAAATCCCACATTCTGAGAAATGTTAAACTTCTGATCAACATCAAATCTACCCACTGTCTTCAACTCAATAAAAATAGTAACATTTCTGAATTCCAGGGAGGAGAAAGATAAATAGAAAAACACAGAACTAACGCATCAAATCCCATCTTGTGCATTCTAAAGACGTGTTCATTCAGCTTTCATGCAAATGTCACCCAATAAGACATACTTGAGATTGTTCACCACACAAATGGACACAGGTATGCTGTGATCGAATGGATGGATGGGAGAAATGCCATTAACCAGCCACAGATGCAGAGGAACGAATAAAGATCCGAAGAGTATCTCCTTAAGCCCCTATAGATATGACCTCTTTGGCCTTCTACCAGGCTTCGACACTCAGTCATGTTAATCTGTTTTCTTGGATACCTGATGTTTGGGTTGAGAAGGGGGGACTGAACAATGTAAATCATTTATTTACATATAACTCTAAAAAAAAGCAAAAAACAGAGCCGTACATGTTTAATAATATAACACTGAAACATACTTAAAAAAAAAAAAAAAAAAAAAAATATATATATATATATATATATATATATATATATATATATATATATATATATATTTCTAAATTCCAAAAGAAAATGTTTGCTAACTAAGTTATACTACACCACCTGCTTGACATCATTAACCAACGCGGTTGAACGACCAATTTGTGACAATATGGTTTCGGGAAACAGTCGTGACTAGCAAGTTGATTTCTTCAACTATGCATCATACTATGGTAGTTAAGCAGCAAGTTACGTCGTTTTATCGGAAACGCACCCCAGAGTATCTAAGTCACATTGTGAATCCATTCATTCCATAAAACTAAATCGCAAACAATGAATAACTAAAGCATAAAGAGAGTACTTTGTTATCTATTCTGCCATGCAACGGCAAAAGACCGTAACTTCGTTTTTGGTCGAAAATGAGTTAGCCTATTGATATTTTTGGCACATTCAAGACCTCCTTTATCATGTGGATTAGTATCTTGAGTCAATTCCGTTGTTTTTTCAAGAAAATAATGGGTTGTCTTAACCCCCTGGGGTCGGCGGTACCGCCGGCGATACCAGCTCGCTTTTTTTTATCAGTGTAAAAGAGACTCATAAATACTCTGTTGACTTTGATTTTCCATAGGAGTTTCATACATCAATCGATTCTGTTAAATGTGTATTGTGTATTATTTTTGTGTATACTCACAATAAAAACAAACTGTTGTGCTTTTTGCCAAATAAAGAAAAATAAACACAAATTGAGATCTGCTTTCTCTCTGTCAGTGTAGTCCATTCTGAAACACGTCCGAAAATGAACAATAACTCAGCGAATACTCAGTCAAACAGACATACAGACACACAGGCATGAAGCTTGAATTCTCTTCTTTTAAATGAAGTAATTTATATAAAAAACAAATATTCTCAGTTCATGTAATCTGTAAGAAAAGAGCGAGATGTCAGTCGTTCTCATCTCATCTAATTATTTTTAATGTGACTCCGCCCACGGAGAGCGCGCGCTATTCAAACGCAAATGACTGAGGCAATCCTGCAAACTTGTGAACGCCTCCATATCAGCTCTAGAAAACACAAGTTTAATCAGATCATTGTAGCCTACTTGTTTACACCGTCTCGCAGCGCTGTGAGGAATAATAATAATGGAAAATGTATCTCAGAAGTGCGGGTATTTCGAGGAGCAAGGATCCGACTGAGCTGAGGAATACTGTAGTAAGTTTTTTTTCCTTCTCAAGTGAATCGCGTTTCTGTGTGAATGAATGAACGGCAGCCGCAGAGATGCGTGCTGTTTACCACAGCTCGCAAAAAGACAGTTTAAATTTTAAACGCGTTTCTGTGTGTGAATGAATGATGATGTTTTAGCAAACTGTATTGCTATAATGAGATGAGTAAAAATCGACTGAAATATGTTGAAATAAAATGTAGGCTATTTGTATAAGCAACGTATTAAACTGCAAATTAACATTTATATGCCCTAATATTTCATAAAAACAACGTTACAGTCAGGCGAAATATAAAAGACAACCTTTTGTTGATTAGATTTGGGTACAGTTTTTACTGTAGAATATACTGCCACATCAAATAAGCTTTTGTTTAGCAATTTCTGCTCATATGTTCTATATATATATATATATATATATATATATATATATATATATATATATAATAACATACTATTTTTGTCAAAAATAAAGTCATAAACTAAGATGTTAGCTGTTCCAGTGTTGGCTATATTCAAACTAATGAATACATATGATAAAATGTAGGCCTATAATCATTTTTTTACAAAGAAAGAGTACACTTGAAATATTTTTGAAATTGTAATTATTGTTGTAATTGTAACTTTTTTAATAAAATAGCAAAACATATTTACAAGATAGATGTAAGCGAAATCTTAAATGGTCAATATAAGTCTTCTTCTAAATATATCTTTTGTCCTTGCATTCATTCTTGTGGCTGAAGTGTCACACCTGAATGAATGGCTCATTATGCAGAGTCATTACGCATAATGGGTGGGACATTGTATTCTCAGGTGTAAACCACTCCTCATTCACGCCCCCCTCGCATATTGGCTTTCCAAGCAAAACCTGTCTTATAAAACAATACATTGATTTAAATTGTGTGTGAACGATTAGGCAGGATGATTTTCACATCATTTTGAAGCCAGAACTCGAAGCGACAACATTCATTAGTCAAAAGTCTTGTTGACACATATTTAGTATGTGTTTTGTGGTCTTATTTCAGCAACTTTCATTTTTATTTTTTTCAATAACCACGCATAAACATTATTCTCTTAAAAATTCAAACATATACATGCATGTTGCTCGCATATTATGGTAGCCCTGTTTGTGCTATATAGAGTGAATTTACACCTTTGCCATTAACATGTTTATAAATAACTAAAAAAAGCACAAATGTCAGAGCATGTCAGAACACCTCCAGGGCCCAGAAAACCCCTCAGACCCCAGAGAGTTAACAGTAACTTCCAAAAGCCCATGAGAAACCAAGGCAGAACACCGTAACACCAGTTACCGCTCTTTGGCTTTGTTTTGGAACGCTCAAATTGAGTTACGGTACTCTGCCTTTTAGCCGCGCATCAATATGAAGTTACTGTGCCGGTGTTCTATGAAATAATGCTACCTTATCAGATTGTACAGTGTTCTGCCTTTGTTTCACTGTCCAGTAAAATTGCAATTACAGTGTACCCTGTGTACTTTGTACAGCTGCCATCAGTCCCTGTATCTTCTGATGTCCTCAGAGCTTTGTCCTGCACAAACGCGGTCAGAATATTTTGTAAGGTCTGAACCCGCTCCATCGACAAACGTGCAATATCGATCGCGAAGGATATATGCAGAGTTGACCGAAAAATGTTACACATGCCGTAGCAGGTGAATACAACAAAGAACTAAAGCCCCGCCTCACCCAGTTCGGGTACCAGACCTGGTTTAAAACACTTGTGCCAAAACTGTGCCGGCGCCTCAGCACCATCCTGAACAAGGTCGAGCCAACACTTGACTAATATGTCACAGGGAGTGATAATAATGAAGCAACAAGGGTATATTGGAGCATACAACATAATGAAGCAACAAGTGTACTGGCGCATACCCAACAAACACAGAACGTTGGCACAACGTACCCAACCTTCTAACAACGTTTTAACAACATGGCCAAAAGTTTGCTATAACTACGTTGTGTGGTGAAGGTTGTTACAGCGTTGTCACAATGTTGACATCAAACCACCGTTCAGGTGTCTAGGGTGTCTGGACAACCACTGGACAACATATGTAGGCTACTCGTCACTGCCCTGAAGCGCGAAAATCAGCCTTTTAAATTTCAACTGATCGTTGGGCCGTCTCATTCTTCATCAAGCAAGGATATGTGAGAATTGTGTTTAATTCACTTCAGCTAAATAAAATACGTGATTATTCAAACACAACCTACAACTTCCTTATCTGATGTGACATTTTTTGAACATCTTCTGGTCAGGTATGACAAATAGGCCTATTTAACTTTATGCCAAAAGTATGAAGCCAAAATGACTTTAATGATGAGTAACGTTAATTGATTTCAGCACTCATTGAACAACGACGCCTACTTGTTGCACGTTAATGTTTTTTACTTTTTTTTGTGTGGAAACGCACAGAGAAAAAAATGTTTGTAACTGCTTGCACACCTGTTTATTTTTTCCTTTGATTTGTCGTCTCATTCGTTTCTTCGCATGTTTGCTCAAGCTAGTTAACGTTAGTCCACTCCCTGTATAATATGTTTGTTTGTTTTTCTTTTCACAAATGTATGACTTTTGGAAGTGCAATTTGATTACCATATGCAGTTGTAATAAAGTTGAATTAGCTAACCTTCTATGTCATTTTTACAAAGTGTACACTTGCAGTTGTTGATTATAATGAATTTAATGTTAGGCCCATACATAATAATAATTAAAATTAACCACAAAACATAACATCCTAAATGGGGGATATCTATAGACCTATCTAGCATAAAAAAAAAATTGTCAGAACGTCATCTCTCAGTTGCTGAATGTCACGTAGCAACGTTGCTACAGCCCTGTCACATCTTACAATTCTACGTTGTTACGCTGTTGCGAGCACGTAGACAGCGACGTTGCCATAGCAGAAATGCAACGTGCCACAGCATGAAATGCAACGTGCCAACATCAGACCAGCTGTTACAAGCGGGTTATACCTACAATCACAGCTTCTGGAATAAATCCGCAGGACAAGCGAAGTGCACAAGCACAATAATAGGGCAGACAGCTGAAACCACAGCATATTGAAAAGACGCAGAACACAGAAGGTTGTGCTATAAATGTATTAGTCATCTAGGTAGTCCAGAACGCGCTCCCCACTGAGTCTCAAAGGGGAAAGCACTGCGTTTGTAGTTTTCGTGAACGTATGAGGGGCGTGACACCTTCGAACACGAATCTCGGGAAGCGCCTGTGATGAGGGGCTATCTGAATGTGAAAGTATACAGTATGTGTCTTTCAGATCCACCGCTATATCCACCGGGTTGAATGTGCGTGAGGATCTGTTTTATCGTGATCATTTTGAACGCGCGCTTAGCAAGTCTAATGCCACTCGGTACCACTTGAAGATACTCTTTACCGCTATGATATATTTTGTCATGTCTAATGTATTAATGCCATCAGAATGCAACCAAAGCACAGGATAGCAATAAGTAGATGGCTATAAGTAATTGTAAATCATACAAAATAAATGCCATGATCACTAGATTTTATACAGGTGTTACTACAATGATTTTGTTAATGGTGATCAGCAACCAAATATTGATAATGTGGAAGTTACTGCCTTTTGCCTTGGCACATTCATTCTTAAAGGAGTCATGACCTGCAATTTTCACTTTTCCACGAGAATCAATGTATGTTATGATTGCCTAACGATTATACACTGGCCGGGAAGCCGATATTTAAAAGTGAAGCGTTCGTTTACCCCAGGGTTCATAAACCAGCGCGCGTGCACGCACACTCAAATACGAGATTTTGATTTCAGCCCCGACTTGACGTCATGACGGGGCAGGATATACCATATATGGACACCGCAGACCTGCCACAGGAAGTGCACCCTGGCGCCCCTCCTCCCCTCATATTCAGTCGAGAAAGAAGCAGAAACGTAGTGCACACTGAGTTGCTCTGTTGTTGACTGCCAGAATCAACATGTAAATGTGTTTTCTCTCCCAAGAACGGACCAAGCTGTCAGGGACCAGTGGATTAAATTAATTTTTAATGACGCGGTTCCTACAACCCTTCCTACTGGCTTAACGTTATGTGTCTGTGCTAACTAAACAATTTACGCCGGAATCCTTCACAAATTTGAGGCAATATCAGGCGAAGTTGGCATCGAAGCTCGGGAAAAAGGGGCCATTTTCAACAATCAGACACTTGCCTGCAATTGAAACAGTAAGAATGTGTTTTTATTGCTCTACTCTGTGTAACAAACAGCAGCTAACTGCTAATGCGGCTATTGTATGCTAGCGGGAGTATTAGGCCGGCTACACACTGGCTGCGTGGCGTGAGCGTGGCGTTTCTGAAGCGTGTCAGATGCGTGGCGGCTGCGTCGCGTTTTCTGTGTCTTTGCACACCAGAAGCATGTCTGACGCGGCGCTGCTGCTGCTAGGTGACATATTAGTGACATGGGGAGAGAGTTGTGGAAGGCCTATATTTCATGTTAAACATAAATATATAGCAGCAAAGACAACATCGGCAGTGTTGACGGCAATATAGACTATAGAATATTTCGTTCTGTATTGACAGGTGCAGTATTTGAAAATCGATAATATTTTTTTAAATTGCATTTATATTTGCATTTATGTCAAACCCTAGACACTTTCAAACATCAAAATGACATTTATTAATATATATTCGTGTCAAAATGTCATATAAACATCTTTTCCTATTCAATTTAGCCTGGAAACGCTTCCAAGACGCTTGCGTGTCGCGTTAAAAATAGGCGTCGGTTCTATTTCTAGCAGGCACGCGTTTTCCGCGCGGCTCGAGCCGCGCCTGAGACGCGCGTGTCACGCAGGCAGTGTGCAAGCTCTAACCTGTTAACATGGGAGCCGAAATAAAAACGGACACGCCACGCAGCTGAGACGCTTACGCCACGCAGCCAGTGTGTAGCCGGCCTTAGCTTCGAGGTAAACATGGGGAATGGCTGCTAACGTTACTTTGCAAACAACAAATGACGGAGATCATCATGAATTCGGCTATTGTATATTGATTGCCTAACGCTTATATATTAGGCGCCGTCTAGTTTGTGTGTGTGTGTGTGTGTGTGTGTGTGCTCGCGTCTCATATGAGTATGTGCGAGAGTTTGTGTGTGTGTGCTCGCGTCTCATATGAGTATGTGCGTGGAGAGTTCATATACATGTATGTGTGACTACTTAGTATGTATGCAAGCGTGTTTCATATATGTGTGCGTGAATGAAGTTTGATTTAAGCCCTAAACGGCGCCTCATACTTCGGGTCGGGTCGGGTCGGGTTCATTCATAATTTGCGCCATGATGTCATTTTGTAATGATATGCTAAAGCGTCACCTGCGGTGTCAACCCCCTCCTTCCTGCCACCAATCAACGCGCCCCTCATTTGCATTATTAAAATGACTGTCCACGACAGCCAAAATATCGCATCAGATCTCGCGAGACAATAATGCCTTCAGAAATAAGGGTCTGAGGACCTCTTTGTTTATTTTTTTTCCACTTTTCTTTTTTAGAAGGGCCTGAAAGACTATAATACAGCAGTAGGTATCCAAGGTAATACTAGGTCATGACTCCTTTAAATACACATTCATCTTTCCAGAGGTGAAGTATCCCTTTAAGGATCCAAAGATCCCTGTGTTACATGTCTGTTTGTTTTTGGACTCTATTCTTTGTTTCTTTTGTTCAGTTTCCCGCCATTCATTTGTTCCCATGGTAACCCTCCTCATTAGTTCTTTTGGTTCAGCAGTGTGTCAATTATCTTGTCAATCAGTTCCTCCCTGTCACCTGTGTATTTAAGTCTTAGACGATGACAGAAAATTAGACAGTACAAGACTTTGTTGGGTGGTTGTTTTTGAGTTTCTCTTCCTGTTCCTTGTGGGTTTTGATTAAAAGACTATTTCCTGGAATCATCCTTCGTTGTGTGCTCCATTCCTGGCTGTCTGCACAGCCGTCTCCACCCTGGCCGCCTCCACCATGGCCGCCTGAACCAGCACCGCCTCGGGTCCCTGAACTGCCACATCCGCCCTGGGTCCCTGTATCACAGGTACCACCCTAGAGGCATCCTGTCCTACCAAGACCTCTCATAGCCTCCAGGGCGCCCACCCTCCCACCCTTGTGTATGGATTACGGCGCGAGGTCGCGCCTTCCGGGAGGGGGGTGTAACATGTCTATTTGTTACATGTCTATTTGTTATTGTTCAGTTTCCCGCCATTCATTTGTTCCCATGGTAACCCTCCTCGTTAGTTATTTTGGTTCTCTTCCTGTCCCTTGTGGGTTCTCTTACGAGAGGTTCTCTCGTACTGCGTAAGCTTACGCTCGGGGGAAAGTCTCTTTCCGCGAGATACTGAAGCCAAAAATTATCCTTAATTTTTATATAATGCAAAACGCGTTGCAGCAGCATGCAGGCATAGGCGAGGCAGCTTGCGCGCCTATTGGCTGCCCTGCGGCAACTGCAGCAGCCTATCGAGAAGGCCCTCTCGTGACGCCTTGACCAATGGGGGTGCTTCGCGCCCATTGCATCACGTCCCGCCGAAATAGGCGTGGCCTAGGGCTATAAATATAGCGTTGAGAGGCTGGTTCACTGATTTTTCATCTCTTCAGCGGAGCTCACGCATCGCTGGACCCTGAGAGAAGCCACGCCGTCTGAAGAAGCCTTTCAGCGGGACGAGTCTGCATCGAAGCCGCTGGCCGCGCCGCCTTCTGCTGACATTCCTGCTGCGCTATCCGGTGCACCATATCCTTTTCACTGCTGGTGTGTGTTCGCCCCGCGACTCACACTTCTCTCTCTAAAAGAGCCGAGCGTCTTTTTAATGATGCCTCGTACTTCCTGTGGCTCGTGCAGAGAGAAGATCACGCAGCTCTCGCGCTCGCTGACGGCCAACGCCCTCACTGCGAGCTGATGCCTATGGCGACTCTGAGGACTCGCATGGTACAGTTTCACGAGTCTGCACCCCAGCCCGCTGCGCTGCCGCGCCGTAAAAAGCGCCGCGCTCAGCGAGGCCCTGAACCTCCTCCCACTGAGACGAGCTCGCCGGTTCGCCCGCCAGCTTCGCCGCCTGCTTCCCGAGTCTATCACCCCCGGACAACGGCCGCTGTCTGCCGCCGGTTCCGTCGCGGATGAGTCTGATGATGTGGCATTTGCAGAGGAGGACAGCTGCTCTATCCTAGCGTCAGGCAGTGAGGATTGGTCGAGCTCTGTGGATCTCGCACCCCCTGCTCGTGGGTCGTCTGGGAAACGGAAAGTCGTCCTAGCCCTTCTAGGAAAACGACGGTGTTCAAGTCCCGCCGCAGCCAGACTTCCACCAAAACTACCAGCTCGCTCAGTTCCAGAAAATGTGACTGTTCCAGCTTATTTAGCAGTAAACAAGTCGGTAACACAGCCCGCTTGCCTGCTCACAAACGCCGTTTTCACGGCGACCCAGATGTATCCCTCAAAGAGTGTATTTCCTGGTGTTCCGGCCACGGCCGATGGTGTTATGAGTGTAAAAAAAATGGCCACTATCACGTGCTCATTCCTACACACAAACACAGCTCGTCTCACAGAGCTCACGCTCATAAAATCGACTCAGGTCGATTGCGCATTAAATGTAGTGAATGTGCCCACAACTCAGTGCCCACAAACACTGCACACTGCATGTCTTCCGGTTTCTGTAAAAACGAAACCAAAACACATACGGTCACAGACCAAAAGTGTATTCAGTGCTTCACATGTGCCCGCTGTGTCGCGCCCACATGCACTCACAGACATGTCAAACCCGAGGGGTTTTGCCCGCTCGCTTTCTCTCAGCTACCCGCTATAACAGAGTTAAGCGCGGGCAGGTTGCCCGCTGTCATCAGCGCGCCCCCCGCCTCGACTGCCGCAAGCACAGCACCTATGTCACAGCACATAAGAGCTCTTCAGCCGCCACAATGTCACGGCCAGAGCGCGGATTTCATTCAACCCCTAGCTATTCATGCGGATGCATGGGCACAGCTTCCTGGGGTGTCAGAATGGGTGCTGAACATTATAAAAAGAGGCTATTCGCTACAGTTCGCTCAACACCCTCGCCGTTGCGAGGCGCGAATCGAAACTACGGTAGAAAAGGAAGTAGCACATCTACTTCGAGCCGAAATAGCGACACTATTGAGCAAAGGGGCCATAGAACCCTTACCTCAAGCTCAGAGCGAAGGGGGCATGTACAGCAGATATTTTCTGGTACCGAAAAAAGACGGGGGTCTCAGACCTATTCTTGATCTAAGACGGCTGAACAGAGCGCTTTTAAAGCGCCCTTTCAGGATGATCACTACCAGGCAAATCCTCTCGCAAATTCGCCAGGGGGACTGGTTTGCGTCGATAGATCTGAAAGACGCGTATTTCCAAATACAAATAGCGTCACGTCACAGGCGATTTTTGAGATTCGCCTTCGAGGGCCAGACATATCAGTATACGGTCCTACCGTTGGGCCTGTCTTTAGCACCCCGTACGTTCACGAAGTGCATGGACGCGGCCCTCGCTCCCCTTAAAATTCGGGGGATGCGAGTTTTGAACTACTTGGACGATTGGCTAGTTCTGGCTCAGTCTCGTACAGAGCTCATAGAACACATGACTATTTTACTCGAGCACCTCGAGAATTTAGGTCTCAAAGTCAATTGGGCGAAGAGTTCGCTGTCTCCCAGTCAGAAAATATCTTTTCTGGGCACAGATCTGGACTCGCTGTCTATGACAGCTCAGCTATCGCCACAACGCAGACTGGCCGTTCAGCGCATGGCGGAAAACTTCCGCTGCGGCGCTGTGGTCCCGCTCAAACAGTTTCAAAGGATGCTGGGCCTCATGGCCACAGCATCGCCAGTGCTTCAGCTGGGCCTCCTTCGGATGCGCCCACTACAGTTCTGGCTACAAGCGCGTGTGCCGCGCCGAGCGTGGACTTCCGGTCGTATTCGCCTCAAGGTCGATCAGAAATGCGTTTCAGCTCTGAAACCTTGGACGCCGACCGCCTGGTATCAGTCAGGAGTAAGCCTGGGGACTTCCACGAGTGTGAAGGTGGTGTCTACGGACGCCTCCACCTCGGGATGGGGAGCGCTGCTCAAGGGCAGACTGTTCTTTGGCCTATGGTCAGAACGGGAAAAGCTTCTACACATAAACTGCCTGGAAATGACGGCAGTCGACAAAGCGCTCAGGCGCTTCTATCCCCAGATAGCAGGACACCACGTTCTAGTCCGTTCGGACAACATGGCGGTGGTAGCCTTTATAAATCACCAGGGAGGTGTCAGATCCCGAACCCTTCACAGGCTGACGGAACACCTTCTGGTCTGGGCCCAGCACAATTTACGCTCGCTGAAGGCAGCCCATGTGCCCGGCCACTTGAATTTGGGATCAGACAGACTGTCCAGGAACAATGTTCCAGCAGGAGAATGGTCTCTACATCCACAGACAGTTCAACTGCTGTGGAAGAAGTTCGGCAGAGCGAAAGTAGACCTGTTTGCGTCTCAAGGAAACGCTCACTGCCCGATATACTTCTCCAAGAGCAGGAACGCGCTGGCTCACGTATGGCCCCGCTGCCCGCTATATGCTTTCCCCCCCATCACGCTCATACCTCAGGTAGTAGAGCGGATCAGGGAAACTGGATGCTCAGTGCTACTAGTAGCTCCGTTCTGGAAAAAACAGGTTTGGTTCCCAGTTCTGATGCAGCTAGCGAGCTCTGCCCCATGGCCAATACCTTTGAGGAGAGACCTCCTCACCCAAGCCAAGGGCTCGATCTGGCATCCTCGCCCAGAGCTTTGGGCCCAACACGTGTGGGCCATCAATGGGTACCCGCTCACCTCCCTACGGGAGTGCTAAACACGATCACGCAGGCTAGAGCTCCCTCTACGAGACGGCTCTATTCCTCGAAATGGTCTGTGTTTTCTAGCTGGTGCACAGCCCGTGGCGCATCGCCCCAGGACTGTGGGGTGACGGACGTTCTTTCCTTCCTACAAGAGCTTCTGGAAAAGGGTAGAACCCCTTCCACGCTCAAGGTTTATGTGGCAGCTATAGCGGCGTTTGCTAAACCAACGCTAGGCCAGCCACTTAGGAAGAACGATCTGGTCATTCGCTTCCTAAGGGAAGCAAAGAGGTTAAATCCTCCCAGACCCCCTTCAGTTCCCATATGGGACCTTTCCACGGTCTTGGAGGCCATGAAAGGTGCCCCATTTGAGCCAATCCAATCTGTGGATATCAAACACTTGTCCTTCAAGACAGCGTTTCTTTTGGCTCTCGCTTCAGTAAAGCGTGTGGGGGACTTGCAAGCGCTTTCAGTGAGTGCGACATGTATGGAGTTTGGGCCGAATGACTCTATAGTCAGGCTCAAACCGAGAAACAGGTATGTTCCTAAATCCCTTAACACACCGTTCAGGTCCCAGGTCATTTCCCTGTCGGCCTTACCGGTCCCTGACGAGGAGAAGGACGCCAGTTTGCTCTGCCCGGTCAGGGCATTAAGAGCCTATGTGTCTTGCTCGTCTGTTTTCAGACAGACAGAGCAGCTATTTGTTTCGTTCTACGGGCGCTCTAAAGGGCTAGCTGTAACGAAACAGAGCCTATCCAGGTGGATAGTTGATGCCATAGCGCTGGCTTACACCTCTAAGGGCCTGCAATGTCCGTTAGGTGTCAGAGCGCACTCCACAAGAGGCATGGCCTCATCGTGGGCTTGGTCTACTGGGATTTCTTTACTTGATATCTGTATGGCGGCAGGCTGGGCCTCCCCGTCTACATTTATCAGGTTTTATAAACTGGAAGTTCCCGCCTTGCAAGCTAAGCTGCTTTCGGTCTAATAAGCCAGTGCTATCTGCCCCGATATCGGCTCAGAATACTGGGAACTGCTCGAGCAATGCTCGCCGATCGATCATGCAGCCCTGTGGGCAATTGTAAGACCCATAATCTTCATCAGATCAGGCCGAAATTCGCCCTGACTGTGTGGAACACTATTATCTTAAAGCACCCTGGTGGGTTGCTACTTATTCAGGAATGATGCTTTTAGCCACTCTTCCTGGACTCTCTGTGAGTCCCTGATGATCATGTACCATATGGACTCCGGGCACGTGCCCTTGGGGCTTTGGTATTGGATCTCAGCATGCACGGCGTTTTACATTGTGTTCCCCAAGCATAAGCTTACGCAGTACGAGAGAACCTCTCGTAAGAGAACGTACTCGGTTACTAACGTAACCTTGGTTCTCTCTAGAGAGGGAACGAGTACTGCGTACCCTTGCCGTGCCTGCAGTTCGCTCTGGTTCGCTCCGGCGATGAAAAACCAGTGAACCAGCCTCTCGACGCTATATTTATAGCCCTAGGCCACGCCTATTTCGGCGGGACGTGATGCAATGGGCGCGAAGCACCCCCATTGGTCTAGGCGTCACGAGAGGGCCTTCTCGATAGGCTGCTGCAGTTGCCGCAGGGCAGCCAATAGGCGCGCAAGCTGCCTCGCCTATGCCTGCATGCTGCTGCAACGCGTTTTGCATTATATAAAAATTAAGGATAATTTTTGGCTTCAGTATCTCGCGGAAAGAGACTTTCCCCCGAGCGTAAGCTTACGCATTACTCGTTCCCTCTCTAGAGAGAACCGAGGTTACGTTAGTAACCGAGTACGTTTTAATTAAAAGACTATTTCCTGGAATCATCCTTCCATAATTTTTTCATGACAACAAATGAACATGAGTTTGAAGTTTGTATTTAGTTTTGCTTGGAAAAAGCTGGCCTAAACCAAAGTAGCGTTTTAATTCTTGAAATAATGAAATATTTAATGAAATATTCCTTCATTATCAACACTTTAATAATGCTAATGTCTAAGTGTGAATTGCGACTTCTCTTAATCTCAGAGCACCTCTCAGATCGCCTATAAGGGGGTTTTGAGGGGCAGTTCAGTGACTTTATCATGGGGGTGCAGGACAAGGTGTTAATGTCCCATCTTTCATATGGAGAGTGTCAGATAGCCAGCCTGATGATACAGTACAGGCAAAGGCAAAATTCCTTTCAGAATAAATCTCTCGATGTGTCCAAATAGATCTTAATTAAATTATAAATATTGTAGCTAATGTATTTAAAGGTTTTTCATTAAAAAAAATCAATTGAAGTGTTCGATCCAGTTGTTTCAAGTGGTTTTGTAAAGTTTTAGAATGTTTGAGCAAGTGGGTATGATTGTCAACAATCTGGCATTATCTAAACATGAACTGTTGACAAAACGCGTTCATGCCAACTAAACAATACAGAGCGCTTTAATTTGCGATCAACCTCGTTTTATTGTAGCCTAAGGTGAATTCAACAAGCCATTATTTTTCTTTGAAGCAACTAAAGCTAAATAATTTGTTACAGTTGTTTTTTTGTAATTGGTGTGGATGACACGCAGTGACATATACAGTATTATTCAGCTGTATGATGTATTTCTACCCTGAAACATTTCATTTCAATAGAGAACAGGCGCACTAGAGTCCTGCACGGGTTCGGGTACCCACGGTGACCCGCAAATTTTGCTCAAACGGGTGAAAAATATCAAACTGTGTCGGATACGGGTGCGGGTCGGACATGGGGGAAACACGGGTCTAAACACGGGTTTAAAACAATCACATGCAAACGTAAAAATTAGGGCTGTCAAAGTTAGCGCATTAATAACACGTTAACGCAAAATCATATTAACGGCACTATTTTTTTTTAACTCTCGATTAACACAGCGCGTATTTTCTGTTTGACCCGTGGCCCAAAACCAAGTTGGAGAAATGGAGATACACAGTGTTGCCAACTTAGCGACATTGCAGACCCATTTAGCGTTTTTTTTTTCCTTCAACAAAGCGCCCAAACCTTATTTAGTTTCTGAGAACCTACCGGTACCGCCGGTAGCCTACTGCTCTCCCAGCATGCGCGCGCGCCTCTCTCTCTCTCGCTCTCTCTCTGCGTCTCGCTCTGGAGAGAAGAGCAGCGCTTTAATTCAGTTAAACACAGATATGATGTTGCTTCTCTAATTTTACATGCAAGTATAGCCGAAATCGCAAAACAGATATTGTGTTTATCTTATGTGTATTTGATTTCATCAGACGACGGCTCGATTATCAGGATTTTTGTGCAGATTAACGTCTTGGAAGGGAGAGCTGGTTATGTCTTAATGGGTCGCGTTTCAGTCACCATTTCATATTCATTCCGTTGTTTGACAATAGAAACAGTAAAATAAACCAATGAAAACAGTTTTATTGAGAATTTAGCTTCATCAAAATGGGCACAGAGAGAGACAAACTATAATGTAGCCTAATAATAAATAATAAATGTACATTTAGCATTTTCAGAAAAGCTACCCTGTAATGCAAAAATCTAAACATGTTTGTGTTAATTGCTCAGTGCAAAGAAAGAGAAGTAATGGGAACCTGGTATTTCTTTGTTCTTTCTACATGTGTCTAATAGACATGAACAAGTTCTTTGAAAAACATCTATGACCTTTGAAACATGTCTCATCTTCATGCTCTATGTTGACTATGGTTTCAATAATAAACATACATTTGCATAAAGCATCCATATTTATCCATGCCCACGTTGATTAGAGTATTACAAACTTGAAAAGTATTCATTTAAGGTACATTTAGAACAAATAAAAAAATGTGCGATTAATCACGAGTTAACTCATGACAATCATGCGATTAATCGATTAAAATTTTTAATCGATTGACAGCCCTAGTAAAAATATATGCATATTTTTAGGAACACATCTACAAAAATATGCCTGTATTTAAAGTTGATAAAATAATTTAAAATCCACGTCAGTTTATTTGTGCCCACGCGCCACGCCCTCCTAGGATCTATAACGTTACCTATAAACTACTTTCAGTTTTAAAAATTCACCATAACCGCGCTCGCGATCTGCTTGCAGTCGTCGAGATGGATGCTGAGGAGTTGAAGAAAAGAATAGCTAGTGGAGATTGTAAAGTTGTCGACAATACGTCATCAAAAATCAAGTCCAGTGTGTGGGAGAAATTTGGAGTTATCTGAAGAAAATATTGTGAAAGGCTTTGCTGCATGCATTTTCGTGTTGGATAGCCGCAAATGTGGAACTTCATCGCAGAGGAAGCAAGCAGATAACTGTGGTAACAAACCAAGCAGTTCTATCGAACAGTATTTTTCAAATTTAACACTGTTAAGTATGTGTGGTGTGCAGGGCGTGTTTTAACCTTTACAGTCTATGGTTTGAACCCAGAATTGTCAAATGTAGGCTAGACGAAATTGTGTGGCATATAGCGTTGTAGCCGCGTCTGTTCGATTGGTAAAATGTTAAGGTTACTCAGTTTTGTGGTAACGTTAACATTTCATGTTCTTTATGTACTGGCCTTTTGACAGCTTCGGCTGAAGTGTAATAACTTCTGTATGACCTGGCAATAAACATTTTTGTAAGTGTGTCTATAATGTGATTGGCTAAACTGATTTTATTTCGGGTGAGGGTCGGGTGTCGGTTCTATTTTAAACCCCTGGGGTCGACAATCGCGCCGGCGCGATAGGCTCGCTTTTTTTCAGTTCAGTTCAAAAGAAATTAATTTTGCTCTGTGGACTTTGATATTACAAGCAAGTTTCATACATCAATCGATTCTGTTAAATGTGTATTATTTTTGTGTATACTCACAATAAAAACAAAGTGTTGTGCTTTTTGCCAAATAAAGAAAAATAAACGTGATGCGAGTTCTGCCTTCTCTCTGTCAGTGAAGACCATTCTGAAACGCGTCCGAAAATGAACTGTAACTCAGCGAATTCTCAGTCAAACAGGCATACAGACACACAGGCATGAAGCTTGAATTATCTTCTTTTAAATTAGGTAATTTATATAAAAAAACAAATATTCTCATCTTGTGAAATCTGTATTAAAAGAGAACGATTCCAGTCGAGCTAATTATAGCTCATTCAAATGTAATGTGACGCCCACGGAGAGCGCGTGCTATTCAAACGCAAATTACTGAGGCAATCCAAGCAAACCTGTGAACGCCCCCATATCAGCTCGAGAAAACACAAGTTTAATCATATCATTGTAGCCTACGTGTTTACACCATCTGGCAGCGCTGTGAGAAATAATAATAATGGAAAATCTACCTCAGAGTGCGGGTATTGCAGGAGAGAGGTTCCGAATATGTAGTAAGTTTTTTTTCCTTCTCAAGTTAATCGCGTTTCTGTGAATGAATGAACGGCAGCCGCAGAGATGCGCGCTGTTTATCACAGCTCGCAAAAAGACAGTTTAAATTTAAATTGCGTCTCTGTGTGAATGAATGATGATGTTTTAGCAAACTGTATTGCTATACTGAGTTGAGTAAAAATTGACAGAAATATGTTGAAATAAAATGTAGGCTATTTGTATAAGCAAAGTATTAAACTGAAAATTAACATTTATATGCCCTAATATTTCATAAAAACAACGTTACAGTCAGGCGTTTCTGTTTGTGAATGAATGTTTCGGTTTTAGCAAACTGTATTGCTATACTGAGTAAAAATCGACTGAAATATGTTGAAATAAAATGTATTTGTATAAGCAACGTATTAAACTGCAAATTAACATTTATATTTCTTATAATACAAATGAAAGACCTATGTTACAGACATATGAAAGACAAGATTTTGTTGATTAATTTTGGATAGATTATACATTTTTACTGTAAAATATCTGCCACCTCAAATAAGCTTTTGTTTGCCAATATTTGCTCATGTTAAATATAGTATGTTTTGTCAAAAATAATCAAATAATCAATCAAATCCTTAACTTTGAAAAATGTATGATAAAATGTATACTTTAGTTTTTACAAAGAAAGATTACACTTGAATTGTTGTTGTAATTGTAACATTTTTAATAAAAAAATATATTTACAAGGTAGATGTAAACAAACTATTAAAAGGTAAATATAAGCCTTTTCTTTAAATAATTTTTATTGTGTTTTATTAGTGACAAATTTGGGGAGAGGATAAATATTCCAAAACTGAAAATACAGTATGAGAATTAACTGCACAATTACTAGACATGTTTTCCTTGGATATTATAGGCCAAATTGCAAGCACAATATGTGGAAAAATAAAAAAGAATTGAGATGCTTCCAACTGTTGCTCTTGCATTCTTGTGGCTCAGTGACTCACCTGAATGAATGGCTAATTAAGTATGCAGGCCCCATTGTCTCCTCAGGTGTGAACTAGGCATGAGCCGGTATCAAATTTTCGTGCTGCGATTAATTGATTGAGCTTTTATCACGGTATTCGGTATTATCACGATATTTTAATTGCTCAAGAGAAATGGATGGATTGGGAGGGGATGTAGAAAAAAAACAACTTGCATCACAATAGGTGTAATTGTGATTGTCAAAACATTTGGTAACTAAACAGAATTTTACACAATTTTCACGATTTCAATTCAATTCTTGGGATTTGATTTCAATCTTGATTCAATATTGACTCTTTGGATAAATATTAGGTAGGCTACAGTAGATAGCCTACATGTTAATTTTTCTCAAGAAAAAATATATCTCACATAATGCTGTAAACATATGGAGAGCCCTGTCAACTGGTATTATTAAAGGTTAAAAATTAACAAATTAAATTAAATATAATTTGGTTTTCATTATAATAACAATTATGACACAAGTAAAAAATATAATACAAATGTAATATAGTGCACATATTTAGCTAAATACTCCTCTATATAGCTATTTTTTCTAGTCAACTAACGTGTTGGTCATTAAATGGCTTTCCTGAGGTAAATGTAACGTTCTGTGACAATTGTTCACCTGCAGTTTTATTGACCTCTTTTCGTGGTTGAAAAACACTGATTGATCGATATTATGTATGAGGCATAAATACCTTTCGGCAAGTTGTACTGTATCTTTAAATAAAAACAGATGATCGGTTTGCTTGAACGATCGGTCACGTCACATTTACAAGCGCCAAAACGGTATTTATTGTCTGAATTTCGTAATAAAATGGACAGAACCTGAGAGCTGAGAGTTTTTTGTCTGTCGGGTGTCAGTGTCCTCTTTGCTCCGTGATTTTTCTCTGCGTGAGAAAAGGTGGGCGCGAGAGCGTGTGAAAAGTGTAAATTGCGTGAGTCTCACGCTGAATGCGTAGAGTTGGCAGCCCTGCTTTTAGAAGGGGAATAAATCCTTTATTTTACCGTCTATGGATAAATCGTCGGCAGCGTTCCTCCTTCCGCCGTGCTTCTCCTTGTGATGATTGTTTACATTAGACTAGAGTGCGCACTGCGCCGCATGCACACAGTGCTTCATGTGGGGATTGTTTACATCAGAGCGCGCACGTGTTTCACGCAGCATATACGCAGTGTTTGTTTAAGCGGTTGATGGAAAGTAAGCTAATGCGCGTTCTAAATTCTGATCTATTATTTTTCACGATATTTTGAAGTGCCCGTGATAACAATATCGTGCATATTCATTACCGCGATTTATCGCATTACCGAATACCGGCACATGTCTAGTGTGAACCACTAAATATGCATGATCGTTGACGCCCACTCCGCATATTGCCTTTCCAAACAGAAAGTGCTTTGCAAAATTCAAATCAATGTATTGTGTTATGTGAATGATAAGACAGGGTGATTTTCACATCATTTTGAAGAAAAAACACTAGGTGATGACATCCATTAGACAAAAGTCTTATTGGCACATATTTAGAATGTGTTTTATGGCCTTATTTCAGAAACTTTAGTTTTTAGTTTTTTCAATAACCATGCATAAACATTATTCTCTCAAAAATGCAGACATGTACATTCTTGTTGCTCACATATTATGGTAGCCCTGTTTGTGCTAAATAGTGTGTAATTTTTTTTTGCCATTAATATGTTTATAAGCAACTGAAAAAAGCACAAATGTCAGGGCATGTCAGAACATCTCAAGGACCCCAAAAACAGCCCAGACCCCAGAGGTTTAAGCGGGTCGGGTCAGGTGCGGATTTTAATTAGCCTAATGCTGCTGTCGGAAAACGGGTCGGATGCGGTTTTAAGCACTGCGGGTACGGGCGGGTGCGGATTTACAAAATCGGACCCGTGCAGGACTCTGAGGCGCACGCAGTGAGGGAGACAAAAGAAACTTGCTAAAAAGAGATCCAGCACGTCTGCGAGAGAGAGGCAAAGAAAAACACCCGCTCTTAATTTATGTGGCTTTGTGAGCTACTATTTTCATTTTGTACTGTTTTAATTGTACACAGCAAATCTGCAATTTCTTTGACAATACAAATTTAAAATGACGCAAGAATAAAATTCTGTATTTCTCATTTTGCATCGCAAAGGGAAACGCTAAACTCGACTTGTTTTCACCCTCTGGGGTCGTTTGCTCGATTTTTTCACATAGCAGCAAAATAGACTTAAAATACTCCATAATTTATGGAAATACAGACTTAAGAAATATGAAAAAATAAATCCTATTGCAGGAAGGTTTCTTCATGCATCTTGGAGACGTTCCCGCAGTTCTTCTGGATTTAGTCTGTCTCAGTTTTTTCTGTTTCTTCATGTAATCACAGACGGACTCAATGATGGTGAGATCAGATCATACCGGCTGTTGTCAGACTCCTTGTGCATACACAAATCTCACTGAATTATTACAATTAATGGCAAAAAGAATATATATATATATATATATATATATATATATACATATATATTGTCCTCGCATTCTTTCTTGTGGTACCCTCTCAGTGACACACCTGAATGAAAGGCTCATTATGCAGCTCATTATGCAGGGCATTGTCTTCTCAGGTGTGAATCATGGCATTATTCATGATCATTCACGCCCCCACGCGTATTGACTTTCCAAAATTAGTCTTAGTCTTAGAAAATGTAAATCAATGTATTGTTTTATGTGAATGATTAGGCAGGATGATTTTCAGATCATTTTGAAGCAAAAACTCTAGGCAACCTCATCCAATAGTCAAAAGTATTGTGGACATATTTAGTATGTGTTTTGTGGCCTTATTTCAGAAACTTACATTTTTTGTTTTTTTTCAATAACAACGCATAAACATTATTCTCTCAAAAATAAAAACATGTACATACATGTTCACATATTATGGTAGCCTTGTTTGTGCTAAATAGAGTGTAATGAAAGCTTTGCCATTAATATGTTTATAAGCAACTGAAAAAAGCACAAATGTCAGGGCATGTCAAAACATCTCAAGGACCCCAAAAACACCTTACATCCCAGAGGGTTAAATAAATAAACTGTCCCGACTCTTTATTTAAACCTTGGAATATGTGATGGGGTTTTAAACTAAATTAATTTTGACTTTGATTAAATTTGAATTTAAACTGTTCTTTTACATTTTCATTGTTTTTTATATTGAAAGCAATACTATTTAGTTTGTCTGTTATTTTTTGTAGCCAAGTCAACAAAATCAGTCTTTTTTCTGATTTGTTCAATGTATGGATCTGTTTTGAAAATTTTCTTTCGTTGCTATGGCTGGGTATCAGTGTCAATCGTCTCAATTTCGTGAATGATTCACAAAACAATAATTTAGCCATTGAGGCCTTCAGGCCATTGTGATTTTCTGATGCGATCGGCTGACAATCTCCTTCAACAGCACCTTTGGGTTTTGTCGTCTGTACAGCGCAACAGGAGCTCAAATGGAATGTAAAAAATTTGGGTTGTAATGTGCCATTATTAATTAAACAAAACGCTTGACTTTAATAATCTGTTACCTATTTAAGCATCAAGAACGGTAAAACATAAACGCTGTCAGCCAACATCGGTTAAGAGCATGAAGGCTACAAAGTTATCATCTAAACGCCTATTTAAAAAATGACAGACAATGAATAACAAAGCTCAGAAAAGTGTTTCGAATCAATAAATTAACATTTCAGAAGTTTTTATTTTTGACAAAAAGCATATTAAACTAGAAACAACATGATGAAGATGGTAGAGCTGAGATTCGAACTAAGACCATTTGAAGCACCGCAAGGCATGTTGAAGCGTTGACCACACAGCTATCGTCTGAACGCTGTCTTATGAGCATGAGCTTAAAGGTCCCATGGCATGAAAATGTCACTTTATGAGTTTTTTTAACAATGATATGAGTCCCCCAGTGGCTAGAAATGGCGATAGGTGTAAACCAAGCCCTGGGTATCCTGCTCCGCCTTTGAGAAAATGAAAGCTCACATGGGCCAATCTGGAATCTTCCCTATATGTCATCTTATGGGGAAAGGTTACCTCCCCTTTCTCTGCTTTTGCCCGGCCAGAGAATTTGGCCCGCCCATGAGAAAATGAGCTACGACCGTGCAAGCGAAATATTGTTTTTTCCTCGAGAGACATCATGGCTTTCAAACGAGCGAAGTATGGCAGTTGCTCAATGTTTGGATGTACAAATGAACAAAAAAGTTTTTTTTTTGTTACTTCATCCGAGCCTCTGAAGAACCAGTGGGCTAATTTTATTTTATTATATATATATATATATATATATATATATATATATATATATATATATATATATATATATATATATATATATATATATATGACAGAGTGGACAAGCAGGTATTGAGTAGAGGTAAATCTTCAGGAATAAATCATGGGTTATGTGTAACATGACTTCAATATACGTGGACATGGAGAACTTTGTCATTAAAAAATCTTCTCTAAACTACAAAGATTACTGATATAGAGGCTAATACAGCTTTAGAACGATCGCAAACAGAGCAACATGAAAAGCTAACAACGTAGGCTAGCGTTAGCTACATGATAATAACTCTAATATAAACAAACCAACTAAAGTATCCAGACACTTATTATACTTAACACTTAATATTTTAAACTAACCATTCGGAGACGTCCTGCTGTAGCCGCTGAGTTGCAACTTCTTCAGGTGCTTCTCCATCCGGATCAGATTCTGTGTCAAACTGGAAAGCTTGAATTTAACGTCTTATGCTTACGCAAAGCCTCATTGATGTGACTTTTTTTATTGCAGTGTTTATGTTGAAATGTTTTCATTATTTATTAAAGAAAATTATGCTAATCATAACAACCTACTGTAAGCCTGTTTAATTCTTAATTAATCCTAAAACACAAATGCTGCCGACTAATATCAGTTAGCAAGTTCTGACAATGTTTTAATTTTACGATCATTAAGTTTAATTTATCTCACTGTTATGTTTCAGTTCATAAATCTAGGCCTACTGACAAATTAAAATAACACGAAGTATAAGACACATAACCTTTGCATGCATTGCCTTTCTAGATATAGAAAAACTGGGCACATAATGTTAACGTTTAGTCTACTTTGCTTAAATATGATGCAATAGTAGAAGCCTACATTTGTTTCAGTTCTAAATTTGTACTGTAATTTCAGTATTGGGATTATGAATTTGTTTAACTACAATGTTTCACTTGAATTTATCTGCTGGCCAGTTCTCAATGAGCCGCGTCAGATTACGCAATGGAGAGAATAAACTGACACTTTTCACAAAGCCTGTGATTGTAGCGCCTCTTATCGGTAAAAGGCAGCAAACGGCAGTGGTAAAAGTATTATTCTGGTTGAGTACCAACTGTATCAGATGGCAAAATTATTAGAGGCATACGCTTCCTTTAAGTTTCGTCGAGGGAGATAGATTTAAGAACAGAAAACACAAAGTGCTGTTAGAACCTTCGCTTAGCACATCGTTATCTGTGTCTCTGCAATGTCTGTCAGTGCAGCGCATTTTCTCACCCGAGCATGTGGATATAATTGTTTTTATTAACAAGAGCATGTGAAACAATATATACACAATAACATTATGCTGACTCGAGTGTCTATGTACGTTCTGTACGATAACTGGCGCAGTCTGCTTTATTAGTGTTTCCCCCTGTTTGTGCTGCTTGAGCTTAAATGCTTTTGTTCTTTACATTTTTTTTTAGTTTAGTTTAATGTTTTCAACTAAAAGAAAACCTTAAAACATAGCTTGTGTATATTGCCTAATCGTAAGCTTCTTAAAAAAAATCTCTTTCTCGTTAAAAATAATTTAAATAAACAAATATTTGATTTTTATGAGCCCCAATGTTCAAATACAATATTTTTTAAAAAATGCCCATCCCTACTCATTAGCACTCGTGCCACTGGCCTCGCTCCATTCTCACGGCTCTCGGCCCGCCCTGCTTGCCACAATGACATACTAAAATTAAAGGTGATTTTTGTCCAAAAACCAAAACTCTGACTAAAAGAAAAAACTGCATAAATATTAAGTGAACAGCATAAGAGAAATAACAAGCACAAGGACAGCTATACATTAATGTGTTACACCAGAATTGACCCTCTATGGAAACACACACACTTACACACATTGTTACCTTCCTGTCACCCACAAGCACTGCACCGTTTTGCCTCAGCAAAGGTCCACCTCATTAGGTCTTGGATGGAGCCTTATATAATGTGCTATTACTAATTAGCAGCCCGGCCATTGATGTTTCTCCTATCAAAAAAAATAAAATAAAATTGTGTGTGGGGTGATGGTGGTGGGGGGTTGTTCTAGACATCTACTGCTTTTCTTTTTTCTTTTTTTATAAAGAGAACACCATGACTTTCAAATATTCAGCAACAGACATGCCATCCATTCTTTGTTTTGACTGCCTTTTGGTTGTGCAGGTCAATACGCAAATGGGTGCACAAGTTAATGTGGAACCATCTTCCAATTAGTGAAGCTGACAAACATTGATTCAATTCTGTTCATCATGAATTGCCTAATTTATTGTGATAGTATAATAGCATAAATTAGACAAGGGGGCAGGCTGGCTTTTCCTGTATTATATGGGATTTCCATAGTATCTTCATGATCTAATTAATTTAACTCAGGTGGCACATTGCACAAATACTGTACACAATATTATCCCATTACTTTAAACATTAGAGGCACAAATCTAATATTTTTTGTAGAGAGATCAAGTAGATATGTTTGATAAATTATTATCTAACATACAATGAATTTAGCATGAACAGTAGCTTATTTTAAAAAGATTAAATGATGGTACACACCCATCTACAAACTGCAATTTATAGTCTTAATTCACTGTAGCAAAAAATGTTTAAACATTAACTCATTTTAATTATCAAACACATTTGGTGTACAACCCTGTTTCTGCATGCTTTCACCCCATTCTTAAAAAAAGTAACAAAACTATTAACAATTACAGAACAAAGATTAATTAACAGATTTTAGTATTTGTCAATGTTGGCTATATCTGGTCTCCATTAAGCCCAGAAAGCTTTATTAGTACCATTTTATCCTGACAACCAAGGATCTGAGATCTAATATTCCCTATCCAATTATGACGAAAGGTAATCTAAACTTCTTTTGCCTCCTACACACAACAACACAGCCCGATCTACTGCAACAGTCATCATCATTGCCCAGAAAATGGCAAAAACAGAAAACACTGTGGCAATGTAAGCTAGTCAAACATCTGTTTACAACAACATTTAGAAATTCCTCAAGAGAGGGCTTCTGGACAGATTAAGACTGCCTTTATGTGAAGTGAAGCACATGCAAAATGATGTGAACTTTGCTGCAAAGCAACAGATGCTGAAATATAATTAAAGGCCTATTTAATTCAGCCAAGAGCTCTGTAGAAACTGTTGACATTTACTGTACTGAAAACCACTTCTGGAGAGTTAAAATAATAATAATCATACAATTCGCTAAAACTAAATGCAAGTAATTGCTATAAATTGTGAATTGTATCGGCAGGTTTGTTTGATAAAATGTTTTAAAGACAGATAAATAAAAATATGCACAAGGACACATGCACTTCTGCTGTGATAAAGCAAAGATTCCACAAATTACCAACAATTTGTTATTTGAAATGACAATGTAATTGTCCCTGGTCCCTGTTTTGCAATATTGGTTTTTACCATCCCTTCTGACAGTTAACTTTAAGGTGTGCAATGAAGAAATGTAAGTAAAATATAGGACTCGTTACTTAGCATGTTGGAGGGTTTACATACTGGCTAACAGGTACCAATCAAATGTGTTTTTCATAGCCTGATCTGTCAGATATACAGTAGTGCTTCTCTCACACTATCAAATAAACACCACATATAAATACATTTGTAGCACACCCAAGATTGCTTGGCAGAGTATAGCATTTTCCCAGGATGCATTGTGACTGCTGAAATCTAATTTGTTGCCTTATTATTTCAGTTGTATTGTACTGTTGTATTCATTTGTGTTCTCCTGTTTGTTTGTGTTTGTTTTCATGTTATTTGTTATGACACTTGCAAGTTTTATAACAGTGTTTTCGTTCTACTGCTAGTTACTATAATTTCACAGAATGTGCCAGTTCATTATTCGCCTTGTCATGTCTTTCATTTTCAGTTCAAGCTATAAAGTTAAATATGAGGTTAAAATGTGAAATAAATTATGTTAAAATACTAAGCTACGAATAACTGTATTTGTTATGGACCTACAGGTCACAAATCACAGTATCTCAAACAAACTGACCATTTAAAAGTTATTATACTATTTTATTCCACACATTACTGTGGAAAGATATTTTTTTTTTAAATTGTTGTAAAACAAATTAATTCCCAAGGGCTGTTCGAACATCTCACTTGCACACAAACAACCACACAGGTGTTATGGATGGTTTTAGCAGAGGCTAAGTGTTATACGTCAAAAATGTAGTGCACCAATGTGACTAATGCATTTTTTCCTCAATCCCGTGCTCTCCTTCTCTCTGTCTTTCTCACTCTTGCTCCCCCGTGTCTCATCTCTCAGTGGGCTATGGGAGTAAGTAGCTCTAATGCACATGTCAAGGTGAATCAGTTTGCTTCGCTGAGCTTCTATCTGAACATAGAGTTTCTTCCTGGATGATGGTAGGGCCAGAGGTCACTGGTGAGCCTGAAGGGCCATGTTACACATCAATACACATCTCAGGGCAGCAGTGTCTGTTCATACACCCCGTGCTGTGTTACCTGAAACCCGCCCACCAGAACCCACATAACATATACTTAAGAACAAATCTATATATTTACAGTACACCTATTCTGGAGAAAAAACAGTCACTAATTTAAGAATGTAACATATGTCATGTCAAATCAAAATGTATGAGGACAAGTATGCATGAGTATCTGTGTGTAGTTAGTATATTATCTAGTGTGGAACAGAACACAGGGATCTTGAGACACGGTTTTCAAAGTTCAATTATTTCAACACTGCATCTTAAAAATGTGGCGTTCATGGCATAAGACGTGACAAAATAACCGAAGATGCCTGTCTGCATATTACTAAATTTTTTTTTTTTTTTTTTATAGCACAGACTGAACACAATAACACATCCTACCTGTAAGTCTACCTCGGACAGACTGCAAAATAGATTTATGGATTGTAGGCCAGTTATACGCCAAAAGACAAGTAATATATTCCCTTCAAAATATTGTTTTTCTGCTATAATGTAATACTTTTGAATTACACTACCGTTAAATGTCTGCAGTCCATACGATTTTTCGTCACCAAGACTGCATTAATTTAATCAAAAATAGAGTGAAAACAGTCATATTTTAAAATATTATTACAATTTAAAATAACTGTTCTCTATTTTAATATATTTTTAAATGCAATTTATTCCTTCAGTATCACATGATTCTTCAGAAATCATTCTAATGTGCTGATTTGCTGCTCAAGAAACATTTCTTATTATTATCAATGTTGAAAACAGTTGTGCTGCTTAACGTTTTCGTGGAAACATGACACATTATTTCAGATTCCTCAATGAATAGAAATTTCAAAAGTATAGCATTTATTGATCAATTTAATGCATTCTTGCTGAATTAAAGTACTTTTTTAGGTGGAAGAAAAAACTTACATCCAAACTTTTAAGTCAAGTCAAGTCAAGTCAACTTTATTTATATAGCGCTTTTCACAATACAGATTGTATCAAAGCAGCTTCACACTGTTAAATAAAATAGTACATCAGTGTTTGTTTCTAGTGTAAAACGTCCACGTTTGGTAATGCTGATCAATAGTATTGTTGATTGATTAATTAAATTAAGTATCCCCAACTGAGCAAGCCAAAGGCAACAGTGGCAAGGAACCGAAAAACTCCATCCGGTGACCTAATGGAGAAAAAAAAACCTTGGGAGAACCCAGGCTCAGTCGGGGGCCAGTTCTCCTCTGGCGTTTATGAACTAGAGACCGGATTTAACTGTAAGATTAAAAATATTACATAAATGCCTGGCTGAAGAGATGCGTCTTTAATCTAGTTTTAAACTGGGAGAGCGAGTCTGAGCAACGAACAGTATCAGGAAGACTATTCCAGAGTTTTGGAGCTAAATGTGAAAATGATCTCCCTCCTTTGGTTGATCTGGATATCCTAGGTATGACCAAAAGCCTCAAATTTAGTGATCTTAAAGAGCGCGATGGATTATAGGGCGATAGAAGATCCGTTAAATAAACTGGAGCTAAGCCGTTTAGGGCTTTATAAGTCAGTAGCAATACCTTGTAATTAATACGGAACTTTATAGGTAACCAATGTAGTGATGATAAAATTGGTGTTATATGGTCAAATTTTCTTGATCTAGTAAGAACTCTAGCGGCGGCATTTTGGACTAACTGTAGCTTGTTTATTGAGGATGCAGGACAACCAGCTAATAAAGCATTACAGTAATCTAGTCTCGAGGTCATGAACGCATGAACTAGCTTTTCTGCATCAGAAACTGATAGCACATTACGTAGCTTAGCAATGTTTCTAAGGTGGAAAAAGGCTGTTTTTGTAACATATGAAATATGATTTTCAAAAGACAGGTTGCAGTCAAGTATAACACCCAGGTCTTTTACTGTAGAGGATAAAGTAACAGGACATCCTACTATGTTAAAGTTGTATTGTGAGAGGTTTTGTGGGCGGTCTTTTGAACCGATAAGTATTATCCCCTGTCTTGTCTGGATTTAATAAAAGAAAATTGCGTGTCATCCAATCTTTTATATCTTTAACACACTCTGTCAATTTGGATAATTTAGCGTTTTCATCCGGCCGTGATGAAATATATATTTGAGTGTCATCAGCATAACAATGGAAACTAGGCTAATTCCATGTTTCCTTATAATATTTCCAAGTGGCAGCATATATATTGAGAATAATAGAGGGCCTAACACAGATCCTTGCGGCACTCCATAGTTTACTGGAGTTATGATCGATTTTTCTCCATTTAAATAGACAAAATGGTATCGGTCAGATATGATCTGAACCAGCTTAATGCTTGTCCTTGAACACCAGTATAATTTTGTAGTCGATCTAAGAGTATTGTGTGATCTACAGTATCGAACGCAGCACTAAGATCAAGTAAAACTAGTATTGAGATACAGCCTTGGTCAGAAGCTAAGAGTAAATCATTTGTGATTTTAACGAGCGCAGTTTCAGTGCTATGGTGCGGCCTGAATCCAGACTGAAACTTTTCATAGATGTCATTTTCTTGTAAGAAAGAGCCTAGTTGGGCAGACACAACTTTTTCTAGTATTTTAGACATAAAAGGAAGATTTGAAATGGGTCTATAATTTGCTAGGTTATTTGGGTCTAATTGTGGTTTCTTAATGAGTGGTTTTATAACTGCCAGTTTAAATGTTCTTGGAACATGACCTAAAGATAAAGATGAGTTAATAATATTGAGGAGAGGCTCTTCCACTATAGGTAACACTTCTTTCAGTAGTTTAGTGGGTATAGGATCTAATAAACATGTTGTAGTTTTAGAGGAAGTGATAAGTTTATTTAACTCTATTTGTTCTATAGTTGTAAAGCACTGTAATTGTTCTTGCGGGGTAGTATTAAGTAGTATATATATAATCATTCATCTGGATGTTTTTTTTTTTTTTTAGCAAATAAGCAAATAATTGTGATTCATAAAATTAATTAAATCAAATTTTACTGAAAGTTGATTGTCAGACCTAGTATTATAATCAAACAATGCTGGTTTTGAGCCTCTAAACAGCATGAGAAACATTATACTTTATGTAACTTAGACATGCAACTGAGTTTTTATTTTATTTTTGAAGAAAAAATAACTTTACATTATTTTAGAGAATAATTTCTGAGGTATTTCAGCTGTCCACTCTGTGTGACTGCACTTACAAGTTCAGCCATTAAATCCGTCTTAATTCCCTCTCTTTCTCACTCTCCCTTTCAGCTGCTCCTTACCAAACTGTCTGTCTGTCACCTCCTATCTGTCCCTCTCTATTCATTAATAGCGGTCTATACCAGGAGACATCTGTAACTTCCCATTATCTGTAGACACACTGACCACGGTTGAAGATCAAAGAGATGGCACGCCGCATTCAAGCAGGCTATAATGTTCAAATCCAGGAGCCGGGAAATCTGAAGAACCTCTAAAGACAATGGCATGAAATATGGGGCAGCTCACAGCAGGGAGGGCTGTCAGTTGCCGTAATGGACCCGTATGACAAAGAGAGAGCATTCTTGCCATCCGGTCAATGGCATCGATCTAATGACATTGTGCAGGTGTGCGGCAGTGGCTCCACATATTGCACGATTTCTACAGCTACTCTAAACGCGTAATAAAGAGAATTGTGAGTCGATGGCATTGACGTTCTCAACATCTATCTGCCTATCTACATCTCTCCTGTGAGGAGGAACGTGGAGGATGTTGATGGAGGATCTTGGTCTGCTAAAGGGTTCTGTAAGGATGACAGAGTGCAATGTGATGGTTGCGAGGCGAATGTGATTAGTTATCTCAAACACACAAAAAATGTGTACTAAATTATCTCATAGATACACATACAAATGTACACGGATCAGAGAACAAGATAACTGCAAACACTTAATGATTCACACATTTGTCATCTGTCTGCTAAATTGGGCACAAATTCACAGACGGACGCACAAAAACACAAAACATGCACACAACACACAGCCGTTCATTCACACACAAACGCACAAAGAGGAACATCTAAAGACGTCTGAGATCTCCCTCGCAAAGCGCTCTGAAATTAAAATAAAAACACTGCAACACAGCCCGTCAATCAAAAGCCAAGGTTTCAGACACCATCTGCATCCAAAAAAAAAAAAAAAAGAGAGCGAGAGTAAGCTGAACACAGCCTCTCATCCTCCTGATCCCTCTCTCTTTATTTGGCTTGGGTAATTGGAGTCGGCCATCTCTCTGGCTCTCTAATATTCATTACCATGTTGGTAATTTACCCAAAGACGGTTGCGTGCCTTCCACGCTTTTCAACTCTCATTTATGGCTGTTTGAAAAGATCAAGCTGGGAGCAAGCCTCTGCAGCCTATTAACAGCTCAGATCCTTCACCGAGACAGACAGGATGGAGCATGCTGCCCCCAAATGGCTATGCTGGAAACTGACAACAATAAGTCTGTTTTCTGATTGGCATCACAAAAAGCTGCTTTGAATAAACACTGCACTAAAAAAAGCAAAGCATGAGCTGGTGTTCTAATTTACATCCCACCAAATCATCCTCATGTTGTTCCAAACCTGTAAGACTTTCTTTCTTCTGCAGAACATAAAATTATATTTTGAAGAATGGTAAAAAAAAAAAAAAAAAAAAAAAAGTATTTAGTCGGGTCCCATGTTGTTTTGGACTCCAATGTTCTTCAAAATATCTTCTTTTGTATCATACAGGTCTGGAACGACATGAGGGGTGAGCAATTGATGACAAGATTTTCATCTTTTAGGAGAGCTATCCATTTTATTAAGTCCTCTTACCTTGAAGTTCAACAGATCTATTTCATATAAAATGTTTTGTAAATTGTATTAATGTAGTTAAATAAATGTGACTGATCCCATAAAACCATTGTTTGTACTCTCTGAACTGAATTTGAATGCTCTGAATTAAAATTACAAATGATTGACTGACAGTCTAGGCCTGGTTTCACAGACATGGTTTAGATTAAGCCAGGATTAGACATTAGCTCAATTAGGACATTTAAGTAGTTTTTATAAATTGCCTTAGAAACATGACAAAACAAACAAACAATGGCACTGACATAAGATGTTACTTTCGGTTAAAACAGCTCAACCATGCATTTTAGTCTGGGACTAGCTTAAGCCTTGTCTGTGAAACCAGAGGTAATTGCTATAGTTTGTATGTAACATATATAATGTATGGTTTGGCTATGAATTGAAAGAGCTTAATAGGAAATAGTTTGCAATGAACTGGTTTAGATAAACAGTTGGGAGTGAACAGACACACACACACACACACACACACACACACACACACAAAACGCCCACTGATCAGCCCATTGAGCATCAAAATCAAAATGTTTGTGATGAAACCACATTCTATCAAAGCTGCAACACATTCAACACTTCTAACACAGTAAGTACCCAGAGTTTGGTGTGTAAGCACAAATGTCTTAGGTAAGACAGATCTACATATCAGAGGTCTGTTCAAACAATATGTTCAGCTTGAACAGATTAAGACTCACATCTCTGCAGAAGTTCTCCTCTATCAGTGATAGTACATTCAGTCCTGCCCTGCAAACACATTGTATTACAGAGAAACCTTTCTGTCACGAAAGCCCTCAGATGTCCAATTTCAAGCCCCTGAGCAGTGGATGAGTGCTCAGTCTCATCCTTTCATCCCACTCTCTTTCATCTGTCCATGTGACAGACAGCAACATCGTGCCACAAAAGTTGAGTGCACGTTTGGCTGTGTGTCAGCTTTGACTTGAGTTGACGAGCTCTGGAACTGATCATGACACGGTTCTGCCAAGGATAAAACTTACTAGCTAAGAACACTGACGAAACCAGAAACTGCTATCAGTGAAGTTATGAAGATTTTCATGATTTTGGCCAGCATTTAGTAGGGCTGTACTCAACCAAAGAAAATCTTGGTCGACTGAAGTCCTGAAATTTTCGACTAAAAATCGACTAAAAATGACGTTAGAAAAAAACAAAAACATTAAATTAATTAGATGCGCACTGTGCGCAGTACTTGGTAGCCTTGTTGTCCGCCTAAATGAATTATAAATAAACAAACAACTAGTAGGCTATTTGCAGTATATTAAATCGTTTTTGACCTAATTATTTTGCACTGAAATGAGTCTGACACTCGAGTCTGTCAGCTCTGACAGCGCTGCATCACGTGCACCTGCGCAATATCATGATTTCCGAAAATAGTACTATGTTGTCAACTAGTGATATCATCACAAGAACTGTTGAGGAATATGCAACAAAAATTAGACAATTATTTTTGTCATATGTTATAATAATAAGTTATAACTGTCAGACACTATCATTTCACCGTGCATGTCCTCGCACCGAGCGAGGCTGAACATGAGCTCAGCTTCGCAGCTGAGACACGAATAGACTATTAATATTAACTTAAAGATTTTACTCTTAATAAACACAAAAGGCACGTCCACTTTAATAAAAAAATAATATTTATTAAACAAACCAGATCAAGAGCAGAAACGAAATAAAGTGCATAACTGAAAAATAAAGCATCCTAGGCTCAAAACTAACACAACCAACAGCACAGCGCAATTGCGCATTAGGCTCCAAATAAAAAATAAAAAAGTTAGGTTATCACACTAAAACATTGAAATATGCAAATTCTGATATGTTCATAGCCTACTCAAAACAGACAGGGCAAACGCAGACAAGTGAGCTTAACGTTACCACTTTTAGATGATATGTCATGTTTGTCGTCAAGCTGTGGAAAACTGTTGCTTGCAAACTTTGCATTCGACCTTTTTCATGTTATCAATTTTAACAAAATGCTGCCACACTGTCGATTTCTTTGTTGTTGACATGTTAGAAGAGGACTGACTATTAAACGCTCTCACAATTAAATAAATAATATTCAGCATCAAACCTTCTATGCTCGACGCTCTCTCTTGGGTTGGACTAATCCAAAAAAGGTGAAAACAAGGGGGGTGTTTTGAAGACAGACTGTTACAGTGAAACAAGGGTACTCTGAAAACACCCCCATTAGCAGTTAGTGCTTTCCACCTGATGAAATGAGCGCGCCTCAGCGCGGCAAAACTGATGAAATAAACGCGGCAGAAAATCGACCAATCAGAATTTTGGTCGAACCAGAACGTATCGACCAACTAATCGACTAATCGACTAGGACAGTACAGCCCTAGCATTTAGTCATGTCAACAAGCTGTGCACTGCAATCAAGGTCGATATAGCTAAAGTAGCCAGTGATTACATTTACATGATTAATTTGGCTGACACTTCTATCCAACGCAACTTATTGCTACTGAGCAATGTTACAACATATTAGCAAGATAGTATATGAAGATAGTATCATAGATGTGCTGTAATACAAAACTTCAATATTGGCTAGAAAGATACCAACTAGTACAGAGATGTAGGTGGCACAAAACAATAATGAACGAGTAAATATATGTTTTTTTGTGTGTGTGTTTTTTTAACTACACAGTTAAAGTATGCTATAGTTCAAAAGTATGAGTTTTGTTAATTTACTTATGTTTCTCCTATGCTCCCCAAGGCTGCATTTATTTGATCCAAATATTGGTCAGTAAAAACAGTAATACTGTGAAATATCATTAAAATTTAAAATAGCTCTTTTCTATTTGAAAACATTTTAAAATGTGATTTATTTCTGTGATGTCAAAGCTGAATTTTCAGCATACTCCACTATTCAGTGTCACATGATCCTAATATGCTGATTTGATGCTCTAATATGCTGATTTGATGCTCAAGAAACATTTCTTCTTATTATCAATGTTGTTCTGCTTAATAATTTTGTACAAACTGTGATCAAAAGTTTTCCAGAATCTAAATGCAAAACAGCATTTATTTGAAATAGAAATATTCTGTAACAATGTAAGTCTTTGTCACTTTTGATCAATTTAATAATGCATCATTTCTGAATAAATGTTAAAAATTTTACTAGAAAAAAATTATGATCTTACAGGCCCCAAACTTTTCAATGGTAGTCTAAGTATTTAGAGGAGATAAACCTATGTTTTCATGTACTTCACAGTTTTGTTACAGTAGATAAAAGTGCAAAAGGTAAATAATTGGCAGTAAATAAACAGATGAAGTGAGATGAAAAGTCAACAAGCTAATGTCAGATCTAAAAAAATGTTAACAGACTAAAAGCTAAGTTACTGACAGCCGATAAGAACTGAATAATCTGGTAAACAATGAGATATGTAATTAGAAAACAGACAATGGACTTGTGAATACATAAACAATTTCAACAGTGAAATGTATCTTACACTGTATAAAAAGAAAACAATTAAATGAGATATGTGATAAATAAGCACACAAGAGTGCTGGTAGAAAGGTTGACAAAAACAGGCAGGTAAAGAAAGAGAAGTGATACCTCTGTGGGCCAGCTTCTGAAGAACATTCCTCAAACGCTGCACTGCTGCAGGAGTCACGTCGTAAGTGTAAGGAAATGACCCCAAATAACTCTGACATCCACCAAACAGCCGATCTGCAAAATAAACACACACCTCTTACAACCACATCATGTACATTAATCACCCTCAATTATAATAAAGAAAATAAATAAATCATCTTTATTATATTTGTATTATTACACTAAAGGTATCAACCAAACAGTATGTATACAAATCACCTTGATAAAAGACATCATGTGGTGCAAATATCAAATAATCAGGTATGACAATAATCAGGTATGGCAAGAAGAAACCATAATAGTCTGATTTGTTTAATGCAGTGCTGTTCCTCTAGATTGTGATAGAGACCATTATAACAGAAAACCTGCTCACCCATGCTAGGCTTGAAGGGAAAAGCACAACTGTTTGTGTCTACTGGCCATCAGTTTATTTATTTTTTAAGGCTGAAGTTTCTGCTTGGAGTCATAACAGCCACTGGGGTTTAGGGCATTTTCTTTCTTTCTTTCTTTCTTTCTTTCTTTCTTTCTTTCTTTCTTTCTTTCTTTCTTTCTTTCTTTCTTTCTTTCTTTCTTTCTTTCTTTCCTTCTTTTTTTGACACTTTCAAGATAAGCACACAAGCCATCAGGAAACACACCTATATAGAGAGACACACACATTATCTGGCCCCTTGTTTATCTCCCCATCACCAGGGACCCAGTGCCACTCAATAGTCTGTTGCTAGGCAACCCAAACCATGGCTCAGATTGGCTTCATAATTCAATGGCTATCTGGGCAAACAGGGAGGATGCAGGGTATAGCCATGGTCCTCACGAGGAATACTAATGACCACAAGTGTTCCTTCACCATGTAAGAGCATTTTTTATATATTTAAGTGCGCCATGACGTGATGAGCTCGGTCAGACAGTCAATACAATCTGCCTTATTGTTTAATTGCAAATAATTCCGCCATTGTAAATTCCAGACTGGTTCACTTGGTATATTCTGGGATTCATGTAGGTCTTTAGCAGAATGATATTTGTTAGACATGTTAGAAGAACACAGTAGGGAAGAGTGAGCGAGAATAAGAGCAACAAAAAAATAATTCAATGCAATGAGAGGAACCAATCAAGAGAATAAGAATTTAAAATGAGACAACAAATAAAGCTTTAGTCTTCAAAAGCAGCTTCAGTTTACGCAGGCAAAACATCCTACTCTGCCTCCTTTTAACTTGAAACCTGCCATGTCCAAACTTTTTACATACACACCAGACACATGACATAACCACCAGCGAACGGACCTTTTCACTGCCTCCGTGTCGGTTTCCATAGCAACCTCCCTCACTGTCGGCTGCCTTTTTTTTTCTAGCCGTCTCCGGGAATAATCACACTCTAATTACAGTCATTGCACTCAAATATAGACTCGGCTGCGCTTTCTTCTATCCTACGATTCCTCGAGCTCTACACTGTACAACCATAAAACAGAGCCTTAGGGAAATAGAGTGAGTGGTTATATAAAATCTGTCAGGCAGTTTGAATTATCAAACATGATACATTTGCTTCCCACTTGGTGGGAATATGATATGCTTCTAGAACTCTGCACTTTGTCACTCATTTGCAAAATGCTCTTTATACTGCTTAATAACAGCTCTGAGACTCCTGGCAGGTGCGTCGTCAAGAAAATCTTAGACTGCTCTATGATCACTATTGTGGCCATTATGTCCTTTGAAAGATCAGAGCTGAAGTGAAAATGAAGAATATAGATTGACATTTCACAACATTTGACCTTATTCAGAGAAGGTTTGGATCACTCAATCTTCCTCTGTCATTTGATCAAATATCTGGCCACCCAGAGACAAATGTCTGGCCACACTGACCTTAAACACAATCAAATCAATTATATTCAAATCATCAGCATTTCTAAAACTGCTTAGTATGTTACAGAAAATGACTGTTAAATATTTCAAATAAATAAATGATAATGTAAAAAAAAAACTAAAGCTTGTAATAAGTCATATTGGTAGAATTATGCCATAATCAACCAATAAACTTTTAAAAAGTACTTTAGATACTATTTAGATAAGATATTGGCGGACACAGTGAAAAAAAATTATATTACTCTCTCTCAAAGTGTTAAACATGACAACACGTAATTCAACACACAAAGCTTAATGTGCTGTAATTCTTGTTATCTACCACAAGGAGGTGACTTAACAAGCAAAAAGGAAGACTGTTACACTCCTGTTGAAAGTTCACAGCACAGCCATCTATTGGGAAATGAATGTGTTTAACATATGGTCTATATGAGCTGTAAATACTGTCTACATCCATTATTAAAGATGATGGCTCAAATTATATTAATATATATAATATAATGATATATACAGTTATAGGTGGCCTATTTTCTGTGAATGTGTGAGACTCATTAGCCACTATAGGTAAATAACTAAAAGTATAACAAAGTACCTTAAATGGTAAAAAAAAATTGCACTACAAACCAATGTGTTTATAATTATGACAATACGTTAAAATAATATGGTAAGAAATATCAGTTTGCAATATCAAGTAGCATTGATCTGTTTTTGTACAGCTAAAATAGATATGTGGACACATGCATACAAACATACATACATACATACATACACACACATACATACATAGCACAACCCTGTGTTAATGATAAAGATACACACAGTTGTAATTGAAATTGCAAACAGCTTAAATTGTCAATTTTGCCAATAAACCTGATTTGCAATGAACATATCAAACAAAAGGAATTGAAATAGCTCAACATAGCAAATGTTTCAAGTGGTTTCCACAAATTCAACTGAAAACGCAACTTTTAATGACTTCTGCTGTTTCCAAATGATTCAACCCCCTGAATACAATCCCTAAGGCATACCTGAGGCAACTAATCAAGGGCTTTATTAGTTGCGCCAGGTTTGCTTGAGCTAGAACACATGAAATATCTGAACTGGATAGGTTTACTGAGTGTCACGTTTGACTGCATGTTAGAAATATGGCTAAGTCAAAAGAATGGTCCAAAAAGTTAAGAGAACATATCCTCGCCTTTCACAAACAAGGAACAGGATACAAAAAGATAGCTAAGGCACTAAATGTTCTTAGAGACACTGTTGGAAGAATAGTTCGTAAGTTCAAAAATGAAAGGAACAGTGGTTACACTTCCTGGACGGGGCAGAAAAATAAAGCTATCAATGGCTGCAACCAGATTGCTGAAGGCAGGTTCAGTGACTGCAAAAGACCTGCAGCAAGACTTGGTGGCAACAGGCACTGAGGTTTCTATGGAAGTAAAATAATGACAATGTTTCAGAAACAAAAAAAACTTGCTGAATTGCACTAATTGAAAAAAATATGCATTGCATTAACCAGGCTTGCATTTTAAAGGTGGTATCAGCGATTTCAGGCCCAAACATAAATGATCACATTCATCTAATATTTCGCTAGCTGCACGCCCCATAAGCATGCTGTCAAAAAAACGCGTCTCTCTAGGTAGCCTAGGCTCTGAGATCTGCACACAAAAACAGCTGTTTTCAGTCTGTTTGGCCAAACAATCAAAACCCAAACAGATAGTGTTCCAACCAATCATCGACAGGGGCGGGTGTTGTGAGATTTTCGCGTGCAGCCGTCATAGGCAGCCGTGCACGAGCGCAAAACCTCACAACACCCGCCCCTGTCGATGATTGGTTGGAACACTATTTATTTTGGTTTTGAGTGATGTTGATACCAACTGTTTTTGTGTGCAGATCTCAGAGCCTAGGCTACCTAGAGAGACGCGTTTTTTTGACAGCATGCTTATGGGGCGTGCAGCTAGCGAAATATTAGATGAATGTGATCATTTATGTTTGGGCCTGAAATCGCTGATACCACCTTTAATGCATTGTATTTTTAGGGCTTGCATTTTTTTTTATGGGCTGAAATTCAACATGAATATTTCAATTCAAAACATTTCACACACATTTTCATTTTTAAAAATTCAATAATCCATTCACCTTTCAGATTTCACTTCCAAAATATCCATTATGTTTTACCCCCTGGGGTCGGATATCGCGCCAGCTAATAATACACTAATAATAAAAACAAAATGTATTTTTCGTAAAATAAAGAAAATAAACATGATGCACGTTCTCCCGTCTCTCTCAATGTGAAGTTCATTCTGAAACACGACAGAAAATGATCTGTAACTCAGCGAATGAGTGTGACATGAAACACGTCTTTACAAAGCTTGAAGTCTCCATTTTTAAATGATGTAAATCATATCAGAAACAAATATTCTATGTTTAAGTAATCCGTATGAAAGCAACGACATGTACAGTTTCTTCAGTCCGAGCTAATTACCTCTACTGTGACCACGCCCACACGCGCACGAGCGACTGACATGCAAATAGTCCATGCGGGCTTATAAATGCCCTCATTACCTCAAAACAAAGAATCAGAGACTACAGTAACACACTTCTCTGCTTTTCGTCGAGACTGTGTTTATGCTGTGTTGTTTACCTTGGATTTACCTCAGAAGAATTAGAAAGCGATTTGATGATGAGAAGATTTTTAAGGTAAGACATTTCCACTCCTAATAGTAAGCATGTTATTGTTGTAGAAACTTTACATTATAGCTACTTGTTAAACTGGTGCCAGAATAAAATGTGCGTTATGAAATGAGATTGGAGTAAAAACATGAAGCCTATGTCGTACATATATGTAGGCTATCTATATAGGCTATAGACAGAAACATGTTGAAATGTGAACTAGAGGCAACCTTTCAATGTTAAATGTATATACATGTACGACACAAGGATGTATTTCGATAATAAAACACAGCATGATAAAAGTAGGCTAGTATGAGTGTTTACTGTAATATGAGTGTTTACTGTAATACGGTGATTATTATAATGTTTAGACCAGTGTTTACTGTTAAATACTTTGTTTGTGGATATCTGCTCAAACGTAGATGGTAACAATAATGTTTCATAGTTTGGAGCAGCTTGAGTTTGAGTCAGTCGCGCTGTGCATTAGGTTTCATGTTTTTACTCCAATCTCATTTCATAACGTCATAACGAATGGAAACATTTGAAGTAACATATGATAATCAATATATTTTTCTCTAATGTAGTGATACTGATGTTCCTTTTTAACGATGTATAGGCCGTCTGCTATAGGCTATTGTTAATATTATTTTATGCAGCACTGCACGTATATGTCTAAAAGGCACAACAAACCTGGTGTTCATTATATATATGTGTGTGTGTGTGTGTGTGTGTGTGTGTGTGTGTGTGTGTGTGTGTGTGTGTGTGTGTGTGTGTGTGTGTGTGTGTGTGTGTGTGTGTGTGTGTGTGTGTGTGTTTGTACATTTTAAATCACAATTTTAACCAGAAAAATCTAAAATGTATTCCCAAAATCGTGCAGCCCTATAGTTTCTCTTGATATCAGCATGTTCACAGGTGTTTATTTTTATTTTTTATACAGAGACCAGATGCCCCACTGATGAGTCCTGCTGACTTCAACATTCACTTGAGTACATGAACATGGTAAATTAAAAATCAAACACCTTGGAAATGACACAGGTATGTACTATGTTTCATGAATGGCACAAAGGTGTGTGACTGGTTAAGTCTCTGTCTTCAGTTCAGTGTGTTAGTTCAGTGTGTTAAATCCAAACAATCAAAAAGCCATTCTTTTTTAAAACTCCTCATTCTTTGTGCAAGGTTCCTCAGAATGATAGGGCCTGATAACACCTGATAGGGCCATTAGGGGAGGGTCTTTGTCTTTCTCAGGTGTGAAAGACATTAATATTCATGATGTGTTCACGCCTCCTCGCATAAAGCTTTCTTACACAAAACATGTCTTACAAATTTAAAATCGATATATTGTTTTATCTGAATAAGTTGTCAGGATGATTTTTACATAGTTTTGGAGCAAATATTCTAGGCTACGTGATACAACTTTCAAAAGTCTTGTGAAGAAATAATTAGTATGGGTTTCATGACCTTATTTCAGTGACAATCATGTTTATGCGTGGTTTGTGAAAAAACAAAAAAATTATCTCAAAACTACATGCTGCTGACATATTATTGTAGCAGAGTTTGTGCTGAATACAGTGTAATAAGACTTTAGCCATGAAAATGTCACAAGTAACAGAAATAAGCACAAATGTCAGAGCATGTCAGAACACCTCCAAGGCCCAGAAAACACCTCAGACCCCAGAGGGTTAAAATACAACCTATAATATTAAGACAGGCAATTTTCAGTCCATTTTATTTCGCCTTACAAATTCGCTTCCACAAATTCAGTGGTTCAAATTTGACAACAAATTTGACATTTGACATCTGGGAACGGCAGGAATAGCAGTAGATTACGATTAATAATCTCCATAGCTGTTAGTTGACCTCACCAGCAGGAGGGAAAAATATAAGATTCGTTGACGTATCAGGAAATCCTAGGAGAAAACGTCATGCCGTCAGAGAGGAAGCTGAAGCTTGGGCATCATTGGACCTTCCAACAGGTCAATCCCGAGCATACCTCAAACAGAAGAAGTCCTGGATGATTCTACAGTGGCATCACAGACATCTGACTTGAACCCCATAGAAAATCTCTGGTGGGATTTGAAGAAGGCGGATGCAACACGCAAACCCAAGAATATTACTGAACTGGAGGCCACTGCTCATGAGGAATGGGCTAAGATTACTCAGAAACGCTCCCAGAAGCTGGTGTCTGGCTATACATCTCGTTTGCAACAGGTCAAGCAAAAGGTGTTCTACTAAATACTAAAGATGCTTGCCATGAAGGGGTTGAATAATTTTGAGACCGCAGAAGTCATCAAAAAAGTTGCATTTTCAGTTGAATTTGGGGAAATCACTGGAAACAATTGTTGTGTTGAGCTATTTTTTCAATTTCTTTGTTTGATTTGATTTTGATTTGTTCATTGCAAACAGCTGAAAGTCTGTACATTTTGCCAATAAACCTGATTTGCAATTATTCAATATTGAATGACTGTATAATATATAATAATAAACTAAAGTGATTTTACAAGGCGCTATTTTAATTGATTTTCAATTGTTTTTTGTTGTTTAATTTATAAATATAACTCCACTGAAAGGAAGGACTAGACACAATTAAAAATAAATTATTTCAATTGCATTCTAAAAATAGTTCAGTAAAACACATTTCTTACTTTAAGCCCTATTCGGACGGGACTAGTTTCACAGGGGGACGTTAGAGAAATATCTGTTTCACAGACGTACTTTGAGATTTTAATCCTGTCCGAATCTGCCATGTCTGTCTTTTTCTCACACGACCTCTGTAAAAATTCCAGAGCAAATTACCTACTGTTTTTCGTCAAACTCGGCGGTCCTCAGAGAAATCTAATCCCGTCCGAATGCGAATGTCTGTGATTACCGGACATTTTTTTTCCAAAACGCTTTTTCTTATGTGTTTTGGTCAACGTGAACTGCCATACAATCTCTCACTATCGCGCCGGTATTCAAGTTTCTGCTTTTTGCGCACCGATAATGGATGTAAATGTGTTTGGTAGCCTACACTGCGAAGAAAAAATTAAATAAAAAATGAAATCAACAAGAAGAGCCAAATCACGTAAACTGTTAAGACTGGCTACTGTAATATCAGTTTCAGGTAAGATTACTTTCATTTCTGCACTTAATTACATAACGTGTAAATTATATTTAACGTGTAAGTTAAAACTTTTTATTCCAGTGGGTTTATTATAAGAACCCAGTTCTATAAAATCATGATGATAAATCTATGTTTAGTTTTTTTTTTATACTACAATTTTTATAAAAGGTTTACAAAACACTAAATACGTTAGGACGTTTTACTTTATATTTCAAAGTGCTTAATTTTAAAAGTACTTAATTTCAAATGACCATACGCAATCCACGCATTCTGAACACGTGATCTTCTGCAATGCCCACATGTAAAACAGACACTCCTACCTCGGTAATAAACACGGAGATGTTAGTCCCGTCCGAATCCATACATGAAATCACAGACGTAGGTTGATAAGAATTGTAACTCAAACGTCGTTTGGAAAACTAGTCCCGTCCGAATAGGGCTTTAAGCCCCATTCGGACGGGACTAGTTTCACAGGGGGACGTTAGAGAAATTTCTGTTTCACAGACGTACTTTGAGATTTTAATCCTGTCCGAATCTGCCATGTCTGTCTTTTTCTCACACGACCTCTGTAAAAATTCCAGAGCAAATTACCTACTGTTTTTCGTCAAACTCGGCGGTCCTCAGAGAAATCTAATCCCGTCCGAATGCGAATGTCTGTGATTGCCGAAAATGTTTTTTTTCCAAAACGCTTTTTCTTGTGTGTTTTGGTCAATGTGAACTACCGTACAATCTCTCGCTATTGCGCCGGTATTCAAGTTTCTGCTTTTTGCGCACCGATAATGGATGTAGATGTGTTCGGTACACTGCGAAGAAATAAAAAAATGAAATCAACAAGAAGAGCCAAATCACGTAAACTGTTAAGACTGGCTACTGTAATATCAGTTTCAGGTAAGATTAGGCCTACTTTCGTTTCTGCACTTAATTACATAACGTGTAAATTATATAAGTTAAAACTTTTTATTCCAGTGGGTTTATTATAAGAACACAGTTCTATAAAATCATGATGATAAATGTATGTTTAGTTTTTGTATACTACAATTTTTATCAAATGTTTACAAAACACAATACGTTAGGACGTTTTACTTTATATTTCAAAGTGCTTAATTTTAAAAGTACTTAATTTCAAAATACATTTGATCAATTCATTCTGAACACGTGATCTTCTGCAATGCCCACATGTAAAACACAGACACTCCTACCTCGTTAATAAACACGGAGATGTTAGTCCCGTCCGAATCCGTACATGAAATCACAGACGTAGGTTGATAAGAATTGTAACTCAAATGTCGTTTGGAAAACTAGTCCCGTCCGAATAGGGCTTTAGACAAGAGGCCAGTTGTTGATATTGGCATCACTCTAACTGGTGGATCTGGGATCGATGTGCACAGCCAAATGAAATAGAGAACTATTTTGGGCAAAGGCCTCTATATACAAAAATAACTGAACAGACTGAGCAAGAAAGAAGATGGCATTTTAAATCAGTCGCTGAAACTACTGAACTGAAACAAACTGTAGGAAAAATGCAAATGCATAGTAACTAAAAAAACGTATGTTCTACTATGTCACACTTCTGTGCACATACATAAAGGATATCCAGATATGTAGTCTGCAAGTGCATTTGGTGAAGGTAGAACAGAGAAAAGTGAGACATTAAACTTCTGTCACATATCTAAGATTTTCTCTTTTTTTGAGGCAGTGGCATTGAAAGTAAATTGTCAACACCAGACTTGCTAAAAGGCTTTCTTTTCTCATATCTTTCGTTTCCCCATGAGTACACAGATTATAAAGCACTTCTTTTGGGAGGAGACAGGACAATATTACAGCACAAAGTGTGTTTAACCTTGTCTTTGCTTTTCCAGTCAGATGAGGTCATTGGATCTGCTTTACTCAGACATCTTTAATGGAGTAAAATACAAAACTATTGAAATGTCTCCTGTCTCCTGTCCTCCTCTCAAGTTATGATTCTTAGCCCATCACATTAAACCCATATTCAACCGAGCTGCCGTCACAAAATGCGCGAGGATCTGAAATGAATTGCTGTAATATAGCCAAAGTTTCACAAATAACAATAACTCATGACTTCCTCCTCGATGGTTGTTTCAATAAGCAGGTCGTGTGGATGCAAACGGAGCTCTTGGGAGTAAGGCAGTGAAGCATGTCTCCCATTGACAATGCTGAGGCAATTATTCTAATCGATGAAACAAGTGAAACACGATGTTGCAACCAAATCGATAGTAATTCAGATTTTTTTTTTCCTGAATTCCTTTTCCCTGTCTGCTGGTCAACCGAGGTCTAGTGTATAAGTCATGCGATGGGCAGATAATGACAGAACAGGAGGCTGTGGTTGTGTGTGAGAGACAACAGCCACAATGAACAACAGAGAGCTTGAAAATTATTCAGATACCCAGTCAGCTGCTCAAAGATGTTAAAACCATTACTATAATGAGTCTCAGACAGACCACACGGATCGCCGCAGAAAATCGATTTCGGCGCGCAGATTGATACTAATGAAGATAAAGAACAGCCGGTGCCACAGAAGAGGAGTCCATTTTTGCAGCATTAAGAACCACAAATTCAGTAGATTATCTGGATTTGTTGAGGCCTTCGTTTATTGAGGCAATTAGTTCATTTGCAGATCTCACTGAAAGTTAAGCCAATACAACATGGTTACTAAGACATTATGTACCTTATCGGCAATGCAATATTATAGTGTTTGAACGATATGGAGTCTTTGATAGCAGATGTCGATGCTGATATCAGGGTGGTCGATGGCTGATATAAAGCCGGCATAAATTATATCACACCATTTCTTTAAAGATAAACAGGATGCTGCATGAAATTTATATTTATTTACATAATATTATAAATAAATCAAATGACTACTATAATATTTGAATAATTGATATTATGGGGTGGTGGTGGCACAATGGATAAGACACATGCCTTTGGTGTGAGAGACCCGGGTTCGAATCCACTGTGAGACACCAATGTGTCCTTGAGCAAGACACTTAACCCCTAGTTGCTCCAGAGGCGTGCGACCTCTGACGTATATAGCAATTGTAAGTCGCTTTGGATAAAAGCGTCAGCTAAATGAATAAATGTAAATGTAAATGTAAATTGATATAAAGATATGACAACAGATCAATACTTGTCTCACCAGGAAAGCAAACTCCTATGAAGGAGCACTACAAATATTAAAGCGGTGCAGGTGTTATTTGTGTATGAAGTGGTTTTTCAGTGTTATTCTAGATGAAAGCCAAAATTACTCAAGCTAAGACAGAACGTACAAAATATAGCATAACTACAGGTTCCTTCTAACGATCAGATCCAAAGGTCCTTTGCCTTTTACTAATTAGAAATACATCTCTGTTCTTCAAACTGGTAGTATAATCACCATAATGAATCCCCTTACTAAAATTTCATTTCACCAGCATCACAGCACGAAATACAATACGGTTTAATTTTTTCAGTCAGTTTTTCCTTTTCTGTTTCTTAATCCCATTTCTGCATGCTTAACTGAACATTTGTCAATTTTAAAATAGATATGGCATTTTATGAGGACTTTTGTTCACACATCAGAGTGAGAGCTTAGGTACAATACAGTAAGCCAATAATACCAAAATAAGTATTTCATTAAAAAACTTGTCATTTTTCAAATTTGGAACTTTTACATGATCATCATAAACTTCAATGAATTTATTAAGTCTAGTATTGATTTTTAATGATCAAAGCCATAGTGAAAATGGCATTGGAAGCTTTTTCAGGATCTTACAATATCCCATCCTTCAGCAGTTATGCTTCCAACACAACAGACGCTGGTCTAATGGTAGGAAGCATACGCATACATACGCATACATACTACTCCTGTCCAAACAGAAAAGGTTAGATTGTCTAAGCAGATAATGACTTGCATTCTAATCTTGAAAATACAGAGTGTCCTGTGTAGACTTACAGTTACAGTCTGCAAGACATTTTTGATATTTTTTGAATGGTCAATTGACCGTTCGCAAAAGCCACGCCCCCTAGTTATTGTTACTACGCCCCTCAAACAATTGAGAAACAGACACATGGCTGGGTTGAGCTCCATACCGGTATAAGTGATTGGTTTTGGAGTAATGCAGCAGACATATCCTCCAGGGCACGACAGAAAGGGCTGCAATATGCAGTGGAGGGATATGTTCAAAATGTTAAAATAAGCAAAGACGGGAATATTACAACAATCGAGGCCAGTGCTTGAAGTGGTGGAAAAAAGGTGCCAGTAGGCTAACTGTTACTCTCTTGCATTGGCAAATCATGACATTTGAGATTAATACAGTGAAAAACAAAACTTGAAGATATTGCTGGTACAACAACAATTTATTGTTATTTATTAACAATATAAATGCATTTAAACAAGTCATGTGTGTGTGTGCTTGTGTGCAAACGGAACTCCTCCAAGTCTGCAAGTCCAAAAATACATTTAGGCTATTGTGAGTTTACTACATTTTATTTTATTAAATGCATTTATGGTGAGATTATTATATTTTCATGTCAATCTGTGTTCGTTTTGACCAAGAACCATGCGCTGTCACTTTAATTCAGCGCGTGCAGCACAGCAAAAATAGACTCGGTGCAGAAACGATTGCAGCATCCGCGTGCAGTGTGAAAGCTTTACCTGTTAACATGGGTGCGGAAAAAAAAAAACGCACTGTAAACGGACTACGAGTATATGTGAAACGGGCGTGACTGACGCTTATATATACGCTGACACATGTATGCTTATTAATCTTCGAGGCATTTAGCTGTGAGTGAGGTCTCCCACACTGCTTAATCCATTGTCGGCATCTTTCCGCTTGGGTCTTGGGCTTTGGAAAGGCGAAAAAAACTACCCCTCCCTCTAAACTTTTGGGGTACCTAGTGTCAGACTTGCAGGTGCCATAGGCGCATCGTTGACGGAGGTCCTTCTCCTTAGTTACAGTTGCTGAGCTAGGTTTGGACGAGGACCGTTCAAGGGCGGGGTTTTGCGAACGGTCAATTGTCTCTGGGAAGAGTCGTCTAATAGGTCAAGGGACTAATTGGCAGATTTTCTGCAAGTTTATATAGTTTCTGAAAACCCTGGGCAACCATGGTCAAACCATCAGTCACTTACCCTTTACAGAGACAGGTTTAGCTTGTTTAACTCTTATCTATTTAATTGCATATGTAAATAATGGCCTCTATAAATGTGATCGCCTGTCCCTTAAATTGTCCTGTTAGTTTATCCTGCTTTCTTATTTTGAATTATTTCACTTGTCAACTTATTTAATACCATTATAACAATGCAAGCCAGAAATATTGCATTTGGCAGGCAGTTTGATGTGAAATGAGGGAGAGGAAATTTGTTAGCACAGCATGTCCTCAAACACACTGGAAATACGAATTGTGTTGTACCACACTGTATGTGTCTAATTTTACTTTAGCCTATATAACATTATATCTTACTATAATGCCCCTTGATACTGAAGCATTTTCAAAAACTAGACTCTACTTTATGGATGATCTCAATCTGTAATTATCATTCAGAGTGGAAGAGAGACCACAGAGGATCAATAGCTGGCAGCTAAACAAGAACAAATAAATCAAAACTGAAATGCTTTGAAAAGAATATGTTCAGGCTCATATTTCTGCCTCTTTTCCAGCATTACTGGGGAACTGACATGCCATTTATCTGGAAACTAATTCATGTGCATTGTGGTATTTGTTTTAAGTGATTAATAATAAAATCATTGACTTTAGTGCATTCAATCAATTCAAGCAGCATACAATAGAAATTCCAACAACAATGATGCTAGGGATGCACCGATATGAAAATTTTGGCCGAAACCAATACGATAATTATTTATATTTGAAAGCCGAAGCACTTCAACATATAGTAAATCATATATACAGTACAGTGGTTCGAACTTAGTTCGAAATCAGTGCAGTGGAGAAAATTGTTATTTGATCCCCTGATGATTTTGTAAGTTTGCCCACTTTCAAAGAAATGAAGGTTCAATAATTTTTATGGTAGGTTTATTTTAACTGATAGAGACAGAATATCAACCAAAAAATTCAGAAAAAACACACATTATATATAGGTTATAAAATTTGCATTTCAGTGAGTGAAATAAGCATTTGAACCCCCAGGCAAAACATAATTTCAAACTTGGTGGCGAATGTAAGACGTTTCTTGTAGTTGGTCACCAGGTTTGCACACATCTCAGGAGGGATTTTGGTCCATTCCTCTTTACAGATCCTCTCTAAATCCTTAAGTTTCTTGGCTGTCACTTTGCAACTCGAAGTTTCAGCTCCCTCCACAGATTTTCAATAGGATTAAGATCTGGAGACCTTAATGTGCTTCTTCTTGAGCCTCTCCTTTGTTGCCTTGGCGGTATGTCTTGGGTCATTGTCATTGTCATTCTGGAAGACCCATCCACGACCCATCTTCAGTGTTCTGGCTGAGGGAAGGAGGTTCTCGTCCAAAATTTTATGGTACTTGGCCCCTGTCCATCAGCCCCTCAATATGATGAAGTCGTCCTGTACCCTTAGCAGAGAAACAGCCCCAGATCATAATGTTTCCACCTCCGTGCTTGACTGTAGGGCTGGTATTCTTGGGGTCATAGTCAGCATTTCTCTTCCTCCAAACATGACGAGTTGAGTTGATGCCAAAGAGCTACATTTTTGGTCTCATCTGACCACAGCACTTTCTCCCAAGCCTTCTCGGAATCATTTAGATATTCATTGGAAAACTTCAGACGGGCCTGTACATGTGCCTTCTTGACCAGGTGCTCAAGTGCACCTTGCGAGTGCATTAGTTCTGGGCTGATCCCTCACCTTTCACATGATCACCCGTACCCCAAGAGGTGAGATCTTGCATGGAGCTCCAGACCGAGGGTGATTGATGGTTATTTTGTATTTCTTCCACTTCCGAATAATGGCACTAACAGTTGTCTCCTTCTCACCAAGCTTCTTGCTGATGGTCTTGTAGCCCATTCCAGCCTTGTGCAGGTCTACAATCTGGTCCCTGATGTCCTTTGACAGCTCTTTGGTCTTGCCCATGGTGGTGGAGAGGTTGGAATGGAAGATACAGATTCTGTGGACAGGGTTCTTTTATACACATTACGAGCTGACATTAGGAGTACTTTCTTAAAGTGACAGGGCTAATCTGTGTTTCACATGGGCACATAACCAATCTGTGGGAGGCAGAATTCTTGCTGGTTAGAAGGGGATCAAATACTTATTTCACTCAATCAAATGCTTATCAATTTATAAACTTTATATAATGTGTTTTTTTTTCTTCTGGATTTTTTGGTTGATATTCTGTCTCTATCCGTTAAAATAAACCTACCATAAAAATTATAGACCCTTCATTTCATTTTAAGTGGGCAAACTTACAAAATCATCAGGGGATCAACTTATTATTTTCTCCACTGTAAGTTTTAAAATTAACGTTACACTCCTATGACCAACTTTCTTTATATATAAAAAAAATATCTATTGCTTTACAAATAAATAAAATAATGCCTAAATAATGAAAACAATTAATTGGACAACAAATGCTTGGGTATAAAGAATAAAAATGCATGTGCCATGTAGGGGTGACCCCGAATAGTCGAAGATTCGATGCTTCGATTGGAGGAGCCTGATTCGACTACCGATCTCACGGTCGAATCTTCGCAGAGGTGTTATGAAACGAGGATCATGCCACTTTGGCTATATGAGAGCGCTCAATGTCTGTTTTCACATAGAACTGTCAATACGTTAATATTCAGCCTATTATGATAATGCTGTATATAAAAATGTGCAAAGAAAGAAGCTTTTAATAAATATTTTTAACGTGTGTGAATAAATCCAAACACCCCGTGACAGATTTAAGTTTCACTTTCAATCCGTGACCGACAGAGGAGCATCTTGGCGGCAAGGATTTAAATCTTTAACAATGTCTGGGATAATAAAATCTAAAGTGTGGATGTACACCATCAGAAAGGATATTCTCCAAGGCTGGATTTAGCATCAGAAAAAACATGATCGCACTTCTGCCGGCCAACGTTAACACGTTTCACGTTAGAATGTATTTTATCCGCGCGCACAATTTGAAAAGACTCCAACGGACACAGACAGAGTGAAAGACTGGATTTGTTCTCTCGATCAGGTAGGGTACAAGTGATTTAAAAACTTTTCAGCCGGTTCTAATTTGATTTTTGGATGCTGTGAATTTTTTTTAGCTAAAAAGACTGCCACTCCAGTTTAGCATTTATTGTTTCTGCAGTTAAAAAGACAAAGTTGAAAATTCTGGCTACTATCGTTATTTTAATAATTTCCTTATTTTTATTTTATTTATTGATCTGTCAGGGTTATCTTATCTAACTATTTGTGGCTTGTGTTTTGAATATGTTCCCCTGCACTTTATGCATTTTGCACACATTTGCTCATCTTGTGATTCTGATTTATTTCGTTTTGTATTTTTATTTATTAGAAAGGTATATTCTGTTCTAATTTAATTTAGTAAATTAATTGTTTATTTTTTCGGTGCATCGATGTTGTGCTGTAAGCCTGCTCGCACAGGTAATTTAGCCGATTTAATTTGATTTGCATATGAAATGCAGTGTGGCCTTTCTGGAGTTATTTATGTTATTTCTTAGTTTTATTGATCCAAAATGTTTTTATACATTTTCTTCTATATCTTTGTGTGATTTTCTGTACATCACGGCTTTGAAATGTTAAAGCCCCACCCCCATACACATGATTCGACTATTAGTCGACTATAGGCAAGACATTCTGATTCGACTATGAAAATCCATTGTCGGGGACACCCCTAGTGCCATGGATAAATAAAATGGCAAAGCCTCTGCATAGACAATAATGAAACTATTTTAATTAACCCATATTGTTGATGAAAATAATAAGAGAAAAATAAAACTGATAGTTATTATTTATAATGCATCAATGCAAACATAATATTACAACTTCTTTATGCACAAAATGACGCAAACGCACAAGTGAACTTGAACTAAGTTACGCGCTAGTCAGAATGTGTAACTCCTGTTGTAGATGTGCTCTTCCTGGTTCTCTTTATAATGTTGTTTATTTTTATTTAATTATAATACTTCATAAATAAAATAAAAAAAAAACATCTATTTTCCCTTTTATAAATGGAGTGCCACACAACTCACATAAGATTCACATCAAAGTCTGAAGAGAAATCTAATTGCAGGCCTAAGTATATACACAAGATTTAAGGCTTGTCACTCATGATTGTCAGGCTGTCACATACCTCCTGACAGACATGACTATGGCTCAAAATGTACATCATTTATTTATAATCTAACATCTGGTTAAACGATTCTGTCACTGATTTCGGCTCTCCAAAACCATTTCGGTAGCCGAAATTTTGGTGCATTGGTGCATCCCTACTTATAACGAGAGGATTTGCAAGAGTGCAGAACCCAGCACAGGACAAAAACTCGGGCATTTTGGGAGATAAGTGGATTCTAACTTAATAACGTCTGATTGGCCATTGTGTTCAAGAAATCAACAGATATGTTTGTGATTGGCTATGGCTACATTGCTCAACGTTGCAAGAACATGTTGTAAATAGAAACCTTTGACGCTCAAGAACGCAAATACCATCTTGTTTGCCAATATGATATTATTACGGAGAAAACTGATCCTAGACCAGCAGTTATGGGCAGCTTTTCCCACTGAAAGCAATCACAAGCAGCAGCAATCAGTGGTTTGAGCCATACAATTCCACGCAAGTCTCAAGTCTGTGGCCAGAGGAAGGCTAAGCCTATGTGTACTTGCTTGACACACTTCATTTGTGTTTCAAAGGTGAAATAGAGTTTCATGAGGTTGGAACAACATGAAGAAGACTAAATGATGACTGAGTTTTCATTTTAGTTTGAAGTAACCCTTTAAGGACTCGCTGACAAACTACTGCAAAAAAAAAAAAAAAGCACTGAATCAGTCCACATTTCAAATCTCTGGCTGTTCGTACACAGTCTATATTATTAATTGAATTGTCAGACTGTACCACCTCTTTCTGACTGATGACTGGTCCTAACAGTCCTCCGGAGCTCCAAGTTTTCTCCACAACTCCTGTGTTCCGGCTGTTATTTATTCTGCTGCTGGCTGTTTTTACCTGTGCCAGAATACTTGGTCCAGCAGCAGCTCCCTGTCTCCAGACCGCTCTTCATTGTCAACGGAGGAGTCATCTGTGAATGTCTGAGGTGGCATGAGCAGGTATTTTACTGGTACATCTATTGTGTAGAGATTAAACAGGGACTGAGACAGGACAATTACCTGAAGTGCCACAATATTATCTGACAGTAAGGTGCTGCAGAATAGCCCCCAGGGAGTGATTCCCACTCTACTCCAGCTTCTCAGTCAAGTCAAGTCACCTTCATTTATACAGCGCTTTTAACAATATGGATTGTTTCAAAGCAGCTTTACAGTGATAATAGGAAATTACCATAACAGATTGTTTAGGCTTTACAACAGCTCTAGGATAAAGTTATTGTCCAGCTAAAGTTAGTTTTGATTGATTGATTCACTTTCATTGCGAAGATCATTAGTTATTAAAGGGGTGGTTTGGGATTTTTGACATCGGACCTCATTTTTAAGTCAGCCTGGTTGTTATTCATCAGTGGAGACATTTAAAAAAAAAAATTATCCAGTCCTTATATTTGGATAGTTAGCCGATGCTAGGCTAGCGCGAGTCAAGGGTAGATGTTAGCCAGCCATTAAAAACCGTTTTACCCACTCCACAGTGCACCAAACGCAAATCAATTATAACACTAGACTATCGATGCAAATGTCCGTTGAGAGAATAATGTTAGAAATCAAACTTACCTTTCATCACATTGCATTAGTTATAATTTGTTCCCTGTAATCATAAGCCTTGTCTACAGCAGCAGCGGAGTGATATTGATTACCTAGGCAACCGAGTGAGCCGGTACACACATGTACTGCACACACTGTAGTGCGCTTCTTTTCTGTGCTTACTTTTTGCCGCATTACTAACTGGAGCAAAGTAAAATTCCGCAGCTGCTGAGAAACTAGTTCCTTTGGGATCATTGAGATGAAAGGTAAGTTTGATTTCTAACATTATTCTCTCAACGGACATTTGCATCGATAGTCTAGTGTTATAATTGATTTGCGTTTGGTGCACTGTGGAGTGGGTAAAACGGTTTTTAATGGCTGGCTAACATCTACCCTTGACTCGCGCTAGCCTAGCATCGGCTAACTATCCAAATATAAGGACTGGATAATTTTTTTAAAAAAATGTCTCCACTGATGAATAACAACCAGGCTGACTTAAAAATGAGGTCCGATGTCAAAAATCCCGAACCACCCCTTTAAAGGAAAATGATATGAAATGATAAATTACTATTTGTTCATACACAAAAAACAATACATTTATCTCTTATTTGACATAATATCAATGTAGTTACCAAAGAAAATGGCTGAAAATTGCAGAAATGTGTTGATTTCTGAAGGGTCCCGAAACACCAGTTTTGGGGTGACTTTGTGTGAGGTCCCCTGAGACAGCATGCACATGGTTGGGGCTAACTCAACATTGCCAAATGTGATTGGTATGCAATAGAAAATGCCAGGGAAGTAACAAATCACTGGATTGGTTAAAATAATAAGCAGCATAAAATATTATTTTCTTTACTTTTTTTAATTTGACTTCAGAGTTGAAAGTGGGCTTAAAGGGTACATGGGCTTAATGGGTACACTTACCCAATATCTGTTTTTTATTTGTTGAACATCAATTAAATGTTTACCCTTAGATGGGTTTGGAAGTTTTTTATATTTCCTAATTCCTAATTTCCTAGCTCTAAGAGGTCTCAGGGTGCTGACGAGGAAGTGAAGGGGCCCATCTATTAAAAATAAACAAAGCTTGTCACTCCAAATCATTCTCACGAGAACAGCTTGTGCAACAACACAAAACCAGAGAAGGTGAAAGAAACCAAGGGGAGATAAAAGTCCCCTGACAGTCCTTGGGATTTTTCCTTCATAAGACCTGAGGTTTGACAGCACTCCCTGAGTGCTTAGGTTTTCACTCTCCACTGCATTTGTTTAATTGAAGTGAATGACTTGGTGCAGGGCTCCAAATGTATTCCACGTCAAGAGAAAATCATCACACACAGGGTTCCAAATATAGCATCGCAGAAATTAAAGAATTTAAATTTTGGATGTAATTTGACTTTTGACCAAATTTGCAGGTATCATAAACTATTGGTCAATGCACTGTCAATACATCAAACTGTCAAAATCAGAACTTTCAGCATCCGCCAGTATCCATATATGACACTGACATCTTGGAGCCTGCGCAGTATAGAGCATGAAGTGTAGCCGCGGTATCAAGTCCCCGAACACACTTGTGCAGAATTGGTTAGTGCAGTTTACTGCAGAACAACTCATTATGTCGGTGTGAAATAAACAGTTATGTAAATGTAGAAATTAAAGTTAAAGCTCCAATCTCCTCACGAAGATCATGAATAAAGTCTGTTAGTGCCCCAATGGTGCCTGTCAATCATGACGTCACACCCCTGTTTCTATAGCATCAAATAAAAAAAAAAAAAAAAAAAAAATTAACACTTGAACTTACATCAGCGTGATAAAAACTACATAAAAAGACAGAAACCATCTTTGGAAAAAAATATTTGAAGTGTAATTTGATTGTTTAGTTTTTCTTACGTACCATTACATTACATGGAGAGGGCAGGGTTTATAACCTATACTGCTTCCAGCCACCTGGGGGTGATCGAAATATTTTGGCTTCACTTTTCAGGACTTGTGCGGCACACTTGTTGATGACGTGTTTACTTGCACAAGGGAGAGACAATGGGTGTTTCTCAAACGGAAGGCTGCATGTATCGGCTGCCATGTCATCAAACGTCGCTGAAGGCCATCTCAATTTGAACGATCCTTGGAAGGCAGCCTCCATTTCATGTCCTTCATTCGGCCTGTTTTGAAGGATGCATGGTATGTATCCTTTGTGGTCTTAAATCACCATTGCTTACATTGTACACCAATGTAAGCCACTGGGATACCACAGACAATGTCATTCACTGTATTGCATTAATTGAAAGCAGGTTAATATAAAATTTGTAATAAAGTATTTTTCCAAAATTAAGTTTTAATAGTATTTTCGTGTCATGGACGTGGGGGCGGGAACATGTGTGACATAGCCATGCACTCTTACTGGACCGCCTCATTCTAGCGTTTAATTGCTGAGGAGGAAACTAGCCTACAATCCTACTAGGAAGGACGCAGTCTCGGTAGGATGCAGCCGTCCATTTGAGAAACACCCAAAATGTCCCTCACATGAAATCACAGCAATATTAAACTACAATCATCCAATGATCCAATCAATTCCCGATGGACAAAATCAAGTGCCGCCCTAAATTTTTTCTTGTTCAAGAAGCTGTTACACTTGCACATACATCACAGTAGGGAAGAAAAGACTATAGCAACTTCCATTTCATGCCAACTTTAAGCACTAGATGTTGACAATAGCACCATTTACAATAGAATAGAACGGGATGGAAATTTGTCTGGCTCACCAAAACACTTTTTGGATTATTTGATAATCATGAAACCACAAAGCCAAGAAGAGTAGAATTTCAATGCTGAAGCTCAAGTCTAACAAAACGATCTGCAATCAGGTGGCACAAGGTAAATCTCATCTTTCTGACAGCTAAACCTTGATTGGATCTTTTCACCTGCTTGCACTTAAAAGGACTTGACTTGATAGGTCTTCTTCGCAGCCAAGTCCCCATTCAGTCCCTCACTTTCTCTCTTAAGGCTTCAAAGACATTGATTTGCAATATGAGAAATGTTGATAGCTAGTCCTACACAGTTACTGCCTGGCCTCATTTCATAATATGGACAATCCAGCCCATAGCCTATATTCACTACAATAGGCTACAACCATCCATAACCATTCCTCATATGTTTTCCATATTTCCAAGTTTTCCATATTTCCGAGATTCTATGAGAAGCACTGTCTTGCTTTCCAAATATACATAATATAAGGCTGGTTGAATTTCACAATTTAGCCTAATTAAAACATAATTTCAAACTAAACTTTGATTAGATTGTATTAAACAAATAAATAGGATACTGTTAATAAAATAAAAAAAACTTCTCAATAATAGTACACTGAGTGCACACACACACAAACAATTTACTTTAATCTCTAAACTTTATTTTTGTGTCATTTATGTTTTGCAGTTTTTAAAGTGTCAGTATGATAAGAGAAAATATTCCGCCCCCAAAAAATCTTAACAGATCATTAAAAAAAATGAAAGATAGTTACACTCTGTGCATCTCATTGTAGGTAGTAGAGTGACAGCTCGTTTTGGAAGAGACTTTATTTTTTGCAGTTCAAATTAAAAATACTTGGCGCAAAATGTAATATTTTTATGACTCACCGTTAATGCAGACTTCATACGACTCACATACCACATCTTCAAACAGACAACCTGTGAAAAAATTAAAAATAAAATCATCATTGGAATGGAAAGCCATAGTGAAAATTGTGAGGGAATTCATAAAAACGGTTTGTTCAGCCCCTCAGTTTTCTGCTGATCAGTATTTGGAATGCAACCCGCAAATAATCAGCCATGTACGACTTTTAATTTGTGCAGTAAACAACCTTTGAAATAACCTTATTTTTGAAAAAAAAAAAAAAAGCTTTGGTGCAACACTAGATGGCTGTCACTTTTAGCGCATGCAACAACACGATTGCGAGTGTGATATTGTTTCCAGTAGTTATACAATAGTTAAAAAAACAAGTTAGTATTGAGTAACTTACATTTGAGTAACACAATATCATCAATCTATTTTGCTTCACCAGCGCAAAAAGTATTTTCGTCGCTTGATAAACTTGTGGTTGAGCCACTGTAGTCACTTGGACTATTTAACGATGTCTTTACTAACCTTTCTGGGCCTGCAGATGCAATTACCTAGCAGCCTATGAAGGAGTGAGACAGCTCTCAGATTTCATCAAAAATATCTTAATTTGTGTTCCGAAAATGAACGAAAGTCTTACGGGGTTGGAACAACATGAGGGTGAGTAATTACTGATATAATTTTCATTTTTGGGTGAACTAACCCTTTAATGGTTCAGTGCAAAGAGGAGCTCTTGATTCTATTCATTGACCTCAATATAGAGTCATTCAATAATTCAGAAATAACGAAAAAAGAAAATGACAAAAAAAATATTGTAATTATAGAGGACATCATTTCTAGAGAGATTAGGCAGGATTAGATGCGAACACAGACTGCTGAGGCTGAACCGACCAGAACATAAACTGTGACACAAAACAGTTTGCTGTCTCCATGGAGACAGGACTGAAAGGGAGCTCTTAGGTGACAAGAGGAAAGATTACAAAGCTTTGTACATGTGCCAATGTGTGTGTGTCCGTGCACATGGCCAAGGGACTCTTTAGCAGCTGTCCTTTGATAAAGCACAAGGGAGAGACAAATGTCCCTGACGGGTAGAGAGAGAGAGAGAGAGAGAGAGAAAGAGAGAAAATCAGAGCTCTCATTTTGCCTTTCCCTTTTTCATTACCACATACATTTATTACATTGTTCACAATAGAGAAATGTTTCATTTTTGTCCTCCTTTCTCAAGCCTCTGAGATGACTTTTATAACCTACACATTTGCTTTATTATCCGTCTTTCTCTTTTCCTGTCTGTATGCCCTCACAGCTGTCATTAGTGTAAAAATCATAATTCATAAAAGAGCCAAGGTCCATGTCACTGTTGCCGACCCAAAAATGAAGAATCAACAAACTAGAGCAAAATAAAGTCTGCGAAACACCTATCTACTCAGAAAATCATCCTAAAAGATATTAGAGTTGAAGTGATTTGCAGCTATTGGCATGCTGAATCAGAAAGCTGGCTGTAATAAATGGCCTGTCAATGGTGGGGGGAGAGTCAGGGGAAGATTCTATTAAACATGAAGACAGTCCCACACTAAACTCTGCTCTACACACTGTTTAAAGCTCTGTAATTACTCCTGGGCACTCAAGTCTTATCAAACCACTCAGCCTCTTTTATTAGAACTTGTCAGAATTCTCATCAGCATTCCATATTAATTACCCCCGTTCCTCACACCGACGTCTGTCTGGATAAAGCGCGTTCTGCCTGCTCCTAGCTCCTAAATCAGGTCGACAAAACCATTTGTTATCTCGGAAGAGTGTCCACTCACGCAGGCGGCCTGTGCTTGTTGGCTCCTGAGGTTGACTAAAAGGAAACATAATTAAACAGTAATAGCTTTTTTTCTTTTCTTCATCATAGGGATAACAAGGGTCTCCCATCGCACAGCGCACTAAAGAGTTAACACTTAGGCAATAGATTACCATGTTCCACACTTGTTTTGTGCATTTTAGAAATTGTCAGTAACAATACTATATAATGAGAAGACAATATGTAAGGTATCATTAATTTTTTGGGGTGATTATGACTAACTAAAACCCAGACAAGATAATCAAGGTATTATAATATAATTAAAGCTTTTGCTAAGAAAACAAATGTCCAGACCATGTACAAATCAATTGGTCTAGCAACAAGAATTTAGTATTATTAATACTGAAGTCCTATGAGCTCATTTTTCACTTTCACTACAAACGATACATGAGACGCAAGCCACAAGGGACATGAATTTTGAGAAATTGATCCCTACCTCAATATTGGGTCTACATCAACTGTCTACTGCATAATAAAACAAAAAGTATTTTTCATATACATTTTTCCCATTGGAATAAAATTTGTAACAAGCTATAAGCCATGAACCAAATCAACCAGCTATAAGGTGAATCACAACATTACAAACTGATGCACAAAGTATTTGAAAATCTGTGAAAAGACAAAGGTACAAGACTGTGTCCTTAATGAGGGAATAAACTACAATTCTTTGAAGCCTTGTGAATGACTGATGAAATGTTGATTATATATACTGAAAAAATATATTGCTTATTGCAAGATTGAAGAAGTTGTCTAGGTGCAATTTGCTTGTTTAAATCCTCTTATTGATGGAGAGTTTTCGCAAAATCATAATGCAGTTTTTCATCAGGAACTTCACTGTTAAAGTCGGCATGAAATGAAAGCTGTGATAGTCTTTTCTTCCCTATTGTGACGTATATCCAAGAAAAATGGCTTGTGGAATGAGAAAAAAGGGCAGGGGCAGAATGTAGGGCAAAATGTAGGGCAGGACTTGAGTTTGTCCATTAAGAAGTGGTTGGATTGTTAGATTATTGTGGTTTGCTATTGGTGTGATCTCATGTGAGTGACAGGCTTTCTCGTTTTCGTGCCATTAAACACATTGTCAGAGAAGAGATGTCAAGAGGGAGGGAAAGTAATTTTGATTATAAAAATGCACAGTTAAATCATATAATAACAGGGTGGTGATGGCGCAGTGGATAAGACATGTGCCTTTGGTGTGAGAGACCCGGGTGAGAATCCACTGTGAGACACCAATGTGTCCCTGAGCAAGACACTTAAACCCTAGTTGCTCCAGAGGCGTGCGACCTCTGACATGTATAGCAATTGTAAGTCGCTTTGGATAAAAGCGTCAGCTAAATGAATAAATGTAAATGTGTGGGTGGTGTGGCGCAATGGATAAGACACATGCCTTTGGTGTGAGAGACCCAGGTTCGAATCCACTGACCAATGTGTCCCTGAGCAAGACACTTAACCCCTAGTTGCTCCAGAGGCGTGCGACCTCTGACATATATAGCAATTGTAAGTCGCTTTGGATAAAAGCGTCAGCTAAATGAATAAATGTAAAATGTAAATGTAAATTTCATGGTGAATTTAAACAAGTTTATACTGATGATTAACAACTTCATGGCTCACAGTAGGTCTGTCCATAAAGGTTTAAGTTATTGTTAAAAAATCAATTCCCTTGGAGAAAATTTATGTGATTTTTTACATCCAGAACTTGACTGCTGACTTTCAACATCATGCTTTCAGACATGCCGGTTGCAGTAATTTAGGAGGAGCTGTTTGTCGATTTAAAGTATTCATAAAACACAAGTTTCAATGGAGATGACAAACCCTGAGATGCCAATTGCATCAGCACGGTATCACACAGAAAGATCAAAATAAATTTTAAACAAACATTTAATTAATTCTACAGTTATCTTTTTCTAGCAAGCAACACTCTAGTACAGATTACATTTTGTGCTCGAGTCTGATGAAAATGTCCTTCTTACTCTGAGCCATAGGAAGCACACCAGGTGCTGAGTACATCTGAGTCTTCACCCCTCCCATAGAAAGATCCTTTGACTGAAGCCTACAGGCTGACATCTTTATGAAGAATCCATTTAACCCACCCACCACTCACACAGTGCCTCATTTCCCCAGAGGTTCAGTCTTTGAGGATGAACAACAACAGCAGTGTATGTGAAGCCTCATTCTATGGTGATTAAAGCAAGCCTGCAGAACTGCATACTGAATGATGATAGTATGAATTAGGGTTGGAAGATTTATACACACTTACATGTCTTTTATGGATATCCAATGCCTTTTAATGCTAAATAATTGTTTATATGCATTACATACTAATTCTACCATCTTAACTACATGTGGTGTGGAAATGGATTTTGGTGCGGTTAAAAATAACCGGTGCCAAGTGACCTGAATTCTGAAAAATTAATTCACATCACTATGATCCATGGAGGATAGGGGATTCTATTCACTTATGACTGTACTTGTTTAATCATTTTTCTCCTGGTATCATTGTAGACATTGTAGATGTAAATTAAACTAACTGCTATATAATTACAAATTCTGTCATTCTCAGCATATTTACGACGTGGTAGCACTATTGGTATGAATATGACATTCATCAACCAACAGCTTGTTGCGCTCTATAAATATTTAATAAGTGGAACAATATATAGTCTACTATATTTATGGAAGTGTTGAATATATGTTCCTTATATCATTTTATTGTAAACTTACATGGTAAATCATTGTATGACTTACTGTATGAAGTACCAAAAATATTCAGGTCCACATACAGTATGTTAATATGTTATAATTACCCACTCAAATATTTGTACATTCTTTAACACTTAAAGATGACTTAAACTTTAAGCATAAAATCATTTTGAACTTGAGCTTCGGACAAGCAGTGGTCATGAATGACGACTACAGGTAAAAATGTCATGGATCCTTTGGAATTATATGGATTTCTTCTTGAACCACAAAAGCAATAAAAGCATACTCTTTGTGTTTTAGTTTGTTATTAAACTTTCTTCATTCAATACTATGATATGGATTAGGGTCAGATCTAAGGAGCTACTGATGCTGATATCCAAAATGATTTATAAACTCAATCTGAGAAATGCTATATTGCTTTAAATATGCTAAAATTGTTAAATAGTTCAAGAAAGAGTCTAGATGTTTTATTCTACCAACAAGTAGAAGCTGACCTGTCATCTTTCAGGGTCACTTCATCCTGACGATCCTCCAAATTTGGCCAATGAATATACGAAAGGGTACATATTTTTACTATAGCCTAAGTTACAAATATCCTCCCTTTAGGGGTTGATAAAGTACAAAGGCGTCTCTTTTAAGGTACTACCCTAGTGACAAGCTGCTGTACCCTCAATTTTTTAATATCCTTACTGGAGGAATGATATGTAACAGTTTAAGTGTGTACCAATCATACAAAACATTTAATTAAGAGACACTATCTCTTCTCTTGTTATCTTAAATCAATCGTGACATATGCCAAGGACACAACTCTCTCATTCTACAACCTTATGTTGGCTTGTTTTCGGAATCACACTGTCCCTTGGTGTACCTTACTGAATGAGCTTTTAGGTAAAGCAAAGAGGCATATCAAGAAAAGACAGAAAGGGAGAGAGGAAGGGGCTGCAGAGAGAGGGAAAGGGGAAATGAGAGTGGAATGGAAAAGAAGCAGTGTTGTTTGCAGCTGCATACTCTGCCACACAGACAGGGTACATGACCTCAGTGTAAATTAATAGCGCATCTTGAATAGGAGAGTTTTGTGCTCACTGAGTCTCATTAAAAGCCACCTCAGTCAAGGTGAAGGCAAAAAAAAAAAAAACATTTAATAACACAATGAAAAGCGAGAACAAAAAGTCATAGCTAAAAAAACATTTTTTAAAGATACACTATGTAACTTTTTTGGTTCAAAATGAACAAAATTTAAATATTAAGACAGTACATTATTAATCCTTCTCCCAAACCATGTTTTTGTCTTACCCTGATTCACTATGGTAAGCCTATTATAAGTGTTATATTTTAGACCTGTCGGACCATGTAAAAATAAATTGTGTACATACTGTATGTCACTTGCCCGCGCGTGTCTTGTCATTTCTATAAACAGAGAAAAGTTGCTCCTGCTACTTAGCTGCATGTATGGTGTGGAAGTGTCATAGGTTATTTGTCACAACAAGTGAGAAAGGTTGATCAGCTAAATCTCAAACCTCAGAGGAAACACCCATTTTAAACAAACAAAGAACAGAGGAGAGTCCACTGGCAAAAAGAGAGAACACAACAGAGGATAGCGATAAGAGAGGGATTTGAAATGTTATAAAAGTACACAGAGATGCCGTTTTTATTACTCAACATGTGAGTAAGGTATTTTATTGAACAGATAAATTGCCATATACAGTGAGGAAAATAAGTATTTGAACACCCTCCTATTTTGCAAGTTCTCCCACTTGGAAATCATGGAGGGGTCTGAAATTGTCATCGTAGGTGCATGTCCACTGTGAGAGACATAATCTAAAAAAAAAAATCCAGAAATCACAATATATGATTTTTTAACTATTTATTTGTATGATACAGCTGCAAATAAGTATTTGAACACCTGTCTATGAGCTAGAATTCTGACCCTCAAAGACCTGTTAGTCTGCCTTTAAAATGTCCACCTCCACTCCATTTATTATCCTAAATTAGATGCACCTGTTTGAGGTCGTTAGCTGCATAAAGACACCTGTCCACCCCATACAGTCAGTAAGAATCCAACTACTAACATGGCCAAGACCAAAGAGCTGTCCAAAGACACTAGAGACAAAATTGTATACCTCCACAAGGCTGGAAAGGGCTACGGGGAAATTGCCAAGCAGCTTGGTGAAAAAAGGTCCACTGTTGGAGCAATCATTAGAAAATGGAAGAAGCTAAACATGACTGTCAATCTCCCTCGGACTGGGGCTCCATGCAAGATCTCACCTCGTGGGGTCTCAATGATCCTAAGAAAGGTGAGAAATCAGCCCAGAACTACACGGGAGGAGCTGGTCAATGACCTGAAAAGAGCTGGGACCACCGTTTCCAAGGTTACTGTTGGTAATACACTAAGACGTCATGGTTTGAAATCATGCATGGCACGGAAGGTTCCCCTGCTTAAACCAGCACATGTCAAGGCCCGTCTTAAGTTTGCCAATGACCATTTGGATGATCCAGAGGAGTCATGGGAGAAGGTCATGTGGTCAGATGAGACCAAAATAGAAACTTTTTGGTCATAATTCCACTAAACGTGTTTGAAGGAAGAAGAATGATGAGTACCATCCCAAGAACACCATCCCTACTGTGAAGCATGGGGGTGGTAGCATCATGCTTTGGGGGTGTTTTTCTGCACATGGGACAGGGGGACTGCACTGTATTAAGGAGAGGATGACCGGGGTCATGTATTGCGAGATTTTGGGGAACAACCTCCTTCCCTCAGTTAGAGCATTGAAGATGGGTAGAAGCTGGGTCTTCCAACATGACAATGACCCGAAGCACACAGCCAGGATAACCAAGGAGTGGCTCTGTAAGAAGCATATCAAGGTTCTGGCGTGGCCTAGCCAGTCTCCAGACCTAAACCCAACAGAGAATCTTTGGAGGGAGCTCAAACTCCGTGTTTCTCAGCGACAGCCCAGAAACCTGACTGATCTAGAGAAGATCTGTGTGGAGGAGTGGGCCAAAATCCCTCCTGCACTGTGTGCAAACCTGGTGAAAAACTACAGGAAACGTTTGACCTCTGTAATTGCAAACAAAGGCTACTGTACCAAATATTAACATTGATTTTCTCAGGTGTTCAAATACTTATTTGCAGCTGTATCATACAAATAAATAGTTAAAAAATCATACATTGTGATTTCTGGATTTTTTTTTTTTAGATTATGTCTCTCACAGTGGACATGCACCTACGATGACAATTTCAGACCCCTCCATGATTTCTAAGTGGGAAAACTTGCAAAATAGCAAGGTGTTCAAATACTTATTTTCCTCACTGTAGCTCTCTAGTGTTCACTGTATTCATTGTTACTGAAAGAACCAGTGGCAGGAGTTCTTGCAGAGACTTGTTCCTCGGAGAACTGCCCTGGTTGTTTCTTGTTTTGCTTTTTAAGGTGTTGATTGTAAAGAATGTGTACTAGAGAGAACATTGCCACCCTGAACCAGGATCCATCACTGATGACAACCACAGCAGAACATTAAAAAGTTTAGTGGTGACAAATTATAACAGTTAAACAGTTAAATTATAACACTACCAGAATGAAACTCCCAATTAACAATTATTTTGTACTATACGTATTTGCAAATCATGCATATATTTAATTCTCAAAAGAAAATCAGAAAATGATATAGAGTGAGCATTAATAAATAGTAATATAAGCCCTCTATCCTCAAAAGAGGATAATTACTTAATTAAGAATCAATTATATCAATCGGCAAAGAACAATACTCCCAATTTTCTAGTTGCACGTGGCCGCCATTTTGGATTTCGGATCAGCGAGGGTATGCTAAGACACTTCCGGTTTCGCATTACGCCCGGTGCAGGGAGCCAGAGAAAGACAAAATTTATCTTTTATAGTTGTTTATAGAATCAATTATCACTTAAAATACTACTAAGATCCATATTACTATCACACGAGCCAATGGCAATTAAATGCACAGACGCATAGTCAGATTAATGAATGAAATACAACTGTTCACGAACAGAAGATTGAATTTGACTCATGCTGCATACACATACGCAATGACAATTATGCCTACTGTAAATATAGTTAACTTACAACTATGACTAGAGTTGTTTGCATAAAATGCACTGTGAACATTCACATGTTTGCCCTGTGATCGGCTACAATTTATCTCCATAAATACTATTTTCTCAATTCTGCGCATATATTTTTACTTTCTTACATCAATTGCTCAATCAATATTATCATCACATATTTTATATTTTCCTTTTTTACGGTAGGTACCACAAACAATTTAATATAGGTAAGTTTGTGTATATTTTACACAATGCATGTGCTGCTTATAAACACCAGACAGATTATTATTATTATTTATGGAACAGATCTTTACTCATCTCACTTGCATAAAATAAATGCAGTAATAGAAAGCATATAAACGCACAGGTGAAATACACTGAAAATTAAATGCATTTAAAAATCTGATCGGGTTGAAGTCATTCCTCCGGATCTTCTGTATCCACTCAGCCCGTCCCGCGGCGTCAACGGAGACCGCATGAAAGCTGACTTCTCTGTTGTAACGTGACGAAATGGTACCGGCACACAACGATTAAGTGCTGAGGCTGTCACCCTCTGAAAGGCAAGTCACCTCTCTTGAATCCTAAAAACTTGTGAAAAAAAATATCTCTGTGGTAATGGAACTCCGTCGCTGTTGTCTCTTGCTCTCGCTGTCAGATCACCGTAGTTTTCACTGGAAGTACTGGCCTCAGACACTCAAGTTCGAACGTCAACGGTCGCCGTGCACAGAGCAAATTGTAGCCGATCACAGGAGAAACATGTGAATGTTCACGGTGCATTTTATGTAAACAACTCTAGTCGTAGTTGTAACTCTATATTTACAGTAGGCATAATTGTCATTGCGTATGCGTATGCAGCATGAGTCAAACACAATCTTCTGTTCGTGAACAGTTGTATTTCATTCATTAATCTGACTATGCGTCCGTGCATTTAATTGCCATTGGCTCGCATGATAGTAATATGGATCTTAAGTAGTATTTTAAGTGATAATTGATTCTATAAACAACTATAAAAGATACATTTCGTCTTTCTCCAGCTCCCTGCACCGGGCGTAATGCAAAACCGGACGTGTCTTAGCATACCCTCGCTGATTCGAAATCCAAAATGGCGGCCACGTGCAACTAGCGAAAAAGTCAGGTCCTTCTACTTTTTTATGCTTTAGTATATAAAAAAGTAAGCAGTTTTGTACATTTGTACTTATAAATTTAGTTAAATTTAAACTGGAGTGATAGTTAATCAGGGTCTCTTTAACTCTTTAAATCTTTATGATGATTTATGCATTTAATCCACCCTGAACCACCCAGAACCACGTTATTTAAATATTTGCTTTGCTTTTTCTTTGGTCATGAATTTCCTAAAAAGTGGCGACCCAAAAGGATACAAAGCAATCTTAAAAGAACAAAACAGTATAAAAACAATTTCACATGTAAATTTCCTTGGTAATTGAAGCAAATAAACACAATAAGTACAATTCTCTATGGGAGTTCAAACTGATTAAATTGCTGCTAGTGGGCATGTACACAGAGCATCGCCTTTTCTTGATGAGTATGAAACTGCATGAACATTATACTCATCTTCAAATGTTTTAAACTTGTTCTGCAGAATAGGTTGAATTAAAGCAAACAAATGTGAGAGAAATTCATGCATTTCTCCTTTCATTGAGAATATATGATATATCATTTTTTATTCTCTTGTTGCAATGTGTGGTGTATGGTCGGAGCACTGACAAGCTGATCTTCCGCTTCTGCAACCTCTAAAGCAATGTTAGCAGAACTCATGTGTCTGTTTTTAGAAGTCAGCTTCTGAACCTGACGCACAGCACAAGGACACAACTTCTTTGACTGACCCTTGTGAGGCCTGTTATGAGTGGAACCCGTCTTGGAAAACCTCTGTAAAAACGATACTAGGTTACTTGCGTAACCACGGTTCTCTCTAGAAGAGGGAACGAGTATTTGCGTAAGCTAGCTTACGCTACGGGAAAGTCATCTTTTCTCGAGATACTGAAGCCAAAAATTATCCTAATTTTTCATATATTGTCAACGCAGTGCAGCAGGCAGCACAGCAGAGCTAGAGCAGGCAATACTGCGCGCTCATTGGCTGCCGCGCGGCAACTGCTTAAGCCTACCAGTGAGCCCCGCGTGACGTCGCGCCCTCGCGCGTCACAGCCCGCCATAAGGGGCGGCGTCAGAGCGTATATAAGGAGGGCTCGGAGGCTGAAATCTCTGGTTTCTGTCGAATGAAGCGACATTAGCTCGAGGCGTGAGCACGGCAGGGAACGCAAATACTCGTTCCCTCTTCTAGAGAGAACCGTGGTTACGCAAGTAACCTAGTAGCGTTCTCTTACGAGAGGTTCTCTCGTATTTGCGTAAGCTAGCTTATGCTACGGGAACCCTATTGTCAACGCCGTGCGCGCCTTACATCCACATAACATTCCCGGAGCCCGGGAAGCATAAGTGGAAAAAACGGGTGGCCAGCGGGGCGGGCCAGCACACGTTCAGAAGCACTGATAGGGAAGAAAGAACGGCGCAGCCGGTCTAATATATATCTGACATTCCTCAGTGCAGCTCAACCAGGAGAGCTAAATCGAGTGGCTAGCCTGTGCACACATGAACAGGGCATATACTCGACTAGACTGACAAAAGTTTAGCCTGCAAGGCGGGAACTTCCAGGTTATAGAACCTAACAAATGTAGAGGGGGAGGCCCAGCCTGCCGCCATACAAATGTCCTGAATGGAAATTCCTCTGGACCATGCCCACGACGAGGCCATGCCTCTGGTGGAATGAGCCCGTATGCCCAAGGGGCATTGCAGGTCTTTGGACGCATAGGCAGTAGCAATAGCGTCGACTATCCATCTGGATAACGTCTGTTTCGAGGCGGCGGAACCCTTGGTGCGCCCTCCGAACGAAACAAAGAGCTGCTCCGAAAGCCTGAAGGCGGCGGAGCGTGTGACGTGATGCCTTAGAGCCCTAACAGGGCAAAGAAGACTGCTGTCATCCCTACTGCCTGACGGCAGGGCAGACAGGGAAATAATTTGAGCTCTAAACGGAGTACCCAACACTTTGGGGACATAACCGTGCTTTGGTTTGAGAATGACTAAAGAGTCATTAGGACCAAACTCAAGACACGTAGCGCTCACTGACAGCGCGTGTAAGTCACCCACGCGTTTCACTGAAGCCAGGGCTAACAGAAAAACGGTTTTGAACGTCAGGTATTTCAACTCCGCCGAGTCTAGGGGTTCGAAGGGATGAGCTTTCAGGGCCTCTAGGACCAAAGACAAATCCCAAATGGGCACTGAAGGCGGCCGTGGAGGATTCATCCTCCTGGCCCCTCGTAGGAAGCGTGTAATGAGCTCATTTCTTCCCAGTGCGCGGCCGCACGCCGAGTCGGCGAGCGCAGCAATCGCCGCAACATAAACCTTGAGCGTGGAAGGGGACCTGCCCGCATACAGAAGCTCTTGGAGGAAGTTGAAGACCTGTGGAACTCCACAAGATTGAGCATTCAAGCCCTTACCCGTTAAACACCGACCATTTAGACGCATAGAGCTGCCTCGTCGAGGGGGCTCTGGACTGCGCAATCGTGTTAACTACCCCTTCTGGCAGATCAACGAATATCCGTTGATTACCCACGCATGCAGATACCAATGCTCTGGGTGGGGATGTAGAATTGAGCCCCGGGCTTGAGAGAGAAGGTCTCTCCTCACCGGGATCGGCCACGGGGCTGCATCTGACAGCGCCGTCAGCTCTGGGAACCAAAACTGGTTCTCCCAGCGCGGGGCTATGAGGAGCACCGCGGAGCGTGCCTCCCTGATCTTTGCTAACACTTGCGGCAGCATCGAGATCGGGGGAAACGCGTACAGCGGGCAGCTGGGCCAGACTTGGGCCAGCGCGTCCTCGCTTTTTGAGAAGAACCTCTGGCACTGAGCATTCTCGCTCGTGGCAAAAAGGTCGACTTCTGCTTTGCCAAAGCGACGCCACAGCATTTGTACTGTCTGGCCGTGTAGAGCCCATTCCCCGGGGGGAACGTTGTCTCTGGACAGCCTGTCTGGTCCGTCGTTCAGGCGACCGGGCACGTGTGCGGCTCTCAGCGAGCACAACGGTCCCTGCGCCCAGATCAGAAGACGCTCTGTCAGAGCGCACAGAGTTCTGGATCTGGTTCCGCCCTGACGGTTCACATAAGACACCACTGACATGTTGTCCGTACGGACTAGCACGTGGTGCCCGTGCAGATACGGGAGAAAGTGTTTGAGCGCCTTCTCGACCGCTAGCATCTCCAAACAGTTTATGTGAAGGCTTTTCTCCTGGTCTGACCAGTGGCCGTAGACCGGTCTGCCCTCGTGAAGCGCTCCCCAACCCGTGTTGGATGCGTCTGTTGAGATCAGTTTGCGGTGAGAGATCGCTCCCAGCGTCACTCCCTGCTGGTACCAGTCGGCTGCCAGCCAGGGCTGCAGGGCTGAAACACAGCCCTGAGTCACTCTGATTCGGGCACAGCCTGAAACCCACGCTCTGCGGGGCGCTCTCGCATTCAGCCAGCATTGAAGCGGGCGCATTCGTAGCAGACCCAGCTGCAGAACTGCTGCGGCTGACGCCATATGGCCCAACACGCGCTGTGTCGACAGCCTGGCCGTCATGGCCACCGAGTCCAGTTCTAATCCCAGAAAGGATATTGACTGGCTGGGGGATAGCGTGCTCTTGGCCCAGTTCACCGAAAGACCCAGGCTTTCTAAATGACTGAGTAGCGTCATCTTGTGGGAAGTGAGCTCTTCCTCTGACTGTGCTATAATGAGCCAATCGTCCAGATAGTTCAGAATTCGCATCCCCTGTGATCTCAGGGGAGCGAGCGCCGTATCCATGCACTTCGTAAATGTACGGGGTGCCAGGGATAGACCGAACGGAAGGACGGTGTATTGATATACCTGGCCGTCGAAGGCTAATCTCAAGAATGGCCTGTGACGGGGTATAATCTGAATCTGAAAATATGCGTCTTTCAGATCGAGAGAGATAAACCAGTCCCTCGGGCGAATATGCGCGAGAATTTGTCTGGTAGTGAGCATCTTGAACGGCCGGCTCATGAGAGCTTTGTTCAAACATCTCAGATCTAATATAGGTCTGAGCGCTCCGTCCTTCTTGGGAACGAGGAAATAACGGCTGTAAAAGCCTGCCTCGTTTAAAGAAGGGTGAACTTTCTCTATAGCCCCTTTCCGCAACAGATTCGCTATCTCTAAGGGCGTCTGTTTGCAGGCGCGCATGTATTAAAACAGGCACGTTTACTGCAGTAATAGTATTTCCAGCCGCCTGAACTTAGAGGGGACTGAGAAATATGCAAGAATTGGAGGTAGTCTGGCCTAGGCGGGACGAAAACACTCACTCTTCCTCTTTTCGCCGGTGCTCGTAACGTCCGCTCTGATATCCCTTGAGAACGGCGCAGTTGCGCGGCTCGAACAAAGGGAGAGAGAGCGGGAAGATGTCATCATGCGGAGACATCGTTTGTTTGCAGGCGTGCGTGTATAAAAACAGGCTCGTTTACTGCAATATAGATATTTCTAGTCGCCTGAGCTTAGGAGGGGACTGAGAAATGTGCGAGAACGGAGGTGGCCGGAGAGTGACGCGCGCGACCGACACACGGGGTAGCTTTCTTATAACGTAAAGGAAACCAGCCCGTGACTGTCTACTTCTGACATCCCTTGTGAGCGGCGCGTTTGCGCGGCTCGAACAGAGGGGGAGAGCGCAGGAAGGGGCGTGCGTCATCCGCGGGGGGTAGCTTTCTTGTAACGTAAAGGAAGCTATAGCCCGAGACCGTCCATTTCTGACATCCCTTGTAAGCGGCGCCGTTTGCGCGGCTTAACAGAGGGGAGTAAGCAGCTGTCTATGAAGCAGCGCTGTCTGCTTCATCCCCTGAGGCGACGGCAGTGCGGCCGAAACCGGCCGCTGCGCGTCGGGAGGTGGGGGGGAGAAGGAGATAGCGAGGCTCGCGGGAGGGGCTCCAGCGAGCGCTCAGCTGCTGCATCCGCGGACGGAGAAACAGCGGAAGCGTCGAACGTGGCGAGTCGAGCCCGCGGGGTCAACTTCAACAGTTCTTCGCAGAGTTCGCCGCCGCCCGAAGTAAGGGCGACGGCTGCGCGGTCACGACCCAAGCAGAGAGCACAGAACACAGGCGGTCTCTGTCGCTGAGGTGAGAGCGCACACAGGAATTGTGAGGCATTTTGCAACAAACACCTCTGCTCTTTTAGTAGTGTCGTGTGAGCGAACACACACACACACACACACACAGAGCAGAGAAAAGGATATATGTCGCCGGATAGCTGAGCTGGCATGGCAGGCTGAAGGCGGCGAGAGATCGTCCGGCTTCCTCAGGCGCTGTCCTAAGCTGGCTCGGTGCTTTTTCGACGGCGGCGGCTTCTCTCGGAGAACAGCGATGCGAGCGCTTCGCTGAAGAGACAGAAATCAGAGATTTCAGCCTCCGAGCCCTCCTTATATACGCTCTGACGCCGCCCCTTATGGCGGGCTGTGACGCGTGAGGGCGCGCGCGCCCTCATTGGGCGTGACGTCACGCGGGGCTCACTGGTAGGCTTAAGCAGTTGCCGCGCGGCAGCCAATGAGCGCGCAGTATTGCCCGCTCTAGCTCTGCTGTGCTGCCTGCTGCACTGCGTTGACAATATATGAAAAATTGGGATAATTTTTGGCTTCAGTATCTCGAGAAAAGATGACTTTCCCGTAGCGTAAGCTAGCTTACGCAAATACGAGAGAACCTCTCGTAAGAGAACCCTCAGTTTCAGGGTGTTACCAATCTTCTTATAGCCTAGGTCAACTTTGTGGAGAACAACAATTCTAATTCTCTAATCCTTAGAGAGTTTTTTGCCATGAGGTGCCATGTTGAACATCCAGTGGTCAGTATGAGATAATTGTACTCAAAGCACAAATTTTAACTGCTCTAATACAATATATAACAGTTTGTATGGTCCTGTCAAGCAGACAAAAACATGAACATGATGAATAGGACATGATGCATTGCATGGTTAAATGACGTACAGCTATTATCACCTAGGGTGTACTCACTTTTATTGCCAGCTATTTTGACAATAATGGCTGTATGTTGAGCAGCACATGACTACTCTAAAATATATCCAAGTTTCACTTCTATAGTATTGTCCCTTGAGAAGATATACTAAAATGTTTGCTGAAATGTGAGGGGTGTACTCACTTTCGTGAGATACCGGGCCCTATTTTAACGATCTGAAACGCAAGTATCAAACGCAAAACGCAAGTAACTCACTTTTGTGAGATACATACATATATTCTAAATGAAAGGAGACATGCATGAATTCTCACAATTGTTTGCTTAATTCACCCTATACTGCAGAACAAGTTTAAAACATTTAAAGATGAGTATAATGTTCATCGGGTTTCATACTCATCACATATATAAATCAAACCTTTCATTGAAGTAAAAGAATTGAAAGTTTTTTCTCCAAAACACGTTGGCCACAATTATTGGCACCCCTAGAAGTAAAATATCTCTTTAGTATATTCCCATTAAAATTTACCTTTTTTTAGCGCACCAGGGTGACTAGAAACATGAAATTGTCTAGCTATGACTTATTTATGACTTATAGCTATGACGAGTTTAAATATGAGGAAACATATTTAAAGAGAGGCCAAATTTCTTTAATCATCCATCACAATGAGTAAAACCAAAGAATATAGATCTGATGTGCATCAAAAGATTGTTGAGCATCACAAATTAGAAAGTGGCTGTAAGAAAATAGCTAAAGAATTGAAAATCCCCATTTTGACCATCAGGGCAATAATTAAGTAGTTCCAATCAACTAAAGATGTTACGAATCTGCCAGGAAGAGGACGTGTGTCTATATTGTCTTAATGCACGGTGAGGAGGAGAGTTTGAGTGGCCTAAGACTCTTCAAGGATCACAGATGGAGAATTGCAGAGACTAGTTGAGTCTTTGGGCCAGAAAGCCTCAATAAAACTCAAACAACCCCTACATCCCCACATGTTGTTTGGGAGGGTTTCAAGAAAAATCCTCCTCATTCATCCAAAAACAAACTCCAGCATATTCAGTTGTCAGACACGACTGGATCTTCAAACGTGTGTTACGAAGCACAAAATGCCATGACTGTCCCAGTTCCCTGACCTGATGAGTGGAGTGAACTGAAGAGAAGAAGCACCAACATGGATCTGGGAATCTGAAGGATCTGGAGAGATTCTGTATGAAGGAATGGTCTCTGATCTCTTATCAGGTGTTCTCCAAACTCATCAGGCATTATAGAAGAAAACTCAGAGCTGTTATCTTGGCAAAAGGAGATTGCAAAAAGTATTTAATAAAAGGGTGCCAATAATTGTGGCAAACGTGTTTTGGAGAAAAACATTTGGGCTATTTCATAATGTGATTTCCCCCACACTTTCAATTATTTTACTTCAATGAAAGGTTAGGCCTAGATTTGTGCAAATTTTTGTATATGTATAGCCTATTTTGCATAGCCTAGCCTAATAATTTAAATAAAACGAAGGTAATGATGTGTGGTAATTATAAAGAAAACGCAGAAATATTATTAAGTATTGATGGTGTTGCATTAGAAATAGTGTCAGAAATTAAATTCTAGGGAATAGGGCAATAACTATAAAAGTTCACTACATACCCTCTTCTTACTCCAAAAACGAGCAGTTAGAATCATACACAGGGTGGGATATTTTGATCACACAAACATATTATTTCTGCAATCTAAAATTTTAAAACTTTTTGATCTAGTTGATTTTTATACTGCTCAATTTTTGTATAAAGCCAACAAAAATGATCTGCCGGGTAATATTCAAAAGTTCTTTATAGGAAGGGGCTATAACCTGAGGGGATGTGGTAACTTTTAAGTCCAGGCGGTGAGAACCACCAGGAAAAGTTTGTGTGTGTCTGTGTGTGGTGTCAGACTTTGGAATGGTTTGGGCTGAAATATAAGGCTGAGTGAGGGATCTGGGTGTTCTTGTGTTTGTGATTAGGGGGTGCTGGTTATTGTAAAATAACGGAAGTATTGATAATTATAGATGGTTCTTATTATTTATCTTGATATTGTAAATGGTGACAATTACAATAGAGCGGGATATGTATACATAGCTGAGTAAATAATGATGATTATTATTATTTATTATTGACATTACTGTTGTTATTGTAAAACTGTGATTAAACAATGTGCTATGATATGGTTATTTTATATATGATGTGATTATTATAAATATCGGGACAAATTTGAATGTTTACGATAATGAGGATTATCATATAGCATTATTGTGATTATTGAGACAGCTTAATATAACTGTAAGAATCTATAATATCAAATAAATATTATCAAAACAAATAAATAATTATTAATTTAACTGTTAATGGCAGCGGCTATATGGGGTAATATATGGGAAGGAATTGGGGGTGGGAGCAAATAAGTTATACTTATTTCCACTCCTTTTCGGGCAACTATTATTAGTGTAAATAATGTAGGCCTATGTGGATATGTGTATCAAAATTGTAATGTGTGTGTGTGTGTACAGGTACACATGTGTATATGTAAATGTGTATGTATATATATGTGTATGCGTATAGTTATTATTTGTAATGTATGTGTGTATGTATATATGAAGAGTTCAGATGCAAAAGCCTCTAAGTGCCATTCTAGAATGATCATTTTTATCAAGCTTGAATATTAAAGTTCAGTAATTTCACTTAAATGACAATAAATAGGTAATTGTCATTGCCATTTAAGTGAAATTACTGAACTTAAATATACAAGCTTGGTTAAAATGATCATTCTAGAAGAAATTTTCAGATGGCACTTAGAGGCTTTTGCATCTGAACTCTTCATATATATATGCATATGTATGTATATGGGAGATACTGTATTAATATATATGTATATATGTATATTATTTTCTTTTTTTTGCTCGAAATAAACTTCAATCAACAATTTTTATTTTTTACAGCCATTTTTGATCATATTTACCAGGGCTGCCATTAATGCTGACCACAAATGTATATAATATACGTTTGAACCAGGGAAAGCAATTACCCACTAGGGGGCTCAAGGCATCAACCTATCAGTATGAATTAAATATGTGAGAGACATGATGGGACTATGGGAGTCAGGAATAGACAGTGTGACCTTTCCCTTTGTCCTGCTGAATGATTTAGATGTATACACAAAATAGAGAAATGGAGGATAGAAGACGGACAGGGAGAGATTTTGCTATCATTTTGGAGTGACAAGAGCTATTTCTCCAAGGGAAAAAATACCTGTGGTCACACACACACTCTGACAGACCATCAAAACCAGAGGAAGAGATTAAACAGAGTGAAGTGAAACTCAACGCGGGGAATGTGAGAGAGAGATCTATCGTTCTAATTAGCCAAGTCAAATCACATGCTCAGACATGAGCGACAATCATTAAGGACAAGAGAGACCAACTAACTGTCAAATGAAAGGTCAGAGTGTATCACGTCCAGCTTGTGTTCTGTGTATTTATTTGAGAGAGATAGGAAAGGTTTTAATCACTTGCAATATCTTGCCAGTTGGTGTATGGAATAATACAAGTTAATTGTGTGTAAATAAAGGGTTCAATAACCGAAAGCGTTTATGGGATAATTATATATTTTTAAACCTGTCCTTTGTCTTATAATTTCATTAGAATTTTTATAAAATCACTAACATAGAACATCTGTAAAAAGTACTTAAACAGCTTTACAGCACAAAATAATGCACACATTTTAACAATATTTTTGTTATTGTTAAAATGTGTGCATTATTTTGTGCTGTACAGCTGTTTAAGTACTTTTTACAGTTGATCTAATATCATGTCAACGCCATTGTTAAATTGGATGTAACTTGAACCAAGAAAACATGCATTATGTCTATAGCTAGGCTATACTATTGAAACACTGAGTATTAAACATTTAGGGTTTGTCCCCATTTTCTTCCATTATAAATGCCTCATTATTATTTTTGTTTTTGTTTTGTTTTGTTTTTTTTAAATAAAAAAAGAACATTAATAAAAAAAAATAAAAAAAAAGCTTTTTAATTATTCAGGAAATTTATTATTTTTGTGGTAATTAATATTTATGCCACAAGTGCTGTCGATTGAGATTTACTGAACTCAGAATATTCCTCAAGATTCTCCTGAGGTAAAAATGAATTTGCATCCAGTACAGCAGTGGCCTGAATGTCCATTACCTAATGTCCTCAATAAGAACCCAACTATTTCAGAACACTGTGCCATAGTGCAAAATAATATCTGTTAAAGTGACTCATTGAGAAGGCAAAATGTGCAAATGTCTTGCTACTCAGCCAGCGTGTAGAAAAGATCACACAGGCTCTCAAAAAATTACAATAGCAATTGTCAGTATGTACATACTGTTCTGACTTACCAACTGAAAACCACAAAAGTTGTGAGTCAGCCTGGATGAGAAGTGAAATAAATGCACTGCTAGGCTTAAGTTTGATGAATTGATGTCAACCCGGGCATTTGCACGCGATGCATGGCAAAAGTCCTAAAGTTTTGTGCGAGTGGTTCATTACTTTCCTTCTACAAATATAGTTATGTTGAGTTGAATTGCAAAACAACTCTGGCACTATCTAAAAACTAAGGAAACTTCTGGACTGAATCTAGTCTAATGAAATTACTACTTCTGTAGTTCCCCTTCGTCAGTTCACTATTACGTACGTCATAACTGACGAAATGGGGATCTCGCTTGAGAGACCAATCTACTTTGAGTGTAAACTAAACAAGCCAATGCACATTGGCATGAGATAATTGCACCAGCTGCTGTGCATCGCAGCACGAGCATATAATGAGCAGAAGGTGCGTTGCATCTTTGTCTTTTGCTTCGGAGCCAGACAGTGAATGCTGTTCCTGCTCTGCAATCTTATCTGAGAGTGTTTTAACTTCAAAAGACGAGTCTGCTTATTCAAGCATCTGAGATCGCTTCTTCAGCTTCTTCAAGCTTGTGTTGGTTCCAGGGTCCGAAATTAACACCCGCCAAGCGCTGGTGGATTTTTTCATCTACCAGTCCCCGTGGCAGGTGAACCAAAAAGTTAATTTCGGACCCTGGTTGGTTCTACAGCACAGACAGCGCTGGCTGCGAAATCAAAGAGAGCAAAACAGCTGTTTTCACAGCTCAGAATGTTACGCCTTCAATGAGAATGTGAGTGCTCACATCAGGCTTGCACTATCATCCTGTTTATGTAGCCGCGGTCATGTCTGGGTGCTTTCAGTTTCCTGATTTGACACTGCGTCTTTTTCAAGATGTCATTCAAACCGTGTGTTTCTGGATGCAGCCGTTTTCTGTCCTCATTTGATGGCCAAGATCACTGTTTCACATGCCTGAGCTTAAGCGTGTTGAGACTGCGTTTGTGGGTGGTTCATGTTCTCTCATGAGAGCATGACCACATTGGCACGTTGTTCGTCTCCCCTTTCTCATAAAGGCTTGAGCCGCTCAGCGTGCCATGTGCCGTCGAGCTGCCGGCTGACAGCGCGGGTTGTCACGGCAACCCAGCGCGCATCGTTTGGTGCTCTAGATGCATGGTTGAGACTCAAGTACCTCAAACGAGGTGGAGTCTCTTTGCCTATTCCCCGGTGGCCACCAGAAAAGGGCTACTTTGGTTAATAGCACTGGTGATCTGAGGATTACAGTGAGCGGTCCCCGACGAGACCACCTCCTTGGGCCCCTCACTACTCTAGCACATCGCAAACATGCTGAGACTGCGTTCGTGGGCACGTCGGCACGTTGTTCATCTTGCCTTTCTTACGAGGGCTTGAGCGCTCAACGTGCCATGTGCCATCAAGTTTGACGGCCACGTTCGCTGTCTCACATGCCTGGCAGCTTTCGGATGGGATTACTGGTCCTTCTCATGAGGGACCAAGCATTTCATTCAGGGCTCCAGGGAAGGATCAGATGTCAATCTCTGCATCGGAGAGAGGGCTGTTACGCTCTGGAAATGAAGATGATGCTGAGTTCCCACTATAATAGTGTGTGTGTGCTCATGCTGAATCAGATTCAGACTTGACAGGCACACTTTCCCGGGCTACTCTGTGGGCGCTGTGTGACGCGTAATCGCCTTGCCCCGCCTCTGTGCCTGCCTGGATGTGTGTGAAAAACTTTGGCAGTATGTAAGCATATTGGCGCCATTATGGCAAGCCAGACATGCCAAAATCTGCAGAATTTTTTTTTCCTCTCTCACTACCCTTAGTGGTGGGGCGGCTTTGCTAATTGCCTCTTCCCTGCATGTGATGGCCACCCTACAAGTCTGTGGAAAGCCAAAACATTCAATGCACGAGGGTAGTTCTGAGTCGGGGTTGAGCTGCGCATAGTGACTGACTGTGGTTTAAGTCACAGCGCTGGCCCTCGGTCAGACGATGTCCACACTGGTGGTCCATAAGCGCCCCAGGGCTAAACCTTGCAGAGATGCGAGACATAGCCAAAGTTCGCTTTCTTGATGTTCCCATCTCACGAGGTGGCCTTTTTCAGCGACACTGTTGGAGATTGTGCCCAGTGGTTCTCCACAGTTCAGAAGCAGGCTGAGGTAACCAAGAGCTTGTCCCAATGTGCTACTAGAGTCACTCGTGGGATTCCCCTCAGTCTGTTTGTGGCCAAGGGTGTCAGTCCCCTGCAAAAAAAAAAAAAAACCTCTGTCACAGCCAGCTCTACTGTGACATCGAGCCTTCGCAGGAAGACGGCGCTACCTGTCTCAGCAGCCCTGAGACATGCGACCCAGAGTCAGCTGCTCTTCCCTGGTGGAGAGCCTGGCGGAGAATCTTTTGTTTAATAAAATTCTGTTCCGCCGCTGGCATCACAGTCAGTGGTACACAAATTCTCAGTAAGAGTAGCTTCTCTATCTCTGGGTCTCAAGAGAGTACGGATGGTAGTGAGCGACGCTTCCATGCCTTGCCACTCCCATCCCCCTCTATCGCCAGTGGGCAGCAGTGTGTGGTTCGGGGACGCCACCAGGCCTTCCCACGCACCTTCTGCCCCACCCTGGAACCAGGTAAGTGTTGCATGACAAACTCAGACTCAGCTTCGGGCCGCCTCAGTGCCTCCCAAGCCGAGTCCCTGTGTTTCACCACGCTGCCCCACCCCGTGGTCCTGTTGGTTCTGCTTGCACTGTGTCTGGGAGCCTGGCAAGCACTTCCCAGCCTGTCTCGCTGACTCGTCTATACCATCAGACTCGGCTATGCGATTCAGTTCGCCCGGTGCCCACCCAAGTTCAGGGGCATCTACTTCAACTCTGTGCGGAGTCGCGATGTCTTGCGGGCAGAGATCAATGTCCTACTGGCAAAGGACGTGATTGAGCCGGTCCCTCCAGCCAATATGAAGACAGAATTCTACAGCCCCATCTTTATTGTACCCAAGACAGGCGGTGGGTTACGGCCAATCTTAGACCTGCGAACCCTGAATCGGGCCCTGCACAAGCTCCCGTTCAAGATGCTATTGCAGAAACACATTTTCGAATGCATCGGTCCCAAAGATTGGTTTGCAGCGATTGACCTGAAGGACACGTGCTTTCATGTCTCAATTCTCCATCGACACAGACCATTCCTACGCTTTGCGTTCGAGGGACAGTATTATAAGTACAAAGTCCTACCCTTTGGGCTGTCCCTGACGCCTCAAGTCTTTACGAAGGTCGTGGAGGCAGCCACTGTTCCACTCAGAGAATGTTCCGTTCGTATTCTCAACTATCTCGACGATTGGCTGATCCTACCTCAGTCTCGAAATCAGTTGTGCGAACACAGGGACATGGTGCTCCGTCACCTCAGCCTGTTGGGACTTCGGGTCAACTGGGAAAAGAGCAAACTCTCCCCCGTGCAGAGGATCTCTTTTCTCACTATGGAGTTGGACTCAGTCAATCAGACAGCGCGACTCACAGAGGAGCGCCTCAGCTCGGTGCTGAACCTCGGAGTACGATCAAGAGCAGGACAGCGGTCCCACTGAAACTTTTTGCTCCTGGGGCACGTCATCCACAGCCACGCCGCTCCGATTGCTTCATATGAGACCACTTCAGCACTGGCTTCACGGCCGAGTCCCGAGATGTGCCCGTCACCCCGCACTGCCGCCAAACCCTCAGCCCGTGGTCTGACCCTTTGTTTCTACGGGTAGGTGTTAATAAGTGTCCAGGCATGCTGTGGTCTTCACGGATGCCTCTGCCACCGGCTGGGGGGCCACGTAAAACGGGCATGCAGTTTCAGGTCTGTGGACGGGGCCTCAACTGCTTTGGCACATCAATTGCCATGAGTTGCTCACGCCTTGTGATGGGCCGCCTCAAGGAGCCGTTACATGGCAAGCACGTACTGGTCTGTATGGACAGCACTGCGACCGTTGCGTACATTAACCGTCAAGGTGGCCTATGCTCCAGCCACATGTCGCAACTCGCCTGCCATCTCCTCCTATGGAGTCAGAAGCATCTGAGGTCGCTTTATGCCATTCACATCCCTGGTGTGCTCAATCGTGCAGCTGACGAGATCTCATGACAGCCTATGCTTCCGGGAGAGTGGTGTCTCCATCCCCAGGTGGTCCAGCTGATATGGGACTTCTTCGGAGCCGCACACATAGTGTTGCCTCTCCGGACTCGACCTCTCCGTTTTACTCCCTGCACTGGCGCACAGCCGGCCCTGGGGCCTACGCAAGTATGCATTTCCCCCAGTGAACCTTCTCACACAGACACTGTGCAAAGTCAGGGAGGACGAGGAGCAGGTCTTGTTAGTTGCGCCGTATTGGCCCAACCGGACCTGGTTCCCAGAACTCATGGTCCTCGCGACAGCCCCTCCTTGGCCCATTCCTCTGAGGAAGGACCTGCTTTCTCAGAAATGGAGCACTCTATGGCACCCGCGTCCAGACCTCCGGAATCTCCATGTCTGGTCCCTGAACAGGATGCGGAGGTTCTAGGTGACCTACCCCAGGCGGTGGCACACACCATCACTTCCGCTAGAGCCCCCTCAACCAGGCACCTCTATGCACTGAAGTGGAACCTGTTCATTGGATGATGTTCTTCCCGCTGGGAAGACCCCCGAAGATGTCCGATCAGAGTCGTGCTTTCTTCCTACAAGATGGGTTGGAGCGAAGGCTGTCTCCCTCCACCCTCAAAAAGTATGTTACAGCTATCGCCACACATCACGATGCAGTTGAAGGCAAGTCATTGGAAAAGCATGACCTGATCGTCAGGTTTCTGAGGGGAGCGAGGAGACTGAATCCACCTCGCCCCCCCCTCTATACAGATGTGGCCTTTAAAAATGCGCGTCTCAGAGAAAAGAATGCCACGAGCACTTCCGAAATTCTGCGGGATCGTGCAGAAGGGGGATTAGGTGTTGGACGCAGGAAATACTAAAACCTGTAGATGGCAGTCGTGTTTCATGTAGCCATACTGAGTTGACGAAGTATGACGAATACAATGTTTTCTTTTGCCAGTTACATAAACAGTCACATATTCTTCATAAAAATCCGACTCAAACGCGCATCATTTGTCTTATTTTTTTTTCTGTGTACTTACAGTAGAAGAGATGTGATGTAGATAACTGAGTCTTATAACACAATAATTTGCGAAGACCTTTAAAGAGACCGAGATCATTTGCGAAATATCATTATCTAATTTTACATTTAGTTCATTTTTGCATCTTAACGTTTTAAATAGTTTTAACATGGTTGTAATGCGCTTTTCTGCATTACACACAGTACTTTTTATACTATCATGTTTCCCTTATAGGCGTCGATTTCGGTGGGGACGGTGGGTACGCACCCACCAGATTTCGTCATGAGTCATTTTGTACACACCACTTTTAACTTCAGTCCATATTAATTTGACTTTTGGTTCGATTTTTTTTACCGTTTTCAGTGGTTATGAGGAGCTAAATTAATTTAACCTGAGATGTGCGTTATATCGCTTTTTGATCATTCTTTGTGTTGTCGAATTTTGACACAGTTTCATTATTTGTTCATAATAATTTGATTCATAATTATGTCATTTTTTTCTAAAAGTAAAAAAAAAAAAAGTTTTTTCTAAAAGCAATATTCTAAAGAGATACAAAGACATTGTACGTGTACCCACCAGATTTCGTCATGAGTCATTTTGTACCCACCACTTTTAACTTCCGTTGACCGTTTTCAGTGGTTATGAGGAGCAATATGAGAGAAAAATGTTGTAATCATTGTCTGACACAACAAAAAAATATATAATATTCATTTTATTTTAATTTTCGTGTTCGCATTTATGAGGGAAAAAACAACGTGTCAGTTTACGGTTATGGACGTGAGCGCTCTAAAAGCGGCAATAAAAGTCTGCTTTAAAACTTTCACAGACCTCAAACAGAACAGCTGCCTTTCTTTAAATCGAATTTCGTTTTGTATTAATTATATCTTAATTTTAATCAATGTTTCGTGAACCAATTGCCTGGATTTAAGAAGTAAATATAGCAGACAATCACGACATTGGAGGCGCCGGCGATATCTCATAAATGAACCGAAACTCAGCGTGTAATGCACATTCACATTTACAGTGTATTTAGACACATTTAGACGCATTCATAATCATTACTTTTACCGGTTCTTTGTGGCAAGCTTTATGCGTGCGGTCGTGCGCTTGAGTGCGGCTATATTACGTAAACGCTCATGATCCATATGATATAAGTAGGCTAATTAAATTAATATAAATGGGCGATTTGTCCACGAATTACTAAATGAACAACTAGCCTAGTATACTAGTCGACTAGAAAAAAAACTTTTAGTTGAAAGCAGCCCGTATTCCACATATTTTCGAACCAGGCAACAGGACATCTGTGTTGAGCGAGGCCGAGGACCCTGAGCGGAATGAACGAGCGGAGCGGAATATTCAGAAATGTGCTCTCCACTCACGAGCTCACTCACGGAACAAACCCGAACCTCACTGTCTGCTGAACTTGCAGAATCATCAAAATATAATATTTTCTAAAGAAGAATTTTAAAACTTTATTGGTGGTAGTTGAGAAGAATTCCTCTTTCCATATCTAAATCATTTCGAGTGCAATATAAATGTATCATATTGTTATTCTTATTATATAAGAATAATACGTATTTTTTACAACATTTTTAACATATAGAGAATATAAGTTTAGCGTGTTGTGTGTATTTCCTAATTATAAGCTTTTGGTGAAATTGCAACAAAATTAAAGAGTAAAAGTGCATAAAAACATAAAAACATGGCGTCGTCTCAAGAAATATCTGCTACACACTAAACCACTGAAACCGACTCAAAACGATGTAGCCTAGTATACATACCAGACCAGGCACTGTAATTCTGCCACAGACATACACTAAAAACGGAGAAGACTTAAAGCATGCGCATAAACCTTGCGCGCTATACAACAATAATATTAGGCACAGTAGCTTCTTTTTTTTTCTTTTCTTTTTTTATCAAGAACTTTGTTGAACAATATGAACAACCATAAATGGTCTGGTACAAAATATGAGTCACGATATTCGATAGTTAACGGATGCATAAAGCTTGCCACAAAGAACTGGCAAAAGTAATCATGTGTCAAATATAGCAAGGAGACATTTTAATTGTTTACTAATCAACTAGTGTTTTATGTGTCAGTCAAAGATGTTGACAATGCTGACTCGTCATCTTCGCAGATATTGTGAACGTGCCTATAGAGAGAAATGCACACTTACATAAGAGAGTTGTCTGTTTATTTTCGTTTTGAATTGTTTTGTTTAAAAGTGGACATTTCAAGCTTTCTAGATACATTTCTGAGTTTCGGTTCATTTATGAGACGAGCTCAGTTCACGAGCAATGCAAGTTATATCGCGCCGGTGCCTCCATTTCCTAATTAAATCGTCTTAAATGCGTCTCCATGTGGACAGAAACCAATGTAATCTTCCTGATTTAATCACATAAAACACAAGTCTAAACACAAGCACCTTCTGAATGATGGTAACCACAAACCTCCAAGAGTTTGTAAACCAATTGTTTGTAAAACATATTTAATATTTACAAATTCAAAAAATAAATATGTTTTACAGTGTATAAATAAAACGACATGAAGAAAGTTATTTCCAAAATGTAATTAATTGCACAGTCTTTGTTTTAGCTGCTTGTTTTAGCTGCTACCAATTGCACAGAGTCAAGAAATTACAACCACCCACCCCCCAGGTCTGCCGATTCAACCCCCAATGCTAATCGATCTCCTCTCAGGGAATCAAAAGAAAACCGGTTTTTCCAGTTTTCACCAGCACGTGGGCAGGGTTTTAATCCCTTGCAGTTCCTTTGTTTAAATGCTATTTAAGCAAATATACTATACATACGCTTTAAGTTATTTCAAATGAATGTTTATAGCTTAATTTGTTGATATCGCGTAACTTAATTTGACATATGTTGATATAACCAACTGACATTGTAGATTCCATTGCATGCCAGGAAGATTATGCTTTGTTTTAAGTAATGAGCATTTACTATAATATAGCCGCACTCAAAGAACCGGTAAAAGTAATGATTATGAATGCGTCTAAATGTGTCTAAATACACTGTAAATGTGAATGTGCATTACACGCTGAGTTTCGGTTCATTTATGAGATATCGCCGGCGCCTTCAATGTCGTGATTGTCTGCTATATTTACTTCTTAAATCCAGGCAATTGGTTCACGAAACATTGATTAAAATTAAGACATAATTAATACAAAACGAAATTCGATTTAAAGAAAGGCAGCTGTTCTGTTTGAGGTCTCTGTGAAAGTTTTAAAGCAGACTTTTATTGCCGCTTTTAGAGCGCTCACGTCCATAACCGTAAGCTGACACGTTGTTTTTTCCCTCATAAATGCGAACACTAAAATTAAAATAAAATGAATATTATAATTTTTTTGTTGTGTCAGACAATGATTACAAAAAATTTCTCTCATATTGCTCCTCATAACCACTGAAAACGGTCAACGGAAGTTAAAAGTGGTGGGTACAAAATGACTCATGACGAAATCTGGTGGTTACACGTACACTGTCTTTGTATCTCTTTAGAATATTGCTTTTAGAAAAACTTTTAGTTTTTTTACTTTTACTTTTAGAAAAAAAAACGACATAATTATGAATCAAATTATTATGAACAAGTAATGAAACTGTGTCAAAATTCGACAACACAAATAATGATCAAAAAGCGATATAACGCACATCTTAGGTTAAATTAATTATATAAAAAACAGGGAACATTTTGTAAAAGCAAAACTGAACAAAATGCATACTTAAAATAATTGTATTAGGCTATGTGTTACCGAATATTTTATACCACTTCCCCATAATGTTGTAATTATTTTTTTAAAACAACATCTGTCAAACTGTCAATCAGATACCTCTTATCTGGTCATTTTTATTTTATTTTAGAAGTCATAACTGTTGATCACCCTTTGTATGGAATTTGTGAATATGAATATTTAGAAGATTTACAAACTGTCGGCAAGACCTCAAGCCAACCCCGGACATTCTGAGACTAACGTGGAAAAATCTTTATGCTTAATGCATTAAGACAGTTCAATTAAAATATTTATTAATAATGTAATGGCAAATCAGATGCGCCCAAAATATAAATGCTACGCGTTGTGCTGCAACATTACCTCACAAGAAATATCTGCACAAGAACAATCACACAAGAAATATCTGCACGAATTAAGAATCTGGGTAAGTCGCATTATTTAATTGCATTATGTTAGGATGATTTTAAAATACTGCTGGGTTTTTACAGGCAGAGTCACGTGTATTATGCTCACACTAAATTCTCTGTTGCACTTATATAAATGCGCATTGCATGCACAATCATCTTAATAGTTGTACAAAAAAGTTATGCGCTGGCAAGAACGTCCCTTTGCTGTTTTAATAAAAGCAATGTTAAATATTCTGCATGCACTCATCTCCTGGAAACCACAGCAATGACAAAGCATATAAAAATTCGTAAACGTTGTCCAATACCCCTTCTTGTCTTAATGAACCTTTTGCATTTACAAATATTTTCAAATGTCTGTATAATACAGTAGCCTACTGTAAATATTTGTGTCTATTACTATTTATAATTTATATTTTATTGTGGATGTTTTCTCACAATCATGACGTAATGTGAAGTAAAAGAAAAAATCTAATGTAAAGTTGTTTTTTATGCGCCACCTGGTGGATATTCTGTGAAGCGAAACACATTGAGGGATTTTTTAAGTAGGCCCCCCCGAAGCACTTGTAGAATTCTGCGAGACTCTACGAGACGAATTGCCGAATGCCGCGGGAGAAAACGCGCGTTTTTAAAGGCCAGATCTGTACCTTCTTGGGACCTGTCTCTAGTGCTCAGCGCACTGCAGAGACCTCCCTTTGAACCACTGCAGTCAGCTCAGTTAAAGATCCTGTCACTGAAGACAGTGACTCCTGACTGCTCTGGCTTCCATCAAGAGGGTAGGGGACCTGCAAGCATTTTCAGTCGACGAATCATGCCTAGAATTCGAGCCGACCAACTTTCACGTTGTCCTGAGACCCAGCCTGGATACGTACCCAAGGTTCCTACCACTCCACAGGACCAGGTAGTGAACCTGCAAGCACGGCCTTCGGAGGAGGCAGACCCAGTCCTGTTTTTTTTTTTTGTCCTGTCCGCTCCTTGCGGTTATACGTGGACAGAACGCAAAGCTTTAGGACCTCAGACCAGCTCTTTGTCTGTTACGGAGGCCAGCAGAGGGGAAAGGCTGTCTCCAAGCAGAGGTTAGCCAACTGGATAGTGAATGCTATAGTCTTGGCATTCCAGTCCCAAGACATGCCTTGCCCGTTCGGGTTGCGAGCACACGCGACTAGAAGTGTTTCTTCCTCCTGGGCGCTGGCTCAAGGCGCCTTGCTGACAGATATATGTTGAGCTGCGGGCTGGGCAACACCAAACACATCGCTAGATTCTATAGCCTCCGTGTAGAGCCGGTATTTTCGCCCCTAGTGGCCAGTAGCGCGAAGGACCCTTTCTTAGTGTCGGCTTGCAATGCCACTCCCGCCCCGCTGGACCGTATATATGCGTCTATTGCTCCAGTAGGGTTCTCCAGAAATGGCTAACCCTGTTAAGTTCCTCCGTCACCCCTGCGGCAGTCAGACATTGCCTGACGTCTGATGCCAGGCCTACACTCATATGCATTGTGGAACCTGTGTTAGGCTGGGTGTCCATGTAGCGGTCCCTGCGGCGACCCCATATGTGTATTCCTTCACGATTAGCTCCTCTGCGGACGAGCCCTTGTCTTTCCCTCGACAGGGTCTACTCTGTCGTCTCTGCAGGTGTTCTTTCCCCCATATAACTAGGCTGGAACCACCCCAGAGATATGTTGTACTACCCTGCTTGGCTAGTCAATATGTGTAACCGTCACAGTGCCTCCCTCTGGGGTAGGATGTGGCTTCTGCAGCATCCCCTTCTCCAAGGACACGCTTTCCAGCATTATCCAATAAGTCACACTGAGTGGGACTTGCGGAACATCAGTGACTGACCTTCTCTGCTTAGAGCTCCTATTTTCTGCCCAACACTGCGGTCAGGCCAGGAGACTCAAGCTTATGACATACGCCATAGTTAACTGACGAAGGGAAACATCTCGGTTACGTATGGTAACCCTCGTTCCCCGAGGAGAGAACGGAAGCGTACGTCCTGACGCCACAGTTGCTGAGCTCCTCACAAGTCAGGCTCCTCAGCGGAAAAACAAAGATGCTCGGGCCGCGATGCACAGCAGCTGGTGCAAATATCACATGCCAATGTGCATTGGCTCGTTTAGTTTACACTCGAAGTAGATTGGTCTCTCAAGCGAGATCACCATTTCGTCAGTTATGACGTACGCCTCCGTTCCCTCCTCGGGGAACGCGGGTTACCATAAGTAACCGAGACGTTTGCCTTGGATGCAGTTTTATGTAGGTCAGTGGGGAATACAAGATCTGCTCAGAAAGGATTGTGAAAAACACATCCACATCTAGGTCATTAGGGAAATAATACAAGAATTTACATAATACTTCCCAATTACTGCACACAATTTTGTTGAAGCAAGCATGATGGAATTTCAGAAATACATGAAGACTGAAAATGCATAACAGTCCTCTTAGCTGCTGTCCACAGGGAGTTTCTTCAATAATACATTGAACATATGGATGTGTTTCTTGATTGTGAACACAGTTCTTTGACTGGCCATTGCCACAGATTATGATTTGGTCTTTTCTCAATGTCTTTTCAAATGTTAAAATGTGCTCTGGGCCACTAGTCTTGATAGTAGGAGATTTTTTTAACCACCATAGACATTGAGGGACACCTACTGACTTTAACTATTATATAGGCTACCCCCCAATAATGAATATGTGGTTACAGTCTTTCTTTGTTTGTTATTTTATGGTTTAGAAATTCAAGTCTAGGGTAAAGTGACTCGAACGGACCTCAGTCAGGGTAAGTGGAATATTTAATTTTTCGCAGTGAAATTAAAACTGAGGGGAACAGTACATTCAAGTGGTTGCAACGTTTGTTTTCAGTCGTTGATCTCATGCGATTTAAAGAGTTTGGTTTCAGAGAAAACACACATTAAAATGACAGCAGGTGGGAGGTGAGGTGATGCCATCACTTGATGGATGAGATTTGAGTAATTTGCCAAGAGAGAAATCACTGATTAGGCTATTGCAAAATAGATTATGCCACTGATGATATATGAGAGAAGAAGATGCACACACACACACACTATTTGGGCTAAGTGTGGTATAATGACAGTCTGTGTTACCTGTGTGTGCCAGAATGCCAGACACTGTGGGGTGCTAAAAGGATGCTGGGATACACTCACAGATAACAGCTTGTGTCTGCACACATAAGCAGAAAGGAGGACTTTATCTCCATCTCACACTTCAACAAAGACAAATGACAAGACTGCACGCAGATACAAAAGCTCATCTAGCAAAAACAGGACGGGGATGACAGACACATTCAGCTCAAGCAGCGCTTCAAAAACAATGAGATTTCATACTGAGACAATTAGCAGTGACACTCAGAGCTTCATGAGAGTTTCATTGAGAAACAGCCAACAAACATAGACATTCCTAATAGGGGTGTAAATCGGACAGTTCATCACGATACGATACAATATCGATTCTCTCAGCCAGCGATACGACATTCTGCGATACGATTACGATTCGATTCGATTCAGAGCTATATCGATCGATTAATCGATATTTAGATATTATGTTCACACAACCAGTTACATTTTTATTAACTCACAAATGCAACCAAAATGAAAATTGCACACCCTCTCCCAATTGGGACATTTACAACAGAAGAGGTCATTTGCAAGTACTCTGTTCTCGTTTTCATAAATCGTGTTTTTTTTTTAAAGTAATATCAAACTGCAGCTGGGTTGTTTTGATTAATAGTAATGATAACTTAAAAAATACAGGTAAATTACCAAATTAACCCTTGTGCATTGTTCAAATTCACTACCCTTTTGTTATGTTCGTGGCTGAAAACAGCCACTACTTTAAACTGCTGTAAAAATGTATCAGATAAATATTTTTTTCATTTTTTTTTTTGAATAAATCTATTAATCAACCTCAGTCCTGCTCAAAAATACTAAATGTTTAAAAAAAATCAGGATTTTAACTCTTTAATTGCCAAATTTGTAAATGATGTCACTGATTTGGAAAAAAAAAACACACACAAAATGACTCATTTTCAATATAAAATGTGATTGTGGACTGGATTTTTTTTTACCTTTTATCACAGTCTTGGACATGTCAAAGATTAGAAACAACATTGGTTTTGATGCATTGTTAGTTTTTGTGCAGCATCAGATTTGAACTTTTTCTCCCTCATTTCTGTTCGTGGCTGTTTTTGCCCCATTGACTTCCATTATAACCACATTTTTTGATTGCAAAGACATGACACCATAATCATGCATTTTTGATTGTTGGTGGTTTTCCCTGTTGGGAAGAGGTAAAATTTGTAATTTTTACTGTTGATAACCAAGAAGCACCATTAACCCTTTACATAGGCCTGTGAAAAAAAAAGCTTAGTTTCTGGCTTTTACATGGAGTTATATGGAGTTTATATGGAGTATAATAGTATAATAAAGTGTGTGTGTGTGTGTGTGTGTGTGTGTGTGTGTGTGTGTGTGTGTGTGTGTGTGTGTGTGTGTGTGTGTGTGTGTGTGTGTGTGTGTGTGTGTGTGTGTGTAAATCAATAAAGCTTGTGGAAGGGCAAATCAGTTATATTTATTGTTAAATATAGCACTCAACAGCAAACTCTATTCAATGAGGACATATTACACCTTTGTGTCCATTCAGTCAAGTTTGATTTGTTATCATTAGATTCTAAATATTAGGAGAAGGCTACCATTCACCCAATTTTATTTATTGTCATGGTTATCTCAAATGGAGATTTGATTGGTCTTGTTTATTTGCTAATCATAATTTAAACAAATTAAAATACGTGTTGATGTTGAAGGCCATAGCCCCCACCATTAGATAAGCCTGATGAGACCCAGGCTGTGAATTCAGCCAGGCTGTCCACATCTGACCATATAATCTCTTTCTTCTAACCTTCCTGACAGCACCTTTATTAAATGCACTGAAAAGCTGAACCTCACAGGGCTCAAAGAAATAATCTCTCTCTTAAACAGACCTCAGTGAATGGCTTGGATGAGATATGGAGATAGAGGTAGATAATGAATTATTTAATACAAAACTGAATGAGATAAATGACTGTGTGTCATGTCTATCTCAAACTTTTTCCATTTATCCATGTATGTTTAAACGGGGGGGGGGGGGGGGACTTACAATAGCCTATATATAGCTATATATGTATTAAGGATAAGTTAAGCTCAATTTACAGCATAATACTTATATATGTGTCCTTTGATTTGTTTAACTTTACACAGAAAACATTAGTAGGCTAAGTAATTCACACTGAAATCATGTTAACACGCATGCTGATTACGCTTTGTGCCTATTGAAACGGTAAGTATTTTTTAAAGTAATCTTAAACTAAATAAGATGTTTAAGATTGTTTTTTGTTTGTTTGTTTTTTCGAAAAACCTTAAGATTAACTTCATGGATTTATTTGGTTAACAACCTTTTCAAACGTATCAACAGAACGAAACTAGTTCCCCAAAGGGGTAGAAGTACAGTCCAGCAAAATATGTTCAACGGACAGTGGATTCTGACAATATGAATATATTGGGGAATTTTGTCTTGAATCTGATAGTAAAAAAAAAAAAAAAAAACCTGAGTCTTGAGCAGAGATAGACTTCTGGGTCGTAAACATTCCGTCATAATCTATTATTACCCATCATTTTAAGCCATTTAATAGGCTCTGTTTTAGTTCACATTTTCATTTACGAACTTACAGGACAAGCATATTAGCTAGATTATCTATTTTTTTATTTTTTTATTTATGAAGAGACAATTTATCAGACTTGAACGTCACTTTTCAGGTTTAATCATGAATGTTTGTCCAATAAATAGCAATAAGCTTTGTGCGTTGTTACTTTTATATATGAAACAAAGTCTCAGCTTTCACATTCTGTCTATTTTATCACAAAATTTAAAAAATAAATACCGTTTTGCCGCTCTTTAATATGGCGCGAGAGATCACTGTAGCGCCTAAGTTGAAGTGAAGCGGAGCACGAGTGAACGCGATCAATTCCTTCCTCTTTACTACGTTACAGAATGAAATAAACATAAATGAACATCAAAAAATATGTTGAAAGATACAGTCCAACTTACCGAAATCCGCATCATGTCTCTCATGTAATCACTCAATCAGTGTTTCAACCGCAGAAAGACGTCAATAAAACAGCTTGTAAACACTCTGAAATGCCATTCGTTGACCATTAACTTGATAGTCAGCAAGAGCGCACTCACCACCAAGTGGACAGGAGTGAGAATTACAGTTACAAGGTACAATACATCACACTCTCAGTGTAATCTGTCAAAATGATGGACGGCTTTCAGATTTTTATGTCACTGCTAAAAAAAAAGACAGAAATGCATACAGACAGTTTTTGCTTGTGAAAACTTTAAACCGTTCTGCGTTGAGCAAGATTGTATTTTGTTTATCTTCATTTGGATTTTTCGCTCAATAGTATTCATGTAGCCTACTTGCTTCTGTAACAAATGCAGATCTATGAACTACAGAGAACATCAGAACCAATGACTAGGCTACTGCAATGCGGTCTATTTTAATGCTAAAAAGAGATACAGATAAAATCCTTCATTGAGGTACTTCCTGTTTATGCAGACCAGACAGGGTGTTTCCTACTCTAAAGTCTGTTTAATAGAAATTCAACCTCTAAAATTAATTTCGCACAAATCCTTTAAAATTCCAAGTTTCCATGTCATGTCATAGGCTTTCTTCAAAAAAAAAAAAAAAAAAACATCACCAAAATAACTTATAAGACAAACAAGATGGTCTGTACTAGTGATTCGACCTTTCCTGAATCCACATTAGGCATTACTTATGAGATGTTCAGATTCCAGTACTCAGACCAGGATGTCATTAACCATCCTCTCCATTGTTTTGCATAAGCAACTGGTTAAAGCGATAATTAATGGGATCTGGGGCCTGTTCTTCGTACGTCGCTAACTCAGTTAGCTGGATTTGATTGTTGGCGATTTGGCATGATCTTGGATTGTTTGGTTCTTCGACGCTCATCCGGGACTTGCTGTCATAGTAACAGGTGCGTAAGCTTAAACCTGCTTGGGAGCAGGCTTATTTCATGTAAACAGGATTAGACTGTGGCTTCAAGCGGAGCTGATACGGGAAGTCCAGCGCAGCGCGATAGTGCACTTTCTGAGATATATATTTTTTCTCGTGACTCATGAGATTGTCGTTTACATTATTAATATGTTGGAAACGCACATTTATTTTCTACTTGTCAGAGTCGGGCTTTAACTACAGCACAAACTGTTTGCATTGCCCTAAGATTATTTGCGAGTGGCTCTTTCCTTTACACTATTGGAGATGCGGAGAACTTGATGGAAAGTGCTGTCTGTCGTGTCATTCGGAGTTTACCTAGCGCTTTGAGGTTTAAAAAACAGTTTTAGGTTTTTTTGTGGCATTTCCAAGCCACTTAAAGGGGTGGTTGATTGTGATTTCACTTTTTTCATTTTAAGAGGTGTGTAATGTTGCTGTTGGTGCATGAACATTATCTGCAAAGTTGCTGCGCTGAAAGTTCAATGTAAGCAGAGATATCGACTTTTAAAAATCAGGAAGTTTAATGCCTACAAAAACGACTCGAATGGGACTACAACGAGGTACTTCCCGGGTTTTATACGTAACTAACCCATGCAAAAAAGGGTTAGTTCTTAGGTATGGGTTCTTAAGTATGGGTTAGGCCATACTTCTTCGGCTTTGTCGAAGAGGAGGAGTTTTAGTGGAGAGCTGTAGCCATGCTGTCGAAAGTGTTATTTTCACCCAGCTGTCAGGTCTTCTCTGTTCGGGCTTCATACGGACGCTGTAGTTCGTCAACAATGGCTAAAATTTATGTTTGATTATGTTCCTGAAAATTTCAATCGTAATAGCTCTCTGTGCTGCGCATTTTACGGAAGACAACTTCCAGAATCTCCACGAATTCAATGCCGGATTCAACAAGAAACTGTTACTAAAACATGAAGCAGTTCCAACTTTACAACCAGAGGCAGCAGTTGTTGGGCTACAACCTGTAAGTAAGACTTAATAATTTGAAATGTATTTGCATGTATAATTTCAGACATAATGTTTTAGTTTTATCAAGGACGTAAACAAATGCCAGCGCTGGCTTTAGTAGCCACTTACACGTACAAACGCGTACAAACATGTTGATCCTGAATTTGTAATTATGCACTAATTTTGTAAATGTATTTTCCATGTATATTTTATGACGATCGATTTGATCAAGAACGTAAACCAATGCCAACGCTGTTTGTTTATAGACAGTTAGTTCGATGCTATTTTGTGTGTATAAGACAAACGTGTATAAAGTTAAAAAAAAAAATATGTAGCCTAATCGCAACAGCAAACTTCAAACTGCTGAAGTTAAAACAATAACTTTCAAAAACGGTATTACTCAGTCATTTATTCAGTTATATTAAATGTTTAATCAGGAGAAAACCGTATCTCAAAAGCTAACAAGCAGCAGTAGCATTTTCAAGTAACAGCATATCGAAATTCTTATATAATAATAGTAGATTAGAATAGAATAATAATAAAAAAAAATGTACCATTCAGAAACGTTTTGTAAGAGCCGTGTTTGCGGAGGTTGCTTGACTCTCTTCATTGCCGCTTTCTGGGTCTGATATTTACATTTGACCGGTAAGGTAATGGGCGTGAAGTTTCCGGACAACATGCACTACGCAGTTTAGCCAATTACAACACACCGGCCCAACTAACCAATCTGAGCCCATTGCCTGTTTCTGAGGGAGTGTTTTCATAGAATCAGGAAGTCAACCGGTCGTTCAAATGACAGAGGAGAAAGCGGCTTACAATAAAGGTTAAATTTATGAAAAATAAGACTAAAAAATAAAATAAAAACCCGAAGACATGTTATATTGCACCCCATAAACACAATCATGCAAAGAAAAAAAGCAGTAAACCACCCCTTTAAAACACAATGTTGTAAAGCAGTTTTTTTTTAAAGCAGTTTTTTTTTTTTAGGCTATCATAATTTTTTATGAAGATCATGCAATCATGACCATGCCGATTACAGTATATGTCACTCAGGCTTCACTAACGTGATTGGTACCATAGCCAATAGGTTAGACCACAGACTGCCATCAAGGCCTCAGTGAAGGGGATTATGTGAACAGAAAGGGGGTTCACAATGTAAATGTGCAGCCCAGTTACTATTGTGATTCTTAATATTCCAGATTAGTAATATTATATCAAATAAAAAAAAGGCAGTTGACTAAAATCTTCCATATCACAAATGTGAAAGCAAAATGGCCAGGATCTGTGCATGACTTAAGAATTTTCAGAGATTCACATTTATGCACATTATTTGAAAGTGGTAAGGAAAGTTCCACAATGAAATATCAAGCTCACTGTATTACATACACTTATGCTGATCCTAACAGAACTGCATTTTTTCATAGGTGATTATGACATGTTCCTGCCTGCAGGAAGATTCCTTTAAGTGAGATTAGAGAAGAATGCTGTCAGTTATGTGTATTTCAAAATGTCAGCTGTTGTGTGATCTTCTTCTGCAGCTCCTTGAGCTATAGGTGTGTCGGGCGTGGGAGATATTGTTCACCTCCAATGTACAGGAAGCATCAGAGATTCTAACTGAGCCTTAAATAATCTCTTCTGTTCAAATAGCTCAGTTTGTATCTCTGCTGTTTCCTGTATATTTGAGACGAGCCATATCTCCCACGCTCCCCATCTCCTCACAGGAAGTTCATGGAGCTGCTGAAGAGGATGCAGGGAAATTACCATCTCCTATATCATGTTCATCAAGTTGACGTAAACGTAATGCACAGTGGGACTTATTAAAAATAACAATGTGCTTCTGTGTGTGCATGTAGACGCAAACTGACTGTGAAATCAGCCATCACCAACACTACAACAAAACCTTAAAAATTCTGAAACTCTGACCATTTGCATATCTCACAGGACAGTGACTCACTGTTTCCTATCCAACAAATCCAGCTTTGCACATTCTGTGTCCATGCCATTGGATAATTATGACGATTAGAGAAGTACGTTATAACGTTTAAGTGTATAATGGTTTAAACAAACAATGTATAGCATGTTAGGCTATATCCACAAGTTTTAATGGATTATATTCCCCATAGTTATAATGTATTAAAAGTCTCACACCTCGATATTGTTTAAGATCTGAACAGTATCTCACTACATCTTATGAGTGGTTGATCATATTTGTGTGTTTCGTGTTAGGCTAATGTTAATTTCAATGTGAGCTGGTTTAAGATCACTGGTAACCCTTTTACAAAACAATCCAATAAGGCTCTGTTGCTATTACAATAAATATAGCAAATGTGTCATATAGCCCATTCATGATTCTGGCTTAATCTAAGCCCTGTCTGTGAAACCAGGCCATCAACCCCCGGTATTAAAGATAAGGCTTAAGCTAGTCCCAGACTAAAATGCATGTTTGAGCTGTTTTAACTAAGATCTAATCCTGCCTTAATCTTGGCCCTGTATATGGAACCAGGCCTATGTGTTATAACTGTTGTTGTGACATTCATGAGATTTATGAGATGTAATTTATGACGTTCTTATAAGGCGTTATGCATGCATTATAATGAATTAAGAATGGCATTATAATGCATACTAAATACAAGCTTCATAGAAAGTGTTACCAGATATTTTCATACAAAACAACCTAAAAAATGAGGAAAATAAAGAGAGAAAGTTGGAGACCCAGAATCAGCTTGAATGTGCAGTGATATATAAGCCTCCAACAGACTCTTTGGAGATGCTTAACTGCTCTATTCATCAGGGCTTCACTGAACTCGCTCATCCCAGCCTCTGCCAAGCTCATATGCCAGGCGCAGAGAGAGCCTGCCTCTAATGATGCATTGTTTTCCAACCACAGCTTACTTAACAACGATCCTGAGCAAACCCAGCGGAGTGTTTGCTAATCATTTAGTAACACTTTGTGAATTCTAGAAAACTTCAGAACCAGCATCACAAGCTGCCTGTGTGATTTGGCTTTTGGCTTGCTAACAATGAACTTAACATTCAGGGTAGCATGTCATATAAATCAATCCTACACTCATAAAAAATAAAGCTTATTTATTGGCATCTGGTTCTATGAAGAAACTGTATCATCCATGGAACTTTTCCATTGTGCAAAAGATTCTGTATAATGGAAAAAGGTTCTTTAGAGTTTTAAAATGGTTATTCCATGGCATCACTGTAAGAACCATCTTTTGGAAGCTTTATTTGTGAGAGTTTTAAATCCAAAAGTTTTAAATTACCAATATACATCCACATGATCAAATCTATAACAAAAGTTCTGCTTTAAATTGTATTTATTGCCATGTGCTTTTACTGTATGAGAGTAGAAAACAGACACCAAGAGATAGGGAGACCGAGAAATTGACGCAGACCAGATTCAAACCTGCATCCTCGTGATCGCATACACTGCCCACTGTGCCACAGCTCTGACCTACAACAAGATTTTGATGTACAATGGCATGTGTTGGAAAAGTCACAGGCACACCAGATCAAGTATTTTACGGCTGCAGTCTTTAAAGTTTGCAGTCATTCATGTCTTCAAAGATCAAAGCTCCCTCACCATCCATGTATGAATGCACAGGTTCATGGAGCGTGTAGAGCTGTATCTGTTTACAGCTCAAGTCGGGTCCTTCCCATCTGAGGCTGGCTCTTGCTCTCGGCCCGTGCCTTTGAAAGATGAAGCCTGCCAAGATGCTTTAGCAAACCGTAACGCAATTATGTAATCCACTGTCAGTGAGGAGCACTAGAACTATCTTCCATTTGTCCTATGTGCTCTTCTATGATAAAGGAAGCAAATCTCTGTCCTAAACACATTTTTTCTTATAGAGGACTAGCACATTTTGTTAGTCAGTATCATTTGATGGTCCTGGAACAACAATCCTATCAAAAAAAGTGTCCAACACTAATCCTGACCCTCAACTACCACTAAAATACACTGAATGTGCAAACATTTCACCCTTAGAGTTACAACAGCTTGTCACTGGGGCAGTACACTATAAAAAACAGTAAAAGGTGCATATACTTAAATATGAACCTTTCAGGGGGAAATACAGTTGTCCCTTTAAGGAAACTGCCCCAGTAAAAATCAGCTTTAACCCTAAAGATTTTTGCATTGTTCTTCTTCTTTTGTGTAAGAAATAAATAGTTTGATGGTGCACTACAAGCCCTCAACTTATATCATCCCTAAAACCTTATTGGTTTATGGGGAATGAGCAATGTAATTCTGATTATTCAGAAGCACATCTCTAATGTAATGTCAAAACCCATAAACTTAAGGGTGAAAGATTTGTGACCATACTGTTAACCAACCAGCTGGATACATTTATAAACGGTGGCTACGGTAATTTGCATAAAAACCGAACATCACACTCTGCACGTCAAACCGCCGTTGTGATTAACCAAATTAGTAACACGTAAGTAAAGTAACCCACAGTTCGTTTTTTTCAAAGGTAAGGCCGTCTAACGACAAACGGCACTCACTTAGTGGGGCGTCACGTCGAACTAACTTACCGAATTTCTTGTCCGCGATGGCAACGTCGAGCGCGTGGACAGATAGCAAGGCGAGGAGCAGCGCGCGCACAGAAGCCATCCTGCCCTTCGAGCGCAAACAGCTCCCGTTAATTCGGCATAGCGGCTCTCACGTTTCAGGGGTGATGTGATTAGAGCGGAAGTAGGTCAGAGGCAAATGTGATGGAGGATTGTTAGATGAGTGATGCTCTGGTACCCCGTGTCCTGCACTCAACTCTAAAAGCGCGAGGCGCATTCAGCACCACGATCAGCGCCCCGCCTCAGCTACTGACGTCACTCGCTACATGCGCTTTCTCGCTGTTTTTTAAGACTTCTGCGCGGTCAGTTGAATTTAGTTTGCAGAGATGGAGCTCGCTTCATCTCTCCTTTTCTCTTATCAGATAGAAGAGGTTGAGGAAGTGTTATCTATGTTGCTCTCCAGCGCAGTTATTATGCTCAAAGGTTGTGCCCTCTACCGAGACGCTGGAATGCTGTACTTGACAAACAACACACTACAATAATAAATCGCCTGCCACCTGTGTGATGAATGAGCAAGTCAAAGTTATGCCATAATCTATCATATTAAAATAACCACCCAGCAGAGAAAGCAGAAAGTGAAGTTTAAACCATGGACTGATAAGGGAAGACTAAATGCCTATATAGACACATACACACTTCACTTTTTTAAGCTATGACATGATTAATTAAAACAAGGGATGGAATTTTAATAGTGCATTGATGTGAAAGTATTCCAACCATTATGAAAAGAAACAAAATCCAAGCAGAAATCAAAATGGAGAAAAAGTAATGTAAGAGTAATCTTGTCACTGTAGAATCAGAAGTTGACAGTCCACCCAACCATTAAGGTTCAAGTTCAAACAAGCAACACAGCTTTTTCCCAAGTAATCTGAATTTCATGTGCCTTTTCTTTATTTTATACCATGATTTTAGACGGATACTGTATAGACCTCAGATTAGGGAAATTTTCAATCACATATTCATAGCTCAGAACACATTTAGTAACTACTTTATCGACATGACAACATTGACAACATGTCACACCCTAGTTGGATCTAAATATAACACAGAATATGTGAATGAGAGGGACATATTTCATCAAAGACACTTGATGAAATAAATAATCGTATCTTAAGACATACCAGACACAGTGATATGTTTAAAAAAATAAAAGCCTTTGAGAAGATTTTAACCTACAATTATATTAGAACACAACTGTTTGAAACCATACAAAATAAAATACAATGAAGTATCAAGGGTGATGGACAGTGTGAGCACTCTGCTTTTAGTGAACCAAGATGTTTTATGGAAGTCTTGCTTACTTATATAGTGAAGGCCCTTGTATATCAAATCCATCCATATGTAGAGAGTGAAAAACATGCAACACAATATACAGATGAGAAAATGAAAAAGTGACCAATGGATTTTGTGCGAGTATGCAAAAGCTCTAAACTATTAGCTTGCCCGTTTAACTGTTTGGTTGTTGGCATGGATTTAGGATATCATTCAGCATCCTGATAGTGGATTCATAGATGGTCCTAAGATTGAGAGAAAAAAAGAGCAAAGCAACATTAACAGTCATACAGCTATTATAGTGTATACTGTAGTACAAAGACGGCATGCTTTCACAATATGACAATTTATTTTTTTACCTCTGTATATTGTCAGAGTTTTCTGCAGAGAAGATGTAAAAGTTCTGTATTTGTCTGCGTACAGACACAGCAATTTCCTTCAACTCCACAACAAATGCATCAGCTGTAATAAACAAAGCAGAAAAGTAAAAATGTAGTCCAACTCAACTGGTCCAACTCAACTGGACTTGTTGTACGCTTTAGTACTGGATAGTGTCAAATGAATTTTGATAGCACGTCTTTCAGAATGTCTAGTGGAATAATTTTCTATAAAATGCTTAAAGTTTTACTATCAAATATTCAGGTGTTGGAACCAAGTAAAGGCCCGTTCACACCAAGGACGATAACTATAAAGATAACTACAACGATAACTATATTAGCGTCGACACCAGCAGAAGATAACGCGTTGTGCTGAAGTTGTGCCGGAAGCTAGAATTTTACTTTGTAACGTTTTATATAGTAATATTTTTCTTACACGAACGCGTTGCTTCAGAAGGCCTTTATTAACCACCCGGAGCCGTGTGGAGTTCTTTTATGATGGATGGATGCACTTTTATGGACTTCAAAACAGAAACAGCAATTCACTGCCATTATAAAGCTTGGAAGAGCCAGAACATTTTTTAAAGGAACACTCCACCGTTTTTTCATATTAAACTATGTTATCCTTTTTACCCGCTTAGAAAAGCGCCACGTTTTATTTTGTGTCACCATACTTGGTCGTGTAACTACTTGTGTAACTGTATTTAAATAGAGAAAACGTGGAGGTGTTTGGTCACTTCTAACTTCATCTCTGTTTGGATCCTAATGAATGAACTGGGCTAAGCTAAGTGCTATCAAAGTGTCGCCGCGCGCCAGAGCGATTGAGTTGCACGCACTGAGATGAGAGAGGTATGTATCAACTCGTCTTAGTCAAGGGAATAACATAGTTTAATATGAAAAACGGTGGAGTGTTCCTTTAATATACGTGACTCCGATTGTATTCGAATGAAAGAAGAATGTAATATACACCAAGGATGACTTGAGGGTGAGAAAATCATGGGCTAATTAAATTTTTTGGGTGAACTATCCCTTTAAAGAACATAAAAATGAAATTAAGTTAAAATTTCCTTAACAGAAAGGCTTATTTGAAATGACCATTAACCGGTTAATAATGTTATTTTATCGTTCGGTTTAAGATTTTAATTTGGCAGTTAATCAACCATGAATACAAATACGGCCTATGCAAATGTGACGTTGACACATCTAACGTGAGTTAAATGCCCACGCTCAGTTGTCAAGTCATCCTATGTGAGTCGCAAGGCAATGTGCATTAGCTGTTGGATTGCAGGAATTTATCCGAGGATCTGTTACCATAGCAGGTTAAAGGGTTAGTTCACCCAAAAAGGAAAATTATGTCATTAATGACTCACCCTCATGTCGTTCCAAGCCCGTAAGACCTCCGTTCATCTTCGGAACACAGTTTAAGATATTTTAGATGTAGTCCGAGAGCTTTCTGTTCCTCCATTGAAAGTCAATAGACGGCATACTGTCCATGTCCAGAAAGGCAATAAAGACATCATCAAAGTAGTCCATGTGACATCAGTGGCTCAATCTTAAGTTTATCAAGCGACGAGAATACTTTTTGTGCGCAAAAAGTAAACAAAAATAACGACTTTATTCCACTATTCATTTCATTCTCTCTCTGGGCCTCGAGCTATTTAACGTAGTGTTTTTGCGCAGCGCGTCTGTGTTGTACGTCACATGTAGGCTCACTATTGGCCGACGCTGGTCATGTGTGATGCGTGTGACGTACAACACAGACACGCTACGCAAAAACACTACGTGAACTCACTCGAGGCCTAGAGAGAAGGAAATGAATAGTGGAATAAAGTCGTTATTTTTGTTTAATTTTTGTGCACAAAAAGTATTCTCGTCGCTTGATAAACTTAAGATTGAGCCACTGATGTCACATGGACTACTTTGATGATGTCTGTACTGCCTTTCTGGACATGGACAGAATGCCGTCTATTGACTTTCAATGGAGGGACAGAACGCTCTCGGACTACATCTAAAATATCTTAAACTGTGTTCCGAATATGAACGGAGGTCTTACGGGCTTGGAACGACATGAGGGTGAGTCATTAATGACATAATTTTCTTTTTTGGGTGAACTAACCCTTTAAATCCAGAGTGGTGTTTTGAAACCAGTGAAAATTGCAGGTTGGTAGTGTAGAAAGGTTAGAATAGTTTTTAAATGATTAAGCACCTTGTTGTCAAAGATAGTATTGTGGCTTTATGTATGGGCAGACACTTGCATGTAGTTATATTAACATTAATAAAACATTTCCAATGTAGTTACGAGATTTTTCACCAGCGAATGTTGGATATTTGTGTTTTGTCTTCCTCAAAAAAAAGAAAGAAACATTTTTAAGCCCTCGATCGGAAAGTGATTCCAACAATATTGTTTCTTGGTGTTGTTATTATAATAGTCAGTGTGGACTCTGCTTTAATTTATATTAGAATGATTTTTAGAACTATACCTTTAAAAATGACCAGAGTAACAAAAAAAACTCACATTGTTTGATGATGGTCAGAATGTGTGTAACTGCAGCCCATTGTGTGATACTATCGATAGCCTCTGACTCTATAGAGGAGCTCATTTCAGACAGAAAAAACCTAGAACATACCAGAATATCAATCAGAAATGTTCAATTTAAGTAAAAATACAGGGCTTTTAGCTCTAGCTGGTGTTTCATATTACCTGGTAACAGCAGGAGATCTGAGTGTGACTTTGAGAATGGTGTTCGAAAGATGTGGAAGGTCATTAACTGTCTCTGGTGTCAGCACCTCTTCCACATGAGAGATCTGCATGTAGAAACATTAAATTGCTGTTTTCTACATTTAATCTTCAGTGTCTCAATTGGTTTCTTTTATTTTTTAACTTATTTTTATACATGGCTTTAGACAGCTCTTCCACGCTGTTTGTGGTTTTACTTTGTCTCAAGAACAAAACAATTATTTTTTTATCAGTCATTTTGTCAAACAATACACCCGAGAAAAAAGAGGAAATGCTATGGCATTGAGCTCAACAAATGTTTCAATTACAAAGACAAGGAAGAAATGCCACCCAAACATCACACTAACAGCAATACAAAAATAAATTATTAGCAGATTTACCTTCTGCAAGGTGCGGCTGATATCAATAATAACTGCTGCACAGAGAGATGAGAAGACTCCTGTGATAAACTCTGACCTCTCAGTCGCAAACTTAGTTACCAGCAGAAACTCATGGAGAGCTTCCTCAGAAGAGCAACACAGCTAAACATACATACAGAAAGTGTTAGAAAGAAATGTTGTCAGGCAGAAATGTCAGCCGAATTTGAACTAAATTCAATTTAAATATGTACATAAGCACAAAGGTTTGGTAAACACAAAGAAATTAAAGTGCTGAGGAAGACTTTAATGTCTCTTATCAAAGGCCTCACCTCCTGACCCTCTTCCTTGTCTTTACGCAGTCGATGTGCTATGATCTCCACAACTTTCTGGAAGATGTTAGTCAAAATGCGAATAGTGAGCAACAGTTGATCTTCCTGCCCCTCAGCCTTATGGGAAAGGCAGCCCAGTGCCACCTCAGTAAGCAGAGCGAGCACATGAGGAGTGCATATATATCCTTTCTCTATATGAACACACATACACACACAATTGTGATAAATAAAACATTATGCTATTGTAAAATTTAGCATGAAGGGGTCAAACATAGTGCATCTTGATTAAATGTACATTTATCAAACTGAAAAAAAAAAAAGGGGACAGATTTATGCAACTATCACTGGGCCCTGGATTAGTATGAATACTAAAGGACTCACCTGTCTGCAATAGAGAGGCAATGTGCTGCAGTAAGTGGTCTTTGAAATCACTGTCTCCTACAGAAACCCGCAGCACATCCGTGCACACTGTTAAACAACTCTGACAATGACACAAGAGGAGAAATAAATCAAAGGAATATAATGAAAAAGCATGTTTCTGCACAATTCATTGTAAAATTGTGAAACAATGTATATTTTTAGGATTAGGACTTGTGTGTCATTTTTTCTACAATTTAAAATAAATGACTTCTATTTTAATATTAATATTTAAAAATTGTTGCCTGTGATGCAAAGCTGAATTTTCAGCAGCTGTAACTCCAGTCTTTAGTGTCACATAATTCTTCAGAAATCATTTTAGTATGCTGATTCGGTGCTCAAGAAACATTTCTTATTCCAGGGTTCCCACACCTTGGTTAACTTCAAATTCAAGGACCTTTCAAGGACTTTCCAGGTCCAATACCCTCAAATTCAAGGACTTAATGTGGGGACTTAATTCAAGGACTCAAAAACTCATTGTGTTACCTTGCAAGATGCATTGTTACAGTTTTCATGTGTCAAACACAACTATGCAAAAAAGCGTCTTTTTTTTTTTGGCCATATGACAGAGATCTGATATTCTATTCGTCATATTTCTGTTTTACATAAAACTGAAGAATATTCGGTACATCCTATACTGTATTCTACAATGATCTGATATTAACTTTTGCATGGATTTCTTTTTAAAAGAGCTTAGGCTTATGTAACCAGAAGTTTTGTATATGAATATGCTTTTAAGTTTTTCTTGCCTGATGGGTTTACATTATTTTAAAGCAAAGCAATTAAACATTACATTAAATAAAATATTTGGGCAAATGCGTGTAACTAACGTAAAACAAGCAAGCTAGTATGCATAGGCCACGCAGTGTTGGCAAAATAACACATTAGCGGACCGGAGGGAATAATATGGATTTTTTTCCAGAAAACATCTTGCAGAAAATAAATTCAAGCACTTTTAAGGACCTGTATCTATGTATGTTTATTTTCAAAAACTTTCCAGGGCCTTGATTTGTTTTTTCCAGATTCACAAACTTTCAAGGATTTCAAGGACCCGTGGGAACCCTGTTATTCTTATCAATGTTGTTACAGTAGTATCTGCACAAATTTTTTCTAGGATTCTTCGATGAATAGAAAAAAAATCTTCCTGACATATATTAAATAAAATGAGATATTGGTGATAAATTTGTCACTTTCACACTGATCATGTCACTCACTTCTACGGTCTTCCTGCTTAAAGACAGCTGTTGCTCACTGCTGGAGTTGGCCAGGAAAGGAAGGACTCTCTTCTCTACCCAGGACACAGAATGCTCCAGGGATTTGAGAAACTCCCGTTCCTCTGGGTACTGTAGGATCAGAAACGTGCAGAAACCGTTTTATTTGTTCAATCTAAAAGTGAGCTTACAGAGCATCTGTAGTTCATGAAATCTCAGTTATGTCTATAATGGAAACCATTTGCACAGTTCAGCACAGAATGTAAAAAACAGTGCAATACAGTGGTATTGGCTTGAGATCCTGTGACCTGCTTCAACTGCTGAAATGGATTTATGCCACGTCACCTCAGTGCTTGAGAATGTATGTACTGAGAGACAATTTATTTCTCTTAAACCTCTCTTCACATCCTAATAACATCATTTGTCTCAGTGTGTTCAGTGAATGATTGCTTTGTTTGGCGTGTAAAGGACTCAAAGAGCTCATGCAATGCGGTTACGGCTATGGCTATATACTCACTTTGTGTTGAAGGTGGATACTGAGTCTGCCATGGAAGATAAAAGCTCTCAGTGCGGTCTCAATGACTGCCACGCTGACCTCTGATCCACTCAGAGAGGAGAACAGCAGCGACTGGACACATATACAAAAGAGCAATAACAATAGCTCTGAATTAAAGGTGCATTATGGATTTAGTTCAGAAAAAAGAACCTAGAAACTTTTCCAAAAAAAAAAAAAAAAAAAACTCTACCTTTTCCTAAAGTAGAAGCAAAAAAAAAAAAAAAAATGATGTAATATCTAAAGACCTCAGTAACCATAACTTCCCTTGAGTATAACAATACTTCTCTAAGCTCACAGTGCTTTTATTATTATTATAATAAGGGCAAAAACATCACGACATATAGCCAAACCGCTCCGTGCACCCTTATCTTCAAAGCAAGACTGCTCAAAACCTGCAATTACCATGTTTACTTTGTAACTAATGACAGCAATTACACGACACGCAATACGAGTACGCTTGCACCAATTCTCTGTAATGGTTATCATCAAACCTCATGTCTAAGGTACCTTCCATTTGTTGAGGGCCTTCTGGAGCTGTCTGATCTGATCCAGCGGCAGCGTGAGAAGACAGTCTCGTGTTTTAGGGCGCATGAGCAGATAATCCAGATAGTCCAGGCCCAGATCTGGCTTTGACTCTTCTAGCCCATCAAAATGCACTTTGCCCGTCGTATCTTCATCACCCTGTTGATTAGAGAGTGATCATAGATGATATAAAAGCACCATAAACAGCTAATAAACCCCCACAACAGGGCTCTAGACTGCAACCTTTTTTTCCTGCTGGTGCAACTGAATTTTGTTAGAGGTTGCACTAGTGCCACATCCGATTTGATAAGCGCTGCCATTTCTGTTGCGTATGAAAAACCTTAAACAGAAAACACACCAAAAGCAAAACGAAACAGCACTGCTCGTTTGAACGGGGCTACATGGACCATTTATCAGCTCGGTGCAAAAGCGAATGCGTTTACACGCTGACAGGTCTCAATCACGCGACCACAAAAACAGCGCTGTGAGATCCAGTGAGAAGCGTTCGGGTTTGGCACAGAGTTCTCCGATGTAAACCACAAATGTCTCAGTGGTTTAAACTAGTTTAAAGCCAGATGAAATAGTGCTGACATTCTCAACCACACTGATGCGGAAAACAGCAGAAACACTGAGCCTTTTCAATGGATTTACTGTAGCAACACTAACTGTAAACATGGTATTGTTGCAGAAATGTGGGATATTAATAGTGAATTTTGTTTTATTATTAATGTAGATGTGTAGCCTGTTTATTAATGAAGTAATTGAATAGTTACAGTATTTTTTGTTAAGCTATAATAGTTTAGTTTTTGTGCATTCGTATTTATACTAAATGTGTTTAGGCTACTGTTTTTCATGGCAAATCCATACAGTTTTTACCATGATAATGAGGTGTCATGCGTGGTTTTACATGTGGCTAGGGCTGGGTATCATTATAAAAAGTTCGATTTCGATACCGATACCATGACTTCAATACCGGTTCCTGAACTTTTTTTGATACCAATTTTATGAACAGATAATGCTATAGCAGAGGCTGTAACATTAATGTGAAGAGGGGAAAAAACAAGAAAGCTAAACTGTAAATGCAGCAAAATTTAAGTGAGTTAATTCCGTTTTAATTTTCCTGGATTCCGTTTCTTCCCCCGTTTTAATTTTTCTGGATGGTTAAATTAAATGTTATTAACAAAAAAACATTTGTAATTAACAGCAATTTATTAAAAGTTTTACAAAAATTACATTCTTAATGGTTTTTATTTTAAAATGTTTTATTTTTACCCAGTTCTGTGCTTTCTGTTTTATTTTGTCTATATTCCATTTTAATGGTTTATTCAAAAACATATCTAATTAATAAAATGTATAAAAACAACTTAATTGATTCATTTGTATACAATAATAGGGCCCTATGAATTCTTTTTTTTTTTTTAAGATATTAAGGTATTTTTATTAAGGTATACAACATTACATTTTCTTTTAAATAAACTTTTATTCAAATGAAAATTAAACAAGCCCTTAAATTTTTTTGCCAAACAAGTGCTACACAACAGGTTTACTGTTAACATGGAACATGGAAGAAAATTTGTTTTAATAATAATTGTATTATTATTATTAGTTGTAGTATTAGTAGTAGTAAGATGTACATTATACTGCACAAGCATAATATATTTCTATCGCAGTTTCTTTAAGTTAAACTAAACTTTTATTTTGACGGGTTGCCGTGTAGACCTAGCCTGGAAATCCAGACCCAAATCTGAAAGATTAAGGGTCTGGCATCAAGTAATGAAAATCGCCCAACTGGAGGGGCGGCACAGATTTGAGAATCTCACTGCACGCAATTGGATAACACTACGACCAATCACTGTCGTGATTCACTGTCACTAGCGCTGTTGTCATCTGTTTAGCTAGCCTCTGGCTGCCTATATCAGATACACCGATGTGATTGGTGCAGCTCGGCTACAAGGGCATAGTTAATGAGCATCATTACTCAATGCCAGAGTAACTCACTGAGCAAATTCAAATTGTGCTCTCGCGAGAACTCTGGATTTCCAGGGTAGTGTAGACCTTCTTCTGTGATGTGATGATAGTTTCTCTCAAATGAAATGTCGTCAAAGTGAGAATATTAAACCGCAAAAGCACTATTTAAATATAAATCCTGCATGTTCTGCGTCAATGAATGGCGTAGACGTGCGGTTCCCTTTACTACACAGCACGTGCAACGCACGCAGTGCTCGTCTGCGCCGTTCATTGTATTGTGTGCTGTTGCCATCAAGCCGGCGTAAACTAGTGTTTGTCCTTGATGCATCGACACAGCCAATCACCAGCACTTGATTTGGGCACATCATACATACTGCATGCTTATTTTTTCACTGACGTTGACAAGATTAACCCCTCAGGTATCAAAATTTGGTACCGAACGACAAGACATTTTTTGATACTCAATGGTATCGAGGCAATTCGGTTTCGGCAATTCACTGCTCTTAAATGTTAGTCTAGAGTCCTGGACAAGGACACTTTACACAACATTTACCTCTTTTACAGGTGCAGCCTCTGTAAGCCAGTTCTCTATCAGCTCCACAATATGGCTGATCTGCCCCCAGCTACAGAGACACTCCACTGACTGACTGTATGCCGTCACAGCGGTGCCCGCTTTCAAACTCCTCAAGTGAGACATCACTTTACTCCTGCAGAGAGGAACACACAATCATGCAGTACAACCAGACTGTCCTACAGATCGCTCTAAAGCCTTGAAAACACACTCAATCCCACCAGCATTAAAGGACGTCTTTCGGATGAAATGGGAATCGGAATTGGCATTTCACTTTTGAGCCAACCTGCTGTTCTGGGGAGATGGCTGAGATACCATGCCGACTGTGTTAAGACACTCAGCAGGAAAGAAAGTTTTGAAAAGCTCTTTTCTTCATCGAACTGTTCTTTACAGGAAGTTTCCCCAAAAATTACATTTTAGAAAATGAATCTCTCGAAGAATGTGTTTTCATTTTTGGCTGCCCTATTCCTTTAAAATGGGGGCATTTAACAATGTGAGCTGCATTTAGGGGTTGTTCAAGGGGAGAGTCCTACTAACCTCAGAGCTGGAACAGCAGTGACAGGAAGTAGAGAGGCTAGAAGAATGAGAGGGGCTTTACACCGCTCCTCCTGCACACACACAAATACAGACAACCGCTTCAGGTTGCAACCATATTGCATCAGCTGTAATGATGTGATTACAGTGTGCAGCTTTGCTCTTAGAATTGCCCTTTGGTTCCCTGTGTGTGTGAATGTGCCTCTTACCTGAAAGATTTTTAGATACTGGGGCAGAGCAGATGCAAATTTTGACGTGGTGTACTTGAAGGCCTCTGGGTTAGCCATAAGAGATTTCTGAACACTTTTCCACAGAATGACAAGGATCTCCAGCAGGCTGGCCATGGAGGCAGTGTCCTGCACTGAGAGAACATCCTCCAACATCTAGTGACAATAACAAACATACGCATTATTATTTATAGCCGTTTGAAGTTCTCCATCATTGCTCGGCAGTGTCTAGGGTATTGTGGAAAACATTTAATCTAAATGCTGAGAGGCCTTTCTACTCGTTTAAGAATATATTTCCAATATATGGTAAAAAGGAAGCAAGATTCAGTTTGCAAAGGGTATATAAAATGTACGTCATTTGAATGTTTTTTAAAGAAATGAATACTATTGGTCAGCAAGGATGCATTAAATTGATCAAAATCAAAGAAAAACATTTATTTTAAATTGTAATAATATTTCACAATATTACTGTTTTTACTGTATTGTACTTGATGAGAAGAGGCTTCTTTTAAAAACAAACAAAAATTTTACTGACCACAAACTTTAAAACAGTAGTGTATATGAAATCTCACCGTGCTGTTTTCTTTATTGCTAGATACAAATTCATCATCTCCTGCATTTTGAATGCACACATTCAGACATTTTCGGATCACCAGCATTAGCTTGACTACAAAGAAAAAGTACATTGAGTTAATAGTGACACATACTGTGCTTCAAAATGACAAAACCAAACCCTGGTAACTCAACACATCACAACACACAATATTAAAACAGAATTTACATTAAGAAAGCTTACTGGGGTATCTAAAGCAATCTAACCTATATTAGCAGGAGCTGTGTACAGATAGGCATGCTGGTAAAATTTGCGAGCCGCTCCAGGGTTTGTCTGAATCAGGGTGACGCATCGCTCACACCAGACAGTCTCTGGTTGGTTGACTGGAAAGAATGAGTTAAACAGGAGATTGACAATTCGCTTAGAGACAGGAGGAGAGTCCATCTCCAATCGAGCCAGCAGGTGCTCCAGGGAACAAACTTTCCAAAACTGTAGAATAACAAGGAGTGAAAGAATAGGCATAAATTAATACACAAATATTTTGTTTAAATTAACATTTTTAACTCAATTAAAGGCATCATATTTAGTGAGAGATCAAACGATGTGACATATAATATCAATAAAATAAATTTTGGTGTAACCCTGTTACCTTGGCTGCCCGTACACCCTTGATCTTGAGGAGCATGCCCACAAAGGCAACACGCACCTTTTCAGAGCTGTCATGGAGGCTACTCTTCAATGCAGGCAACAGTTTTTCCATGAGTGGATGGCTTAAACTGTTATCCAGAATTATAGACATGCACTGCAGAGCAAACAAACAGGCTATAATAAGGCTTAGTCATGCACAAAAAATGAGGATGAAAAATATATAGACCATGCTGAGTTCTCCATCTCATTACACAAAAATTAAAGCTACTATTTTACTGCCACAAAGATATGTAAAACTATAATTATGTCCCTGAACATTATAAGAACAAAATATCAAATGAATTGTGAACATATTAATTTAACTTAACTTTGAGGTTAAAATGATTTTGTAAGCACTGCTAACCTCTGAACTATAAATTAATGATTGGGTATGCCCATTCCCCCTAAAAAGCCTTTTAGTTTGAAGCTCTTAAACGAACAAATTACACTGAAATCACAGAGCAGAAGACAGTGTCCTTCCTCGAGCTGTAAATGGCTTTAAATTTCATTTTACTGCAAAACTGGAAAGATGCCGAGCAATTGCTCCCCATCTCTCTCTCTCTGATCACTTTTCTCAAGTGACTGAGAGACAGTCAGGGGTTTTACCATGAAGACGGAGCAGCGGACATCTGGAGAGCTTGTGTCATTAGCAAGCTGCAGGATGAGCTTCTCCAGGAGGTCAGTGATGACCGTGGAGGGTATGACCTCCCAGCAACGAGCCAGAACAGAACAAACTCCGAGCACTGCTGATGAGCGCACAAGGGGCTGGGGGTCATCAAGGAGAGCCTATAGAGACACAAAGAGACAATTTGATAGCGATATAAGTTAGTGATATCTTTTTTGATGACTGCTATTGAATGCAACAGTCGGGTTCTAGCAGTAAAAATCCAATTTATTTTCTCCACAGGGGAATTGATTTTAACAATAACTTCTAAAGCGTAAAAGACAGACCATTCTCAGGTTGTTGTTTTTTAAGCCATTAGACTGCATTATTTCAACTTTTTTTTTAAATAATCATGTTTAACAGTGGAATTCCTTGTGAAAATCTACATTAACCATGATACAGCAATTGCAAAGAAAGCCCCCCCCAATCAGAGAGAATCTAAAAGAAAAAGGTTAGTCTTCCTACGCTCCTAAACTACTTAAATATTTTTATCTATGTGTGTGTGTATATATATATATATTATACTCATACACATACACATATACACACACACACACACACACACACACACACATAGAAATATTTAAGTAGTTTGTGTGTATGTATATAGACATACATACAGTACAGTACAATATATATATAAGTTTGGAAACATTACTATAATGTTTTATAAGTATCTTATGCTCATCAAGGCTGCATCTGAATATTGAAAAATACAGAAAAAAATGTCATATTGTGAAATATTATAACAATTTAAAATAATGGCTTTCAATGATGCTAAATTGAATTTTCATCAGCCATTACTCCAGTCTTCAGTGTCACATGATCCTTCAGAAATCATTCTAATATGCTGATTTATTATCAGTGCTGCTTAATATTTTTTTATAACCTGTGAAACTTTTTTTCGAGATTTATTGATGAATAAAAAGTTAAAAAGAACAGACTTTAGAAAATCTTTCTAACAATATAAATCTTTATCACTTTTTTTTAACAATTTAACACATCCTCGCTGAATAAAATTATACATTTCTTTCAAAGAAAGAAAATAATTACAGATCCAAAACAAGTATCTCAAAAATATTAAGCAGCACAACTGTTTCCAACACTGATAATAAATCAACATGTTAGAATGATTTCTGAAGGATCACGAGAATGAAGATTGGAATAATGATGCTGAAAATGCAGCTTTGCATCACAGAAATAAATTATATTTTAAAGTATATTCAAATAGAAAACCATTATTTTAAACTGTAATGATATTTCACAATATTATAGTTTCTGTAGTTTTTATCAAATAAATGCAGCTTTGGTGAGCATAGGAGACTTCTTTCAAAAACATTAAAAATAGTAATGGTTATAAATAATCTTTGGTCCCAAATTTTTATTAATTTTACTGGTAGTCCACTTTTTGTGTATAATATGTCAGTTTACTTTATTTTGCTATCCTCACTGACATAAATTAACTATAGTGTCCTGCACCCACTAGTAAAATTTTTTTTAAAAAATTATATCTGGTATCTGAATATTTTTTGGTTTGACTGTATATGTGTGTATATATATATATATATATATATATATATATATATATATATATATATATATAAAATGCATATTTTGCAACAAAATGTAAAATATATTGTTTCTATATATAATCAACTACATTCTTTAAATCAATAGTTTTATATTTCTCCATGTTTTTAATTTGTCATTCACAATGCTTCTTGAGAATGAAGTTCTTTCCCCTTACTAAAGGTATGTTTGTGTCCGATTTTTAAATACTTATTTGCTTCAAAATAAAGTTTGTAATACTGTGATTAACTTCATCGCTGGTTGGTTTGGTTCATGGCTTACAACTCTTAAAATCCATATGGGAAAAATTCTGCTGGAACCAAAGCTGCCGAAAAAGTGGGTGGGGCCTGTTGCACTCTATTTGCACACACTGAACCCTTTACATAAATCCTTGAATATTACAAAATATCAATAATGCATAACAATGCAAAATGGAATCAGCTGTTGACATACAAACAGTAAATTGAGTTGATTCTGAACAGCCTGGTCAACCATCTCACTGCTCATGCTGGGGTCATGGATGGGAAAAGCCTCAGTAAAGAGCAGTGTGGCATTGGCACGAACCTCAGCATTAGTGGCCTGTTTAAAATGATTAGAAACATGTCGAAATGAACAAGGTGATATATTTCATTGAGGCATTAGTTCATTAACTTTAGGCTTTAACTCAAAGAACAGCATATTTAAAACAAAATAACAATAAAACAACACAGTGTCAACTACTTTTTGACCTACCTTTAATGCTTTCCACAGAATTGGCTTGTAAAGTCTGTGCAGCATCTCATCGATTCCCTCGCGAAACTTCTGCTTGTGGAAATAAGTAAGGACCTACATAGAGAGACAGTGACAATTTTTATTTACAGTGAAGAATTGTTTCAAATTCAGATCACTAATTTATCTGTTCTAGTTGTCAAATCTTCCCTATATCAAATGAGCCTTCTGATTTTTATTTCTGTCATTTTCAGAATCCTTCCAATGGCACCAGCACAAATTTAGCAGTATATCATGAACATAAGGCAAGGCAAAGCATATTCACTTACACTGCCGTTCAAAAGTTTGGAGTAAGACATACTTTTATTTAGCAAGGGCATTATTTATCAGTGACAGCAAAGACATTTAAAATTATTTACATAAAAATATTAAGCAGCACAACTGTTTTCAACATTGATAATAATAATAATAAATGTTTCTTGAGCACCACATGATTTTAGAATGATTTCTGAAGGATCATGTGACACCAGAGACTGGAGTAATGATGCTGAAAATTCACAGGTAGATGCAGATTCATAAGCTCTTGATTTGATTTGATTTGATTCTGATCTCGATTCGATTCAATTCAGGTACAGTATGTCAATTTTTCTTAAAGAAAAAAATCTTGTTCAGCTAAAGTTGTAAACTATACAGGGAACTCTGTCAGTTGGTACATTACAATAATATTAAAAGCTAAAATCAAAACTGTTGGTTAAAGTTCAAACAAATAATCATAATCAGCAATCAAATAAAAACTTGTCTGATCTATCAAGCTAAGAGCGCCAAAACGATGATTTATTGTGATAAAATTGACAGCTGAGATTTTGTTTCATATCAAAAGTAACAAAGCACAAAGCTTATTGCAATTTTTGGATGAGATGCGTGCAACAAATAACTGAAAACAACATAGACTAAAAGATCGATCTTGGGATTTAAAAATCAAATTTGGTTCATCAAAATAAAGATCAACTGAAATTGAGAATTACAGGAATAAATGACATTTTAAAATACATTAAATAAAAGTTATTTTAATAAAATGTAAAATTATATAATACACTAATATTAATGATATTGATCAAATAAATGCAGCCTTGAGCATAAGAGACTTCTTTCAAAACCATTAAAACATTTTACTGACCCCAAACTTTAGAACATTCATAAGTTCACAACCTAAATTGAATGATCTACTTCAATGTAATAAAGAGGATATGGTTTCTGACCTGTCTGACTTTGCTGTGTACAGGTGAGTTTCTGTGCAGCAACAGAGCATGCTGCATTAAGTCCTGGATGCAGGTGGACTCAATCTCCTCCAGAGAAGGACCTGATGCTTTCCTCCATGCTCTGAAGTAAATCTCAGCCACATGAACAGACAGAGTTCTGCAGGTATAGCGTAAAAAAAAAAAAAAAAAGAATAACCACGACGATCAAAAGAAACAGCAGATCAAACAGTCTGCAGACACCACTCTAATATTGTTTGTCTGATAAATATGGGAAGGTTATTACAGAACCGTCACATAAAAAAATACTGAGTGCTTTTTTAGCATTATAAAACAAGAGGTCATGAGTGTATGAAATACTTTGGGAAAAACGGCAGCTGATTCTTAATAGTTTCATGAATCATCCGAATGAAGTTGTCGTTCCAAGAAAAAAGGAAGGCAAGGAACCGTTTCCCCTGAAAAATGAGCAATAAACAAAGTTATATAAAATGATCTCCTGTAGAAAATAATGTCTCAAACTCATGAGCCCACAAACACATATACACAAACCTCTTCTTGTTTGATATGAGAGGCCCTGAAGAAGCACTGGAGCAGTGGATCAATGACCTGCTGACCTCTTTCAGATGCAAAGTCCACACTGAGAAGCACCTCTCGAAGAGTACAGAGCCTTCTGAGCTCACTGACCTGGGAACATACCCAAAAAGCATCAACATTGCTCATCTACAATACAGAAAATGATATCAATAAAATGATACACATGTTAATATAATAATGTCATATCTGTTAATAATGCATATAAAGCAATTCTAATACCGGTTTCTCAAGTGTAACAGTGTTCTCCAAACAGACAAGGAAAGCAGTCCAACCAAGCTCCTCTTTTCCTTTTAGATCCTGCCTCCACCAGCACTCAAACAGCCAATGAATAGCCTGCTGGAGGGGGGTGTGTGACAGTGGCAAAGCACTCTCTATACCTGGAGGAAAAGACAACATGGGAGGAAATACATTCTATATCTATTTAAGAAAAATATTTTGAATTATGAACACATTTCATTTTCAAGTGTTTAATGGTGATGAGAAAATGACAATTATGAAAAATAAGATCAAACCTGCAACTATTTGTCTTTATAACACCCCCTTGTTTTAAAGAAATACTTCTATTCATCAAGGACATTTTAAATTTTGTTAAAAAGTGACAATAAAAACAATTATTTTGTCATAAAAGATTTTCTAATGAATAGATGCTTAAAGAGTTGCATTATCCCCCGGTTTCGCAGACAAGGTTTAAGCTAGTCCCAGAATAAAATGCATGTTTTAACTGAAAGCAACTTGCACTGACATATCTTAAAATATGTCACTGCCATTGTTTTATCTCAAGATGTGCACCAGTAATGTTTTATTTCTAAGGCACATTTATAAAAGCTAATTAAATGTCTAATTTAACTAACCTAATCTTGGCTTAATCTAAGCCCTGTCTGTGAAACAAGGCATAGAAGTACTTACAGTTTAGCATCTGGGCACAGTTGAGAAGAGAAGTATAAGTGTCATTTTCCTGCAAAATGTCTACAGAGACTGTAGACACAATGGTGACACCCTCTATTACTGCCATGGTTTGTATCTGAAAGGAAACATGAACAACAAACTACCTGTCATTTTTTGTCACAGTGATTTTGCCAAGACAGATGTGTTCCTGGGTCAACATTTTGTTGATCCTGGAACAACATTCCTCTCTGAAAATGTACTCCTAATCCTATCCCACGCCTAAACCTAACCCTACCCATAAGTTATCCCTAAAATCAGAAGGAAATGATAGGTGAAAAACATTAACGTAGAAGCATCTTGACATTAACTGAAAACCTGTCCTTCAAATCCGATTGGTTGATTGAAATGTTTTTCCAGGACCAACAAAGGTGTTGATCCAGGAACATGTTGCACTGTCGTTCACAGTGTCACGTTCACCGTCATTTTGACATGTTACCAAAAGGCTCTTGGTTTACTGTCTCTTACTAAACATTAGCAGCCTGACCTGCTCCTCAGAGATCTCCACCTCCATGTCGCCCGCGTCCTCCTCAGCCCCAGTGATCCAGCGCTCTGCAGGGTGAGCAGCGAGACTGTGCTGCAGTAACTTCAGCTGTCTCTCCCACAGCTCCTGCCTCTGACTCCTCTGCAGCTCCGCCAAAACCTCGGCCAGGTCAAACGGATCTGCTCCATCTTTCTGCAACACAAACAGTAGTGAACGCAATGACCTTCTAGCCTATATAATAAACACTGGGCTTTTTCAGCTCTTTCTGAATCCCTGCTTTCACTGCTAGTTCTGAAGACTTTCCTTCTTTATTCTGAATGTTAACATCGTCTTTATACTTAAAAAATAACAGCATCATTAACGTTAGTCAGAAAGGTCTTGTTTGTTATTATGATTTCAAACATGTATCCAGTGCCATTTATATAAAATAATGCACATTAAACTAATGTACAATCTCTAGTGAAAAACAAGTAAACCTACTTATTCTGTGACACTGACAGCGAGCGTTGAAAACATGACTCACATGTAATCTGATGAAGTTCAGAAAATCTTGGACGTGCTCATGATGGACCGAGTCCAGAAACTGCTTTCGTTTCGACATTTCGCTGAAAAACCTATAAGACAGAGCAGAAGCACACTTACTACATACCGTGAGTAACACTGATCCATAAGTTTATGTTAATGACGTTACCCGTGCACAGGGTAAGGCTACAGTTATGTAAGTTACGCAATAGCATAAGTATCAATGTAGTTTATTTCTCCTAGCGTTAACTTTACATGTCAAACCAAAGTTAAACTAACGACAGGAAACGTTAAGTTAAAGCTTTAGTTTTGTATATGCACATTATTTCTACTATATCAGCACATAGTAAATATACATTTTCCGTCACCTTAAACCTGTCAGTTTGTTTCAAAGACTGTAAAAAAAGTTTGTTTACATACAGAGGATCTTCGGAGAACCGCTCAGTCCGTTTCAATATTTCCCCGCTCAAAGTTAAACAAGCGTCATGACGTCAGGCAGGCGTACTGTTCCTCGTCCTCGTCGAGCCGATCATGAGACAGTGCCATCTGCTGTTGTGGAGATGATGAACGGGCTTTATGTACTGCATTCCCGCGCGATCTTCATCTCTATGCTAAAACCGTATCTATCTTCTGTATAAATAGTTTATAATTCTCAAAATGCTTCAGACGCTAACTACTATTTCACAACGTCAGCTGAGTTATTTTACCACTCTAAAGTCCACAACAACTAAGTTAATGTCCACCAGCTGGCGCCAAAAGCACGTCGTATGTTAAGCCCCCAATAAAAGGCACAAAGGTAAAGTTACTCTGGGATTTATTGTAATTACATCATGCTTACTACTTTTCTGTTATAGGAAAATGTTTTTATAAAAAATAAACCGTCTTTTAAATCTGTTCTCTCTATTTTTGCACTACCAAGCCAAGCAAACTGCCATCAGATTGGAGTTATTAGAAAATATAGCTCTTTATTATGAAGTGAAGTGCAGGCCAACTGGCCAAGTATGGTAAGTAACCCATACTCAGAATTAGTCCTCTGCATTTAACCCATCCCAGTTACACACAATAGGAGAAATGAGTAGTAAACACACACACACACACACACACACACACACACACACACAATGCAAACCGTAGACACAGACAAGAGCAGTGGGCAGCCATTCACTGTGGCACCCGGGGAGTAATTGGGGGTTAGTTGCCTTGCTCTGGGGGACCTCAGTCATTTCCTGCCTTCTGAGAATTGAACCCACAGCCTTTCTCTCTAACCACGACTGCCCCACTGTGGTATCCGTATCATTACCACATTCAATAATTGAGTATTGCTGAACCTAAAACAGGGCCAAAATGTTGAGCATCATCTTTTATTAGGTTGCTTCAATACCTTCCACATAACCTTGTTAAAACATCCCATCAAAAACAAATGTATGAAGAGAGACTAAATTAAAATAACTGCTGAAACAATATTAATATAATAAAATGAATTTAGGCTCTGTAACTCTGAAAGGGTGGGGTTGGGGGCTGCACACCCAGAGTGATAAAATGGTACATTTACCAACACCATAAAAAAACATGATGAAACTGGACAGAAAACCCCAAAAGGAAGAAATTCCTCATGCACACTTCTGAAATTGTCTCTGACATAATATGAGACAGGGCAAATACTCAAGGCCCGGTTTCACAGACAAGGCTTAGACTAAGCCAGGATTAGATCTTAGTTCAATTAGGGCATTTTAGTAGCTTTTATAAATGTGCCTTAGAAAAAAAGAGAAAAAAAAACCTTTACTGATGTGATGTGTTTGAGACAAAACAATGACACTGATATATTTTAAGATATGTCAGTGCAAGTTGCTTTCAGTTAAAACATCTTAAACATGCACTTTAGTCTGGGACTAGCTTAAACCTTGTCTGTGAAACCAGGGGATTGGGTCCAAAAAATGTATAAGTGCACAAATCCAAATTACGAGTTCAGTGATACAAATAGATTTTCATATTTCAATGATATCATGCATGATGCATAGAGAAGAGTAAGGCTGGAAATCACAGCAACAGCCAGTTCACAGTCTTTAAACAATCCATGAGCAAAACACTTTGTAACCAAGCTATCAATCTACTTACAAACATAACATACAGAATTTTGCTTAACCTGATAAAACTCTTGCAAACAAAATGGGTATCAAACAATTCTGTACAGGCTTTTCATTTTGTGCTGTGCAACAGGAAACAGTGAAATACTTTTAAAATAAAGTATTATCAATGGATCATTTATGAAGAGCTGAAATATAACTTTTAAAATTTCCTTTACCACATGTGGTAGAAAAAAACAGCAGCATAAAATCCAGGGGGGGGAAATGTGTTCATACATACAGTATATACATACATACATACATACATACATGTGTAGTGTTTTTCTTTTGCAAATGTGACCCTATACCTCTTTGGCCATGTGTATTGTGTAATATGCTGACACACAAATAACAATGTTAAAGTAACATGTCTGCCTTTCCAGCAACATCATTTTTTTCTGTTGTGATTCTAATAGTTTACAAAATGTAGCATTAAAAATGTAGAACTAAAACCAGAAGTCAAAGTTTCAGAATATTATCAAAACATCTTAAATACAATAAAAAGAGTATATTCATGAATCTAAATGATTTTTTTTTTTTCTGTTGTTTTATAGATTGACATTGTGGGTAACCAGTTTTATCTACTGGAGAGAAAAAAAATGTGTGCAAACACTCAAAGATAGACTGAATTAAATGATAAGAGAGAGACTTTGTAGGCCATTGTAAATCCCAGTAGAAGTAGCCTGGTTTAGTTAGTCCAACGCTGCTCTTCTGCTACGAAAGATTCTATGTTATCCTGTGCGGGCTGTGACATGTCCCAGTTATCCGCCCGTTTCATTCTTTCCTGCCTTCTTGCACGGACCACTACATCTGAATTATCTTCTTTGATCCATCCTCAGTCAGTTGATACCTGGTAGAAAAAGGAAACCTTTATAATCAAGTAAAAGCACATGTACAGGAGTGACAGTATGAATGAATGAGAATCATACCATTGAGTCCATCCTTTAGAAATGTCTTCACTTGCCAAGTCCACAAGTGCCTGTGACAAAGACATTTGCAAGCCTCCATAAAAATCCAATGATCAACAAAAATGAGAAAAAGTAGGAATAGTGAATGTGTCAGGGTCTTTACCTTGCCCAGTAGCACTTTGTGTTTGGACAGCAGTCCTCCTCCATTCTTCACAGCAACATCAAGTGTCCTCCTGTGCAGTTCCACTATAGACACACTGAACTCAAAGCTGACAAAAGCAACACAACAAGAGACTGTAACTTACTACTGTTATTGGTGCACTTGAACATGCACATACAACTGGCATCAATAAACTTTCAGTAATGGAACTACACGAAAAGAAGATTTCTCAGTAACATGGGCAGTTGCATCATATATTTTAAAGCCTTGATTGACTTGGTTTGGAGGGTAAAACAGTTAGCTAAATCTGTCCAGTAAGAAGCTCTGCAGTGGATTTAATATGAAAATGCAAATGCATAAAGCAAGATAAACAGCAGATATGAGTTTGAATTGGTGGGTGCTCTTCTAATTTGAATGCCGTTTCAATGAGTTGAAGTCACTGTGTCTGTAACCGCTTTAGGTTTTACATGCGAACAAGAGCGCAGTAATAAATAAATACTATTAGCAAAAGTTAGGAAAAAATAAATCACTGTAATATGGTCGCCTCCGAATTTCCCGATGAACTGCCTTTAAAATCACCGTGTTACCACCTTACGCAATATTGCACATTAAAAAGAAAGATTATTAAAGTACAGCGTCAAGCTAAAGTTCAAGTTCAAAAAAGTCAGTTTAATTGATTCATCAAAACTGGCACTTGTCAATTGAAAAGAACACAGGTAGACATATGACAACGCTGCTAATCAGAGCTAGATGTGACATGGGTTGTGATTAAAAATAAGTGTGTTTAATATATAAGTGTGCTATAATGCATTTGTTGTGTACTTCAAATTTTAAAAGCATTTTAAAAAAACTACTTGCAGATAATATATCAATGAAATATGTTTTAATGTTTTATTAATTTTTGTTGTGTTTTAGGGTACATTTACATAACAATGATGTGCTAAAAATGGAAAAGTTTCTTCTTTGTACAGATGACAACGTTATCAAAACAATCCCCGTTCACACGGATCTGCGAAAACGGCTAATAACGCTATATTATGTATGCCAGACAAGTAGTTGGCGATGTCACTTGGTAAAGAAAGACTACGCGCCTGCGTGCATTCTTTTACTACAGTGCACTGAAGCCGAACACACATGCCTATAGTCACAAATTACATAATTTATCCTTTTTTTTGTCCAATTTTCATTCTAAGGATGTTAATGTTGATAATACTGTATTATTACTTTGTCTTCTGGGTAAATTTCTTCTTTATAAAGCTAGAAACATTCACTGTAATCCCAATTTTAGGTAGTTCTCCTCTGATATAAAGTCTTATACACAAAGGCTTCAAAAACATATCCTTGAGTCTGTTGTAAAGAACCTTTCATTTTTCATGATGACAAAATGTTATACTGAGTTGATTTGTGTAATTCTTATAACCACTTGTGATGATGTCTTTATGTCCTCCCTTATGTCTTATTGTTAATATCTGTATCCTTTCATTTGCAAAAAAAGAGACTAAACTATAGACCAAACATGTAATACGCATGTGCATTACATCACTGTTTTCACAGATTTGCGTTTTTGTAGTTTACACAGAGGTGATAACTAAATTACATGGGTGTCGTTTGCGATTTCAGGCTACGAAAACACCGTTGTCGTGTAAATAAATGGCCAAAACGCATAAAAAGTCTAGTTTAAACGCATAAAAAGTTTTTAGTTGAAAATGGTATCGTGTAAACAGCCCCTAAAAGAAGGACACTTGTTTTATGTATGTGTTGACTAAAGCACATGTAAAGTGATAGTTATACTGTAACTGTAGTGTTATTCGATATTACATTTAAAGTTAATATATTTTAAATGTACTAAATTGCAACTTTATCATTACAAATGTGTACAAAACTTAACATTTATGTCACACTTTAAGTATATTCCTTCAGTGTTATTTCCATAATATGTTACATGTTTAAAAAATGTGTACTTCTTTTTCAAAAGGGCTTTTGTACCAATTATTATGAAGAAAATAATTCGAGATTTGCTGTTTGGTACTCTTGGTCTTGTGTCTGACTGTGTGCTCAGTGAGTTTCTTACGAGTGGTCATAGACAGGGTTTAGCGTCTTCTTGAGTGTACTGGTTTTTCTGCGGCCACTCCGGCTCTTGTCTGGTAACAGGTACAGGCGGATATATGGGTCTGAGCCATCTCTGGTCAGTGCTATGAGGTTTCTGTGATTATGACACATGGAAACACACATTTACACAAAAGCAAGAGAAGTATTTTCACAGAGACCTGTTTTGTCACATTTATACAAATTTAAACATACAAATGCAAAAATGTGTCCCCCATTATTTGCACACACTGTGGATTTCAGCAGTGGCGTGTAACCCAGTCACTCCTACTAGCCACTTTGGTGGACTGAATTTTATATAGGCCTAATATAAATTTTTCAATTGTAGTCTTTTAAAAAGGCATCTGAAATAATAAACTAAGTGAAATCTAGTGTTGTCAAAAATATAGATTTTTCGATACATATCGATACTGATCGATTGTGAGTCATGTCTTAAAGCAACAGCAGCCTAATATACCGGCTGCCAAATAATGAGATAATATTAAAAATATCTATATGGCAGTTTTTCCCCATGGTATCGATGTCAAAATTGTGGCCAGTGAAAATGCGGAGTGTCTATAACTTTGAAAACCCACTAACCACAGTGGCTGGTGAGCAAAAATGTTAATGTCAAGCCCTGCTCAAAAGAGTTAACCACTGATCACCTGGCAAAAAAAATAAAATAAAAAAATTCCTCACTAATATACTGTACATGTTCAGTGTAAAAAAAAAATTACGCAAACAAACTGATTGGAAGTGGTACTAAAAAACAGAAAGGAGGACTATATTTTTGGTATGAAGGTTACCTGCAGGCATGAACCACTACAATAAGTTTATTCCTTTGTGAGCTGTGTCGAATAGTGAGCTGGACTTCACCGAGCGGATACTGGCTCAGCCCAGAGCCGCTGTAACAGAGAAACAGCAAGTTCATCTGACAGAGTGTGGGACTAAGTTTTTCTTCTAACAATTTCTTAAAGTTAACATGAATTCAAAATTGACTATATTTCCTTTCATAATGCATGTTCCTGATTTTGCATGACTTCCTTAATCCACATTATTCCAAATTAAATTGACTTAAAATATTTGAACTACTTTTTGAATTATAACTTTATAATTATAACTTTTTAACTCTTTTTCCTTAGTTTTTCCTCTCAACTCACACAACCTGGATAGATTCTGTTATTTAACAGCCACTTTTCACAATCAACAGGTAAAATGACGCATAGCTCCTCATTACCAGTTAGATGTAACTACAGTTTGTAATAAAAACAACAGAATTTATGGAAAATAATAATAGGCTTTTAGCAGCTATTACAACAGTCTTCAGTGTCACATGATCCTTCAGAAATCAGGATTCTTTGAAGCATAGAAAGAAAAAAAAGTATTTTTTAATATAAACATTTTGTATCATTCTGTAAGTTTTTTCATTTGTAACTGTCACTTTTAATCAATGAAATGGATCCTTGTTAAATAAATTATTAATTTATTTTGAAGTTTTGAACTGATTTATTTTAATAATTTCATTACATTTAGTATAAAAATGCAAAACTACTGCTAAAATACTCAAGTTAGTGAAATACAGTTTCAACTAGCTGAGCTATTTGGGATGCCATAGGCGTTTGTAAAAGGAAATCAGTGACAAATACAAATGGGCCATGTCACACTTTCCACTGCTTCACTGTTCAAATTGTTTTGGGCGCCTCAGTAGAGACCAATCTGCTCAGTGCTATCCAGTAAGGCATGCCGTGTTGTTCATTGGGCCGTGCAGATAAATGTTTCTCAATGAACTGGGTACTGCTGTTGTGACTCACTTATTTGGCTTTTGGTGTTTCTCATACACAACAGAAAATAGCAGTGTGACTTCTAACAAAATGTAATTGCATTGACAAGAAAAAAAGCAAACCACAAACATGACTTCTGCATATAGGGAATCAGTGTGTCATATGACATGGACACAGACTCACTTTTGTAGCTGCTGTAACCGCTGCTGCAGTTCCATTGTGGCACAGGGCAGTGAAATGTCGGAGGCCAGACTAGGAGTAGAGTCTCTGTGAGTCTGATGCTTGTGCGAGCTGCTTATCACTAGACTGGAAACACTGCGGCCTACCTCCGCAAGCCGCACCGGGGAGCCATCCGATCCTCTTTTCCCTTGAGGGGTGTCTGGTGGAGGGGTACATGGTGGGTTGTGTGACGGCTGGATGACTGTGGAGTTGCTGGTGCTAGTTGCTGTTTGAGATTGTGGGGACACGAAAGTGTTATTCTGACTAGTGTGTCTGACTCGGACAGATGATGGTTGGCTGGATGTGACCTCCTTTTCCAAACAGAGGACCTGTTTACACAAACACATATTTATATGGACAAAGTGTATTGAAGTGCTGAATGAAACATACAAAAAAATAAAAAATTAATCGCACACAGACACACCAACCCTGAGAGCCATTTTGATTTTGAGGGTGCTGTTGGGGCCAGAGTTCTGCAGGGGGAACTGCTGATTTAGCGTCATGTCCGCCTCCTTCAGGAGAGAACCAAGTGCCACCCGCACACTACCCAGAGAGCACTTGTGCTTACTATCCCTCACCTGAGACACACAAACAACATCTATACATGTCATTTGACAAATACAATGTGTTAAAATTTGTGTCTCTTTTTGAGGATTGTATGTCTATGATCACATTCATATTTCCTTGCTGAATAAAAGTATTAATTTCTTAAAGACACCATGAAATCAAAATGGACGATTATTATTGTTATGAAATATTGTGGAATTTATTATAAATGGTTTATCCATGCACACCATTATTTTATTTTTATATGAATGTGGCCTTGTAATCTTTAATCAAAATAATTTCCACTCCCACTTGCAGTGACATCTCTTCTTTTCTCTGATGTTTAACATGTTTACTGGCGCGAGGGCGGGACATCCTGTCACTCAAATGAGATCATAGCAATAGCAAACCACAATGATACAACGATCCAATAAATTCCAGATGGGCAAAATCAAGTCCCAGCCTACATTTTTTCTTGTTCGAGAAGCCGTTTTACTTTAATATACTACGCAATAGGATAAAAAACTAGCGCAATTTCCGTTTCATGCCAACTTTAACATTCATGCTTTTGGTGTGGTTCCTTATAGAATACCTCAATTTCCAGTTCCTCAGTGCGGGGGTTGTTGATAAGGAAGGAAAAGGCCTCCTCCCACAGCGGCTCAGAAGTTTTATACCTAACCTGAAAATACAGGAGCAAAACAGGACTGAATACTGTATATGTGCTAGTCTTCAAACAGGTTAAAGCTGATTTATGAATGTTACCTTGCTTGTATACATCTTTTGTCCTACAGTCAGTTTGACAAAAGGATTTGGATCTATGCTCACTTTCTTCCCAGACTGTTGAACAAAAAAAGAAAGAAAACTTCAATTGTACAGTATTATATGACAATCACCATATATGACTGTCTCCTTTAATAGTCACCAAATCTACTTAACATCTGCTTTCTGGTAACATAATACAATATTTCCTGCATGTACTAGATTGATTACAAATTATATCATAACTCAGTAAGCCTTTATTTAAGGTTTTTTTCTACTAGCGCTTTGTGGTAAGAAGGTTATTTTAAGCTCATCTATGAAAATACCAGCAATGTAAATACAATAAGCCTCCTGTTTTACTTTGAATATATAAAGAAAAAATAATAATTAAAGCTCCAGTCCATAACTTTTGGTGCTCTAGCGGTTAATAAACAGAACTGCATGCGTCTTGCGGAAGAACACTGTAGCCGGAGCTACTTTTAGGTTTTTTTTTTTTTTTTACATTTATGCATTTTGGCAGACACTTTTATCCAAAGCGACTTACATTGCACTTCTAATAGATGTACCATAGTGATTCAGGATTTAAAAAAAATACAGTTTGGAAAATGGATTCATGATGCACTCGCTTATTATAAAATTTTTGCACATTTTGAACACAAAAAAAGTTATGGAACGCAGCTTTAAATTAAGTTAAAGAAAATAAAGTATACAATAGTATATTAACTCAATGAATTTGGTGTTAAGTTAATAAAAGCACCCATAAAATACATAAAAATGAGAAAAATTTATATTGACAATCTGCAAAATCCAAAGGACTATAAATGCATGCAGTGAGGCATGAGGGAAGAATACATTGGAGAAGCATTCAAGAAATAAACCTAATCACAAAAGAATGAAACAAACCATAAAATATGTGAAATCATGCTTAGGCTCCAAATATGCCAGATATGAGAGCAGTGCCTGTTATGCATGTCACTGTTTGAAATGCATGCATTCCCAATGTACCTTCAGGCCTTTATAAGGGGGTTTGGGGCCATCAGGGTTAAAGTCAAGAGGATTGGTCTTTCCACAGGAAGTTTTGAGAGAAATTGAAAACAGGAAAGTTATTATAAAAGGACATGCAAGAATGATAGTTAGATCGGTCCAATCTTACAGATTCTTAAAAAATATGTATTAAAATTAAATACATATACATATCGAAAACCATATTTTTTTCTTTTCACTGAAACAATGTTGGCAGCCATACAAAGACCTTTAAATAACCAGGTTTTGTCCCAACTCTTCAGACTGCTTACTTACTCTAGACCAGGAAACGTCAATCATATGTCTAAGACTGACCAAGCTGTATTTAGATCAATCATGTGACTTCAGAATCAGTTAAAAATAAATGGTGAAATAAATGTATATATAAACCTTGGCCTCTGACAGTCTGATAAAACACAAATTATATATAATAAAAAATTTACATTCTTAGTTGCTGAGCGATTACGATAGCTTTGAATGGGACAGAGATATAAGAAATGTGATGTTCATAGTTTATCTTCAACCCTGCTCCTGGGGACCAGAGTTGGGCTCCAACCCTAATCAAACACACCTGAACAAGCTAATCAAGGTGTGCAGGATAGCTTGAAGACGGTTGGAAATAAATTTCCCAGGAGCATGGTTGAAGACTTCTGGTTTATTGCATGACAATTACACGTTACACATGCCCAACAGGTAAAAAACACATGCACTAGATCAACGTCATCTGCGTTGTTTGCTTGTTACTGAAGAAAAGCTTGACTGGAAGAAATGTCTATTCACACTGTTAGGTAAACATCTACAGCTAGTTCTGGAGAACCAGGATGCAGATTACTGGCAAACTCACAAATAACGTTCTATAGAGAGAGTCGGGGTTCTCACAAAAGACTAGACCAGAGGCCCTCCTCTCCTTTAGGTTTCCACAGCCAAAGCTGCCCTCAAAGACACTCTTACAGTAGAGGAGGAAGGCACAATGCATTAAAAAAAATGGGCAAGACTGGATGACTACTGTATGTTTGGGTCAAGAGTCTAAAAACTCCCTTTCTGACCATAAATGACTGGAGTGAAAATAAAAAACTCAAATAGTTTGAAAACTTCAAACCTGCTCAATGTTCTGCATAGAGATCATCACTCAGAAAGCAACTGATCTTGTTTAATGAAGCTTGTATTACTACTTGTTGGTAATATAAATGTCATTACTGAAAACTGCTTAAATTACATTTTCTGACTCTGTTAAGTACATAATTCAATGGTCACATAAGTAAAGGTGCCAAATAAACATTCCAGTGTTGTTTTGGGCCACACTGACTTTCATTGTATGGACAAAATAGTATAAAATATAAATTGTATAAAACATCATCTTTTGTGTTCTGCAGAAGGAAAAATCATTTGGGTGTGAGAAATTGCATTTTTATCATATTTTTACTGATATCCAAGCAGATTATCATAGAACATAAAAAACAACGTCGCTCTACAGCAGATCCTCAGGCAGAGCTTATGTACACGGCTACACGCACACACACAAAAATATACTTATTCTTACCGGCAAATTACTGGCAGAGTCCAGGTAAACAACTAGCAGAGCTGAAGAGAGATTGTCATTAGACCTTTTGCACTTCAGTACCTAATACGAGAGCAAAAGAGAATGAAATGAGCAAAGGTTTAGCTAGTTATGTTTAAATCATTTCTATCAGTGTCGGTCAGAGAGTTTGTGCATACTTGATCTAGTTTTTCAGCACTCGGGTACAATGAAAGCCACTCTAATTTCAGATGAAGTTTGCCTGTCGTGACTTCTTCCAAGTCAAACCACTGCAGAAAAAAAAATGTGTTTAGTGCACTGGAATGGCAGCTATGGGCTTAAAGCACATTCAGTTCATTCCAAAACAATGATGAAATAAAAAACTGATGATAATATTTTCTTTGGAAAAATGAAAAAAATGTCAGTTCAATTACTGCAAATACAGCATTATCTCAACAACTTTGGAAACTCAAAGTCAGTTCATTAATTGAAATAAAACCTGGTGACATTTGTTTAAGGATAACAAGAATGTACTTCTGGATATTAATTGTGGAAAAATATCTTGTTTTGAAGTAAAAAGGCAACAAATTTTTCCTTTGTGATTTAAAAGCAGAGGCAGTGTTATGAATAGCTGGAATGAAAACAAAAGACTCAAACAAAAAAAACTCAAAAATGTTCTGCATAGAGATCAATCACTCAGCAAGCAACTAAACCTGTTAAATGAACCTTGGATTAATACTACTAATAGGTAATGTAAAGAGTAATATCAATGAATACTGAAACTGTAAACTATTTATGTGTCATTTTCTACATTTTCTACATTACATCTACATTTGAATGCATACATTAGAAACATAAAAAAATATATATATATATATATATATATATATATATATATATATATATATATATATAGACAGTATATAAGGGGGCAGCGGATAAAGGAAGAATCAATGCCTGCCAATACAGAATAATCTCAATAACTTTGGAAGCTCAATGTCAGTTCATTAATGAGAGGGTGCTGACATTTGTTGAGGGATGTGAGCTATAAATTAGCCATAACAAGAACGAAAGTGTAGAGTATTACCTCATCAACCTTCTGTTCTTTATGAAGCTCACTCAAGTCGATCATTAGACTGGAACAAAAATAAATGAAACAAGTTTTTAAAAAGGTATATAATAAATAAATAATAAATAATGTTACATTTCAGCTACATAAATGAATATGGCACCTGCCCAAGAAGTCATCTTTATCTGGGTCTTCATCGAAAAGCTCTATTTCCAGATGCTGTCCTGAATGTTCATATACTAGTGCCTAATAATAAAACGCAGGAATGCACATTTTAGTGTATGTACATGAGTTTTATGAGTGCAGTAAATTAGTGTTTGTATATATATATCTATGTGTGTGTGTGCGCGTGTATTCACCTCATACACCTCGTTCCATTTGGGGTGCAGGCATTCTTTGATGGTCTTGCTTCTAAAGAGTTGGTTACTGACAAGCAGCATGCCATATGGGTCAGACTTGCCTCTGATCAACCCGCCCAGATATGTGTCCTTAACTTCCAGATTCTGAGCCTCAAGGAAATGAATCCTGAGAACTCCCTAATGAGTGTGAGAGAGAATTAAATATAACAAAAGATTACTGAATATTAATATGAACGGAAGGTTTGCCAAATAATAAGCACTGAGATAGTTGTGTATGTGTGTGCATTCACCTTTGGCATTGGGAAACGGAGCTGTGCCAGTTCAACCTCACCTATCAGTGGTACAGTGATCCTGTTGGGCAACACCATGTAAGTGCTGATAATATCCTGGATTATGTGGTCTGAAAAGCCACTGCCAATGAAAAAGAAATCATGATAAACATGAATTTTTCATTTTTAAAGTACTAAAGTGGTGAAGTACTTCTGGATTTTAATCATTCTCCTCTATGCAATTCTTAAATAGTTTGGTAGGGGGAAAAGATGATCAAATTCTTGTTTTGATGTTAAAGACAACATTAGGATACTTTTCCTTTGTGGTTTAATAAATAATGCATCAGAGAGCAGAGGCAGTGTTATGAATGACTGGAAAGAAAACAAAAGACAAAAATAGTTTGAAAAAAACATTTCAAACCTGCTCAAAATGTTCAGCATAGAGATCAATGACTCAGCAAGAAATGTAAACCTGTTTAATGGAGTCTAAATGTTTCTGCATTAGTTGGTGATGTAAATGAAACCTCGGTATACAGGAAAAGGTAATAAAAATATCTTTAACTACATATTCAAAAATATAAAGCGTTGCATAATTACTGAAGGAAACATGAAGTTAGAATTTGCCTTAAAACAAAGTATATAGTATATACTGAAAGTATATACTGACATAGATTATTAAAAAAAAAAGATTATAATAATAATCCTGTACCTCCCGGATGTATTGCTAACCACATAAACTGCATTCAAATGTTGACTTGCTGACTAAACCAACAATTTTACAAAAGATCATCTGACACTGTTTAATCAAGTATGTTTTTGTAACATTAGCATGAATACATTTTCTACATTTTGGCGGGCTCCTGCAGCAGGATTTGGTGTGACAGTATACACATCTAAATGGCCCACAGCTTGCTTGTCCCAGCACAAAAACACTACAACCTTGTTAAAATACAAGCACAAGAAGGGGGAGAGGCTATGGGGAGGAAACACACAGAAGCAATAGTGCCATTTTGAGGATTGTGCTGAAATTCCTCAGCTTTTACTCATACTCCTGTCTCTGAGCAGCTGCCTGTCTTTGTTGAATAGGCTGTAGTTCTGTCAGTGCCACCTGGGTTTAAAGTCATCTTAAAACACACACACAGAGGCGAGCAGTCCTGGATGTACTGTACAGGAAGACAAACTATATTTGCCATGGCAATAAGAATCAAACTAATTGAAAAATAACTACACACAGAGAAATATATAATAAGACCATCAAAAGTTAATCTCATCCAAATCATGTTACGTCCCAGTCTTAGGAACGGTGTGGCGTAACATAACTGAAGAACATCACATAAGAAAAGCGTGGGTTTTCTTTCATTTATTGTAGGAGTGTTCGGTTTGTTCTTTTTATAGGTTACTGAGCTTTGGAAATGGGTATGCCAAAATAAACAAAAAAGAAATAAACTATTTATTTAAGCGCTACAATAACCTAAATGTAACGATGCATGCAGGGAAGCTGAAGACAGAAGACTCAGGTTTTCACAAAACACTAAGTAGTTTAATTCTTACTCAAAAAGCAATCAAACAGGCAGTGCAAACACATCTAAACATAACAGAGACTGGACAAAAAGCGAAGGCAAGGGCGAGGCTTAAATAACAAACTGAAACGAGCTAATAAATGACAGCTGAAACCAATGAACTAAAAATTACGGTAACCATGGAAACTGATCAAAGGAATAGGTGAAACTCAGGCATGAACAAAAACAGATCAAAAACAAACATAACCCTGACACTAACAAAGTAAAAGTAAAACAAAATACATCACACTTCCCTAAATTAGTTTATTACAAACCAGGAGAAAATATAATTTTACAAAAAAATAATAGGCTCCCGTCTCCTACAAGACAGAGGAATTACCCTATTTACAGATTACCTTTTAATACCGACACAATAATAATAGAAAGAAAGAACAACAACTCCTACAAAATAGTGGCGTTACTCTATTTACAGATTATCTTTTAATACCGATGATACAATAATAAAATAACACTAGCTAAAATAATTTAACCAAAAGCAAGGTAAAAGATAAAAAAAGGCTGTGAGTACAACGGTACGTATAAGTACCAGGACACTTCGTATCTAAACAAGTTTAGGTCACCAGTTCGGAGGAACGCAAACACACGATTCCTCCCGGCAGAACACACATAGCCGGTTGTTCAGTCTTGCGCAGAAATGCGTTTTTAAAAGATGTGATACCAAAAGAGGAGCCAATTTGCTTTCCCCAGTAATTAGAAGCCGGAACCTGGAGCAGTAGAGAGAGAGAAAAGAAAACGTACACAAACTACAGTTTAATACCACATGTGTCCGAGGACGCAACACCCCCACTAATAAGAAACAAACTCAAGTAATTCATGAGTTCACACTTACATATAATTATATGGAGTAAAGCGTTACGCGTATTTGGCGTGCTGTCCATGGGGAAGGCTCTGAGCTCGGAATTTGGGCCAAACCCAGAGTACTCCCCCCGTGTATAGGAGTGGTTAGAAGTAAAAGTGTGGAGAAGGGGTGGTGGAGGGATGATGATGAACAGTCAATGAACAGAGGTAAGACTGCTGTATATATCCCTCTTATCGTTGATTAATTGAATGCTCTCCACTCGTGTTAATTATGTTATAATTATGCTGAACGTGCTTCTCCCGAACTTTATATATATAATACTGGCAATAATATTGTCAGTTCCTTTCTTGTGCTGTATTTTCAAATTAAATTCCTGCAATCAGATGCTGGTTGTGATTTGACATGCGCGAAAGAAAAATCAGGGGGTTATGAACTGTGAAACTTCAATTGGGAGAGAACTGCTGCCTAAATAAACTTCAAAATGTTAAAACGCTTATACTAAGGCAAGTGTTTCTTTTTCAATAGAACTGTAGTTTTGTTGGGGTCTGGAAAACTTTCTGGAGAAGTAACACACGGGGGGTGGTCAATTCCACGGTCATCCTTCTGTAACAGCACTGCTCCGGCTCCCACAGCACTGGCATCCACCTCAAGTTTAAAAGGGCGAGAGAAATCAGGGGCAGCCAGAACAGGAGCAAAACACATCAAATCTTTTGCCACTTTAAGAGCGTTTTCACAAGATGGTGACCAGATAAAGGTTCTGGAAGAACTCAATAAATCAGTAAGTGGAAGCAACATTTTTTGCAAAATAATAATGTAATAGCCCACCATCCCAAGAAAACGAAGTTACTCCCGTCTTGTCTTAGGTGCAGGATATTGAAGGATGGCGACAACTTTAGCATTTACCGGGCAAATTTGACCATGCCCTACTTGCTTACTGAGATACGTTACCGCAGCCTTGCAAAATTCACATTTAGCAAGGTTAATGGTGAATGAAGTTTAGCACCTGCCAGTACCCTTTTAAGAGATCCAGTTTCGTTACTAGGTGGGCCGCTCCAACCCGATCTATACAGTCATCCATGCGAGGCATGGGGAAGGAATCAGGTTTTGTGAGACTATTGATCTTGGGGTAGTCGGTACAAAATCTATAGGTACCGTCAGGTTTAGGCACAAGGATGCACAGGGAGCTCCATGGGTTGGAGCTGGGAACAGCAAGCCCCTGATCTAACAGATACCATACCTCCTCTTTCATTATCTCCCGTTTTACAGGATTTACACGGTAGGGATGTTGACGTATGGGAGCTGATCCCTCAATTTCAATTTCATGTACTATCGCAGTAGTCTGAGAGGGAGTATCTGCAAACAAGGAAGGGTATTCTTTAATCAACAACATAATATCTCGATGTTGCTGATCAGATTCAGCCTTGCACTTCTTTCAAAATTATTAACTGCTTCACCTTTCTAGACCTGGGAAAGGGGTGTTACAAATGCCACCGAAATAACAGGCGGGACATAGGCTTTAGCATATTCACATGACATACAAATTTTTTCCTGCTGCGATCTGTAGTACGCACAATATAATCAGTTTCACTGCGCTTTCTTTCTATTTCAAGGGCCACCACATTTTACGTGCATTGCTGAACCGTGAACTGGAAGAAAGACCAACAATGAGTCTCCAGGCTGAAAGTTGCGTTCGACACTTTCTTTTATCAAAGTGAGATTTCATCTTGTTCTGTGCTGTTACTAAATTTTCTTTCGCCATCGCACACACTCGATGTAACCTGTCAAGAACTTTACTCACATAATCCAGTACAGGCACAGGGGAAACAGATTCTTCAAGTAACTGTTCGCGTAATATTCTCAGCGGACCGCGAACAGTATATCCAAACACTACGGATTATTGTGTGGTCTCACGAATTGCAAACATCAGCATGGGTCCCTCGTCCCATTCTCTGCCCGTTTCCACACAGAATTTACGCAACTTGGGTAAATATTTTTAATGTAAAATTGGATCCCTGATCAGTTTGGATCACTTTTGGTTGCCCAAAAACAGAGAAAATTTTCACTAATTTTTGGATCATCCTTTTAGCTTTAATTTCATGTCGCAGCGCACATTATTGTAAGAATGTATTGATCCCCAGCTTTTGATTCAGGGAGCGGGCCAACACAGTCCATAATAATATGCTCAAAAGGTTCTCCCAATAAAGATATTGGATGTAAAGGAGCAGGTGGTATGGTTTGATTGGGCTTGCCGGTCAGTTGGCATGCATTACACGAACGGCAGTAAGCGGAGACATCAGACTTCATCCCCGGCCCCAAAAAAATAGCCAAACACTTGTTTGTAGGTTTTTCTAAATGCCCAGATGACTCGAAAGAACATGATCATGAGCAAGTTTAAGTATTTGTACGCAGTACACAGAGGAGACTACAACTTGACAAAAGATGTCATTCTTTTTCCACCTACGCATTAGCACTTCGTCTTCCCAATGAAATGCAACTCCAGACTCAAAAAATCTATCCTTGTAAATCGCAGCTGCAACACACGCAGTCAAAGAAGGATCTGATTTACTCTCAGCTACTGTACAGGTAACTTCAGCTCTGGCTGAACGAAAATCTTAGCTTCCATTTTTTTACCATCAGATACCAAAAACGAATCTGACAAGTCAACAACTTCCTGGAGCTTACGAGCTTGAGCGGGCGTTACCGCACAAAAAGGAAACTGTTAGCAGACTGTTCCGTTTTTTATGTCAGTCTGTCACTCAGGGGCATCCACTACGACAGGCTGCGAAAATTTTTTACCTCCAGCTAAATCATTACCGAGTATAAGGGCAACCCCCTCCACTGGACGCTGAGATCGCACGCCCACCTGTACACATCCTGAAACAAGGTCAGACTTTAAACACACAGTATGCAAGGCAACTTTAATACAGCCCAGTTCCACACCTCGGAGCAACACATTAGCTCCCGTATACGATTCATTAGACAGCGGCAACATTGTACTCAACATAAGTGTCTAAGCAGATCACGGAGCATAGTTATTGGCTTAAAACTCGAATCATTAGACAACCCTACTGATCCAGTTAATAGAAATGGTTCATATATCGACGACTTACTTGATTCAGCAGGCATGAGACAGATTTTACAAAAGCAACACTTTTAGACTTGTGTTTTTCTTTTTCCATGCTTACAGTCCGCAATGAGATGACCCGTATAAAGACAGTAAAAACAAATCTTTTTTTGTGCCGCACGAACTGGCCGCCCTGTGCACCCCCACGTACAGCTTTAACAGCATTGGCAATATCTTTCCCCTGAACTGCAGCATGCGAGATCACAACTTTCTCGCGTCGAACAGCATGGGGAAAAAACACTCTATGAGTTAACACAAACTCATCAGCAAGAATGGCAGCTTCTGCGGGTGAAGATACCTTCTGCTCATTTAAAGGAGACATATCATGCTTTTAAATTGTTCCTTTTTTCATATAAATCATACATTTGTAGTCTATATAAAACGCAACTGCGATGCTTGGGTCTGAATTCCTCATTATTATAGCTCCACAGGCCCCTTTTCTACCCCTTTTCTGATGTGCTTCTGAGAGCAACTCGTTTTGGTGCGGTCTCTTTAAATACAATTGAGACACTTCATACCCCGCCCCCTCTCCAGGTTGCAGAGGTTCAACTCCACCCCGTTCGGCCATTTTTGTAGTCTGATATCAGAGATAGGATTATCAAGCGGCACATAATCTTTTTATTCACACGTTATTAACAAAATGTCAACAACGGAAGACTTGTCCAGCCAGCCTTACATGTTCGAGCCGGAGCGAGATAAAAATGAAGACGACGAACCTGCAGAACAACGTCTTCATATGGATGTTACTGTATTTAACTGTTACACATAAAACTTTGGTCTTCCGACCTTTTACCACCGTGTCGATTTATTTTGATTAGTATGTGCGAGGGAGAGAGAGCAAGACAGCGTCTAGTTTGGAGACGGTGATGTCTTGTTTACACTTTTGCCTGGCTCTGAAGAGAGAGATTGAGCGCGCGCGCGACCGGGTCTCTCTCTCTGCTCGTTCTTTCAGTCAAACATGCGCCACAAGCGCGGCAGTTCATCTACATTAGACGGTGTAATAAAGCGTGTGGGTTACTACATCCAACAACCGAACATTTTAACTTACCCTCTCGTAACTTCTGCATCCGTTAGCTTGGACTACAAAATTGCAGCGAGAAATAATAATGGCGGATTGCTCGAAGTGTTGGGCCGGAAGTCAATGTCCTTATTTGGCAGTTCCGCTGCAAATACTGTGACGTTATAGTTCAAAAAACGTCATAGATAACAGAAAAATCGGAACAGGTTGAAAAATATGACCAAAACAGAATATAAAGATATCAACGAAGCACCTGAAGAGAATAATTTAATCTTTTCTGTACTTCTAAACACTCCAAATATACAACAAAATGCATTTAAGGGCTAAAAAAGTGCATTTAGCATGATATGTCCCCTTTAAATGAATAACAAGATTATCAGGAAGGCAACCCTTGAAATCTTCTAGCAACATTAGTTCACAGAGTTGTTGGAACATAGTCACTTTGCAGGCAGCACATCACTTGTCAAATAAAACCTGTTTTTCCCTTGAAAATTCAACAAATGTTTGTGTGACTGCTTCCTTTTGATGTCAGAATTTTTCTCTGTAAGCCTCTGGGACTAGCTCATATGCACGCAACACAGCCGCCTTTACCATATCATAATCCAAACTAGTATCGGTGGGCAGGTATGCACATACCTCTTGAGCTTTTCCAACTAATTTAAGGGCCACCAGCTCAAATGCAGTAAAATAGGAGTCTACCTCAGCCTCTCTGAAAGGTGGACCAATTTAACATGTTTCCCCACATCAAAAACGGGAGCTGCAATCGAGTCTGCCACAGGTGCTGCTGGATTTGAAGTGGCAGGCACCCCGGCTGGTAGAGGAATGAATCCTAGGTAATCCTGGAGATTGCATAAGTGCATCTTTACCTGGATGCTCACGAATATCAAATCCCTGTTTTTTCATTTCCATTTCCATTTCTAACTCCCTTAAACATAGCAGCTTATTTTGATGCTCTTGTCGTCTTACTTACAACTCTATTCTTTCAACCAAACCACTAAAGTTGGATAGTGAGGTAAAAAGCGTGGGCTAGGAGGCTGCGCAACTGGGGGAGGTTTTTCCTTTACATCTAACGCGACCTCTCCTTCCTCTGCATCTTTTTCTTTTGAGCTAATTTGCTACAACCTCAACTCTACTCAAAATGTTCCGCATGGAGAGCAATCCCTTAGCAAGCAACTAAAACTGCCTAATGGAGTCTAAAGAAGTCTATATTATTGATAATACTAGTTGGTCTTGTAAAGAGTGGTGTACTTAATTTAATTGTGTCTCATCTACTTAAATATGCAAAAATGAAGTTTACTTAACTGTGCAGTGGATTTTTAGTTCCAATCATGCTTTGCATAGGGCTGGATCAGAAGAGTAAATGCTAAAATAATTAAGTGTTATTTCATGTGTTTTTGAGTAAAGGAAAAAACCTGTTAGTGTTTAAAGTTCAGTTATGTTTGATAATTAAAAGAGTTTTTGTGTTTCCCATTATTCTGAAGAATATAGTTTGTGGTAGGTTGTGGGTGGCTACATGCATTAGGTTTATAGTGTATACGTTGCTCCTATCAATGAGCATAGCAATAACAGTACTAATGGAAGTACGACAAGTTACTTACTACTTGTTAATTGCAAACATTTCCTATACAAGCTCCAGAAGTTATTTTAAACATACAATAATAAACACGAGTTTGTATTACTTTTTACAACTAAATAATTAGTTGTGTAATGTATTGACAAATGTTAGAAAGACTTTACCTAATTTATTTTAATGTGTCATAGCTATTAAATTGAGGAAGTGTTTATTCAAAAGTCAGCACACTGCCACTGCTGCTTCCAAAGAATCAATTTATTGAACTGTACAACGTTTCGACCTGAAGGTCTTCGACAGGCTTAAAAACAAGTACACAGCAAGGTCCAATTTATATCAACATGATCGGTCACACCTGATCTAATTATACGACTTTTATTATTTTTTTATTCGAATTTTATTATTTGAATTGTTTTTTTTATTTTTTATTTTTTTATTCTCAACTTTTTTGTGTCAATGTTGGTTACTATTTAGTTTTTTTCTGTTTATTTTATTTTCATATATGGTTCAATAAATTGATTACTTGGAAGCAGCAGTGGCAGTCTGTCGACTTTTGTTTATAATTAATAATTGCCTAAAGTTTCTGGATGTGCGCATACTACTACTTTGAATTGTTCATTCAACACATGGGATGAAATCTACCCAAATAAATTGAGTGCAAATTGTTACCTCAGTTTTATTGAGTAGATTCTATAGGTTTGCTTTTACAGTGTATATTACATTCAGTTTATTCCATTAATATAATATAATTTCGTCATTCATTTAAAATTAATATCAGTATCCACATAATGGCAATGTGCAGGTCAATGCCATAAAAGAAGCATAAAAGTCACCCAAGAAGCTATGAAGAAAAACATCAGGATATCTGAGCATTACAAATAATGTCATTTGAAGAAATGAATGAATGAGACTTCAAATAAAAAACACAATTTTAGTTGCATATAATGTAAATTTCTGTCGAAAACATTTGCTTTGCATTTTGAATGATTTTACACTGCAACAGAACAGGTTCAACAGCTTGGCATTTAAACGTAAAAAACTAAAACAAAACAAGAAATTAACCCTTGTGTGCACTGTTGGGCATAAGTGGTAAATTTGCTTAGTGGTAAATTTGATCAGTTCCCTGGAACTCAGCTCATCTACATGGAAAGGAAACATGACACTCAACAACAAAACAAACAAAGAATACAGACCCATAATGATGCAGATGCGAGTTGCAATCAAACTTAAGCAGTTAAGCTTAAGTAACTACTTTCGATTATGTCCAAGTAAATAAAAGCCTTCTTAAAGGTGTCCCTAAACCCCATGGCGATTAGACAAATCCATTAAAAGCTTTGTATGGGGGAAGTGCAAGGCAAAAGTAAATTTCAAGAAGATAAAATACTTAATCTTTGTAAGACCCCTATGGAAAGTAAAATTAAAGCAATTAGTTTTAAACAAATCTCTCCTCTTTTACCTGATTAAAACCTTTATATGCACTTTAACTTATCTCACTCATCAAATACTTTCTCTACATTTACCAAAACCTATTTTGTGTAATTCATTACACCTGTTCCCCTGTTACATTCCCCTCCAATCTGTTACACCCCATTTCTGTCCAAATTACTTCCTCATATCTCTTGTCAGCAATACTTGACATTTAATCTCTCGAATTTTAGAGTACTATGGTAAAACACAGATTCATTGTGAATTACTTACTCTGTAATAAAAGAACACAAAATCCACCGGGTAACACAACACGCTGAACAGAAATAATAAACACCATAAAAGAATGAAAGCAAGAATGATGATCATAACTCTCATATTGATTTGCTTGCCAAGCAGATGCAGTTCCCAAAACATCTTCATAATGCAAGCATAGCACTCTCTGAGACTACAACAATCACTCAACAGTCCTAAACAGTATGACACTACAGATATACAGCACAGAATTACACTGCATTAGGGTATTATGGTTGCCTGGACTGACAGATCTCAGCTCAGTGTGCTTTTCTTCAGTCTTACATTAGCTATATGATGCAAGGAGCATGGCTGACATGGGAGCAGTACTTCCTTTGTGCAGTGAAGATCCAAAGCAGCACCAATAAACTTTAATAGCCTAAGAACAAGGACTCTCAATGCTGCAGTGCTAATGACCACAGCCTAATGTTGCTTATTTCCTTGCAATAAGGATCATTAGAAGATCAACCTACCAAACAACCTCAACTAGTGCATTTATTCAGTTTTCCAAAAACATGATACACAAAACAATCAGCAAAATAAGTCTGTGCTAGAGCTGTGTAATCACTCACCCGTCTCTGTGTGTGTGTGTGTGTGTGTGTGTGTGTGTGTGTGTGTGTGTGTGTGTGTGTGTGTGTGTGTGTGTGTGTGTGTGTGTGTGTGTGTGTGCATGATCAGCACATCCTGAGGTACAACACTCATGGATCTGCTCCAATTTTTTACTGCAGACAGTATGTTACACCAACACATTAAGGAGGATCTTTCTAATCTGGCATTACAGTGGACATTTAGAGGCAATTTGAAAACATTTGTTTTTTTGTGTCTAAATAATTCATAGGGAACACAAACTGGAAAAACGTGTACTCTGAATCTACGTGTATAATGCATAAATGTAATTATTGTAATTTAACTGTGTATGTTTTGCAGGGCAATAGAGTAAACATTATTCAATATATAAATAATTATCGAGGTAGCTTGAGAACAGTTTTACTGAGGTTAGGAAAATGCACTCTCTGTACAATTTGAAGCAGACTTTCCATGTTATCCAGTTATTAAAAGGTAAAAAGGTTTTAAACTAATCAACTAATATAATAATTTAAACACATTTCATACATTTAAGCATAACCCTTAATGTGTGAAACATGAATTCAGTCAAGTATCTCAGACTGGTAGTATAAGTCGTTTCGGAGAAGTGGCCAAAAATGTAAACTTGACAGTAGTCAATAGTGATACAGTCCAAATATAATATGCATAAAATCTTATATTTAATTAAAATCAACATACATTAGAGAGAAATAAGGATATCTTACACTGATTATGTACTAATAATGCTCTACAAAGGTTCTTTCAATTATCTACAATAAATGGGGTATAGGCCAACAACAAAGTACAACTAAATGAAGAAGAAATAAACAAGAGGTCTAGACTCTTCGTTTTATAAGAGGCCAATAAATCCAAACAAAACAGAACCAGAAGCCTGACCAACATGAAAATAATAAATAATAAAAAACAGGTTATATAAGATAATATATTATATAATATAATCCATTGTAGGAGGAAAATTTTAACTTACTTAAGCCCTGGGATGTCCAATATGTTTGTGAGGCCTGTCCAGTTTATGTCCAGCAGCTGAATGGGGGAGAGAGAGAGAGAGAGAGAGAGAGAGAGAGAGAGAGAGAGAGAGAGAGAGAGAGAGAGAGAGAGAGAGAGAGAGAGAGAGAGAGAGAGAGAGAGAGAGAGAGAGAGAGAGAGAGAGAGAGAGAGAGAGAGAGAGAGAAGCATAGATAACTTAAACAGATCACACTGCTAACGTAGAGAAAATACAGGTATATCTGTTCAGAGAAGAAAAACAAGGACAAATAGCACAAAAAGACAAAAAACAAACAAACAAACAAACATCTGAACATCCCTGGGGCAGTAATTTAATATCACCATGGATGTCAAGCCCCACTGTGATGCCAGCCCATAAATAATAACACTACAGTATGTATCTACTATTAGTTACTGTGATGAGAACAATCTGTGTCCCTGTGTCAGCATAAAAAATAGGAAGGAAGGAAGAAGGAAGGAAAATAAGTAAAGAAATAGACGCCATCCATTAAAATGGGGACAGATGCAAGATGTTTCAGTGTCACCCACACTGCAGAGGAATATCTGAAGAGAAGCCACCTCTGCAGTGCATCAAAAACTACAGTCAGACCACAGGACACTTCACACAGCACTCAACACCCATTTAGTTTTCCTACACCTGCCTTAAGCCTTCAGTCAAAAACAGCAGCAGAATTTGAGCTAGAATCAGGCTGAGCTATGATGACCTGCTGTGAAATTAGCACTGCTACTAATCTGGTACTGACAGACAGTAGAATCTGGGTCAGTGCTGACTCTGTCGCTGACTGTCTGCCACTGCTACGCACGTGGTAGAGCTGTTAAGATCATTTTATGCTGGTTAGAAAACCAATGCTGGTTAGAAAACCAAAGTTTAAATAGTCTCAATCATGCAGCTCTGCAAGAGAAAATGTCTTTAGGAACTTCGTCCAGGTTAGCGGTAGCATAAGCCATCAGGCAAGTGTTATTTAAATAAACTCCTGTTGTACTTACAAACTTCCCAATGCCTCATTTTATGAGTAGAGAACCTATTTGTATTACTGTAGAAGTTTGGTACCATTCCGGGCATTATTAGTGGGGTAATTTACGAGATACATCCTTGGATCCATTAACGCCTGCACTAAGCCATTCGGCTGATATCTCTAAATAAGCTCTAATTTTAATAATGTTTGACCAAGGGAAAAAAAGCTTCTGGGGGGGGGGTTTGGCTCGAGGTCATGGTGCAAAGGACCCTAGGTTGATTTTACTCCGAACCATCCCTTTAACCATCCTTCCTTGAGATGCTTCCTTTCTAGGCCTAACACTCACCCATGACTTTGTATGTACAGTAGAAACCTGGAGTATCACCTTTGAGCTTGCAAACAAAATCACAAAAAATTGGGTTGGATCACGCATGCACGTTACTGTAAGTAATCATAGACTGTAAAAAATATGGACGACGCCTCTTCGCTCTCTTCCATTGGTGAGAAGTGAAGCCGCCAGTGTCCCAATATGGCGCTGACATCTTGGGGTTTGAGTCTGTGCAGTAGCGATTTCGGGACCAGACCTGCGCAGTAGTGAGCAGGAAGTAAAGCTGCGAAATCAAGGCCCCGCCCTCACTCTCGGTGTGAAATAATTAATTATAGAAATTTAGATATTAAATTTGAAGCTCCAATCTCCTCAGGCCTCCGAAGATCCCGAAAAAAAGTCTGTTGGTACTTCACACAGTAAAAAACGTTGGGTTATTTGTGTAACCCAACCGTTGGGTTACACATATTGGGTCAATATGTTGGGTTATTTTCCAAAAATATTGGGTCATTTTTAAAATCGTTGGGTAATTTCTAGAAATAACCCTACGGTTGGGTTAAATAGCCTACGGTTTCTGCAGCGACGGTTCAAATTTTAACGGTCCAGTGACAGTCAACGCAGGAGCTGCTGCTGCATCCTGATTATGAAAGGTAAGTCATATCGTTTTTATGTATATATAACATTAAGTATTGTGTACTGAGACGTTGAATATAATTATTCAAAATTTGAATTTTATATTTTTTAAAAACGAAAGTTCCCTTTAGACCGTTTTAATGATCTCCGGGAAGTGAGATCGATTGGAAATTAATCCTAGCTATCGCCGTTAGGTCGCTAGGAGTAATAAAGTAATTAATTATAACATTATACTAGCGAAACCATTTACTACCAGTTACCTACTACAATAAACTAAGTGGGCCTTAGTCTGAAATCACTAACGTAGGCTATCTAGCATTACGCCTGTTTTACGGTAGGCTACTATTCGTGATAGCAAATGTCTGAAAGGGACTTAAAGCTGTCACAGCTGAAGCAGTGCTCCAGACTGGTAACGTACTTGTTTCGTACAGGTGCGACTACAATTGTCACTAAATGCGGAACGAAAGAGCTCTACTCATTTGAACCGTAGTGCACGGACCATTTATCAGCTCGGCCCCGCGACGCGAGCTCAGACATCGGTCACACGACACCACAACAGCGCTGTAAGGTGCAGTGAGAGAAGCGTTTGAATTCGCTGAAATCTCCGAGATGAAAGAAAGGTGAAAAAGTGCAGATATTCTCAACAACATTGAAATGGGAAACATTGTGCAACAAATAAACGATTAGTTCATGATTAGTTAAAGAAAGTTGATGTTTTCCAATACACAGATTACCTTGATTTACTGTAGTAACAAGTTTTTAAGGACTAGTTTACTTTTCTGAAAATATTTTTTTTTTTTCTGCTTCATTCTAACACAGAAAGGAGTAAATGAAAGTATTATGCTGCTGGATGACAATGGTTCTCAACTCTGGTCCTGCACAGTGTACAGTAGTACACATTTTGGATGTCTTCCTTATCTGGCACCGGTCTTGGAGTCCCTCTACTAACAAGTTGGTAAGTTGAATAATGATTAGAGATACCAAATGTGCAGTGCTGGGGCTACTACAGATCCAGGTACAGATAATTACTTATGTTTTTTTTTTCAGCTGTGTTCCGTAATTTCAATACAGTATTTTTTAATTTCAATATAGTCTGAGCTGTTGCAGTGGCAAAAGAAAGCAAGAAGTCCTCACAGCCAAGTCGAGGAGTTCATGAGACACACACCACCTCAACAAACTGCAGCGCGTGGAATTGATCTTCTGGAACAAAAACTATCGAAGAAATCATTAGAGAATATCCCAGACTTCACAGTTTTCTTGGAATGGTGAGTTTAATATGTATGCACGTGACAGTGGTGGGAAGTTCTGATCATTTTACTAACTCGGATCTTTTAATCTCGTTCATAAAAATGAATAAATATTTTTTCAAGTCATTTCATTAATTTCAGCAGAATGTATTTAAATGTTACATGTCAATAGCCAAATTCCCCAAACACATCAAATGTTGATCACATTTAGAATAAGAAAAAAATTGCAATGCAAGGAAGAGGCCAAATTATGAGAAACAGAAACGATTTATTTATTTATCTGGGTCTTCAGGCTATGCAGTCTGTTAGTTTACCCAATCTAAGCCGTTCGTTCATCCCGTGACATCCTCATAAACTGAGCTTTGCAGTCTGTAATGCCAGATACAGAATTAGATTAGTTCGAGTCTATCGACTTCGGGTTCGAGTCATTTCTTTCAACACGTGACAGCTACATAAGCTGAGCTATGCAATCGGTACCGGATACAGAATTGATTAGTTTATGTGACGCTGTCATGTGACAAAAGAATGAAAGACTCAGAAGAATCAGACCCGAAGTCTCGAGAGATGAACTAATCATTTCTCTTTCCGCTACTGACAGCATTAGCCTCTATGGGACTGACAGGAAGAACAAAAGACTCGGACCCGAACCCGAAGACTCAAGAGATGAACTAATCATTTCTGTTTCCAGTACAGACTCGGTAGTCCCGAGTCATATTAAAGATTCGTTCAAAATAATTATAAAAAACGAATCATTCATGACCGACCCATCACTACAGTACAGAGAAACAAATGGAGCGCATAATTGGATGTTTTTAAATAAACATTGACAAAAAACTACAAAAGTTTTAGGGCTGGACGATATGATATATACAGTATAACATTGATAGAAGTGATCACCCGGACTTATATTGTTGTTATATAAAGCGTTCACAGGCAAATTAGTTTTTTTTTTTTTTTCCGGGTGTTGAAATCAGGCTCATATAAATATCAGGAAACATGATTCCTGGCTGCATGTCAATATCCACAGATCACTGGATCTTTGTTAAGTTGTAAGGAACATTATGTCGAGTCCAACCTTTAGTTTAACTGATAAGCGTTTGTTTTACTCACGTTTTCGCAGTTTCCCCTATTTAATCCAGTCATGCAGCAGCTCTTCGGCGGGAAAGTGACGTCAGTGCATACCCTCTATAGGGAAGGGGTGTCTTATTTTGGAAAATTGTTTTGGCTGTGTCGCTGTGTCTGCATATGAAATTAGGTTCACACACGTGTGGTATAGTTGAAAACTGTTTTTTTTCTTGTCTTTCAAAGATGATCCCGGAGAAATGGCCTGACATCCTTCCATCATCGCCATACCTCACAAATGGAAAAATGGTGTGTCCAACATATGCTGAAATGAAGCGCAGCTTAAATGACATTTGACCTGTAAGTAAAAGCAACACTATCAAATCAATTTTGATAAATTACACTGCTCTTCAGTTCATGTTCTTCCAAAAAAAGAAAATTCTGTCATGATTACTCACCCTCATGTCATTCCAAACCTGTAAGACTTTCGCTCATCTTCAGAACACAAAAGAAGATCTTTTAGATGAAATCTGAGAGATTTCTGTCCCTCCATTGACAGTCTACACAACTACCACTTTCAAGCCCCAGAAAGGTAGTAAAGACATCATTAAAGTAATCCCTGTGACTCCAGTGGTCTAACCTCAATTTTATGAACCAACGCAAGTGCTTTGTGCAAAAATACATAATTGTTGCATTCACGCTCTTGTCGTCTGCTCTCGCATTAACACAACATGTTAATGTCGAGGTGCTCTCGTGAACATGCGTTTGAGTTTAATATGTTGTAAATAAAGTGATAAATTATGGTTAAGGGATAGAATATACTCATGTCACTTCATAAAATTGAGGTTGAACCACTGGAGTAACATGTATTACCTTTATGATGTGTTTGCTACCTTTCTGGGGATTAAAAGTGATAGTTGTGTAGCTGTCAATGGAGGGACAGAAATCTCTCACTCATCAAAAAGATCTTGACATGACTAAGACATGAGGGCGAGTAATTAACTGACTTTACATTTTTGGGTGAACTAACCATTTAACAGCAGGTGTAATGACTAATTAGAGTGACCATAATTTAATTCAATACAGCACTGCTTTAATGTAACTTTTTCATAATTTAACACTGTTGATGTTGTCACAGTGCATGCTCAACTGAACATTATTTATTCTTTTAAGGTTGGAGACAAGTGAGAAACAATGAGACAAGCCCGGATCCACATGACTTGATGTGTTTCAAAAATGTTTTACATCTATGACATAAACTATTTCAAGACCTCTGCACCCATTTTGGGAGTTTTTGTAGCATGCAAACTTCAATATATCTGGAGGAGTTCCTGCCTCATTAAGAACTTTGATCATCATCATCATTAGGTCCAGTAGTCAACATATGTATTTGTAGTTGTATTACTCAAGGTATGTTTACACTAACACATCAATGCATTCAGTGTACAGTGAAGACCTTTTAATAAAGTGGTGATTAGGATTTATTGTTATTAATTTGTGTATTCTGTCCATATTTGTATAGGTTATTGAATTAAATGTAGGTTATTAATGTGTAGTTCTAAATTTAGTGTTCATTTTGAATTTTTGTGTGCTGTATGCTGTACAATTGTATGTATGCTATGTGCATTTTTGTGTAGGTTTTGAATGTGTTCTGTTTGTAAATATTTGCATAGGTTTTGAATTTATTTGTGTTGTATGTACACTTTTGAATTTATGTACACAATTTACATTAAATTGAAAAATATATTTGTTGAAACATATGTATTGTTTATACAAATAAACAATCTGTATTTGAAAACAATGTGTATTTTATTTATTAAAATAAGGTCATAAATAAAAATAAATATTTAACTCAACTGTTGGGTTATTTTAACCCAACTGGAGTTTAACCCAATGCATTGGGTTAAAATAACCCACAGTTGGGAAGGTGCTATACCAATCCACAGTTGAGTTATTCGTTGGGTTATTTTTAACCCAACATTTTTAAGTGAGCAGTGACTACTTCGCTCAGAGAACCTGTCAATCACAGCTGTCAATCATGACGTCACATCACCGTTTTTATAGCATCAAATAACTAACTAAAAACAAACTTATTTTAAAAACAAACACTTGAATTTACATCAGCGTTATAAAAACTACAGTAAATGACAGAAACTACCTTCGGAAAAAAGATATTTGAAGTGTAATTAAATTGTCTAGTTGGTCTCAAGTCCTGTTGAATAACACGGGGAGACGGGGTTTATGACCTATACTACACTGTAAAAACTAAACGAGCCTCAAGTATCCTGTTGGATACTCAAGGAACTTCAAAATGTAATTTTGGTGCCTCAAAGCTCTTTTTCCTATAGTAGGGTTACTGGAGGAGCATTGACAATCTTTGAGGTTCTTGCTGGAACTTATGGGATCCTTTAAGCACTTTGTATTTACTTCAGAGGTTCTGGAGTCACCTTTTCATTACCATGAGACCCTGAAGTGCTTTGGGGGAAAATAGAGGAACTTGAATGCGATAAAAGGGTTATTGGAAGATCTTTTAACATTTAAGTGGTTCCTGGAAGATCTCTTATGTTAAAGCCAGCATCTGGAGGAACCCAATGGTTCAGTGAGGCCAGAATTAGATTATTATTCTATTATTATTATTATTATTATCCTATTATTATAATTATTATAGGCTACTTAAGTTTGATTCAGTATACATACCCAGGTGAAAAAGACGTACTATTAAATGTATTAAAAATGTACTTGAGTGTGTTTTTAGTAGACCTACAATACAAATATACTTTAATGCATTTTTAATACATTTAACAGTAACCTAGTCTTTTTCACTTGGGTAGCTTACATATATTTAGTATAGGCCTATTTTATTAAGTCATTTAAACCTTAAACAACAACACTAAATAATAATAATATTATATAGGAGAAGCAGGAGGAGAGAAGTTTTATTCTGTCACGAAACTGCTGCTAGCCTATTCCTCTGCTGTCGTCGCTTCAGATATGCTTGCGCTGCTCGCGCGCAACAAAGCTCAGCTGATCGTCATCAGGAAAGTAACGGCTCCTCTCATCAAAGCTTCCGCCGTTTGTTCGGCTCTCCATTACAAGGTTTGTAAACTCGCCAAATAAATATACAGTCTACTCACTATATATTTAAACACACATATATATAAACTAAATTTATTATACATTACTACGTTTTTACAGTGTTTACCACTCGTTTATTGCACAGTATCTGGTTTTAGCCGCGATGCTAACTAACTTACGTTGATCTAATGAACAAATGGAAATGATTGACTTATTGTCTTAGATTGATTTAGTCATTCAATTCAACATATTTTGTACAACTGTGTCTTCAAATTGCTGATATAGCCTAACTAATTTAGAAAATTCTCTGATTCTTGGCGTTTGTTATGAATAACAAAAACAGGTTATAGTTTGCTCTGTTTTTGTTTAGCCTAATGTTAACTTTACTTACTACAGGTGCCCTCATTCTCTCAAATACCATTTTAAAGCCATTTACTGGTCAATAAATATTATGTTGTGAATAATCAGCTTTGTTCTTTTGTTTCCCCAGAACAACCATTACATTTCTAAAATAATCTGAACATTTCAGTGGCAACATTGAATTACAGTAAGTTACCTGCACCACATGCTGTACTTTATTACTATGAACTTTCTCTGTGTGCAATTGTATTGTTTGACTGTGTACTTGTGTTTTTTAATCAGTTACTCTCTGAAAATCTTTTCTCATGATCTCAAATCTCATTCATGTTACTCAGAAAAATAATATCACAGGTTTGATTCACAAAAAACGCTATAGACATTTTAACTCTGAATTATAACTTCAAGTTTAGTCTTTTTCAACAAAAAAAAAATAAAAAAAAGGAAAAAGCTATTAGGCTTCAGAAGACTTGCAACACAACCCATAACACATGAGTTGTGAACTCATTGATTATTTTTAGGATCTTTTCTGGGACATTTTTGGAGCTTAACCATTTTTACATAAATTGTTGCATTGAATTGAACTAGACAAGTGTGCATAAGAATGGTTTCATGAATGATTTACACATTTGTTTTCTTCTTGTGTTTCATGCAGTGAAAGTGAATGGTGACTGGGGCTGCATTATGCCTGAGATCTGCTTTTGGGTTCCACAGACAGAAAGTCAAACAGGTTTGGACCGTCACAAGGCTGAGGAAATTATTTCAATTTCACAACTATCACTTTAATAACATTACTAACAGTAAATTTTGTACTTTGCAGGGATCTCAGTAAGCTGAAATACAAGTTTGAACAAGAATAAAAATCCTCCTGTAGACCTGAAAATCATTGAAGTGTCCGGACCATCCACCAGAACAGAGGAAAAACAAACGGAAAACGATGCTGTACCTTTTCACTTTTCTAACTCGTTAAGTACCTCACACCAACTTGGTCCCATAGTGACATTTTTGACCACAAACGAAATTGCTGATCGTGTGGATTCTTAATGACTGGAATTCACCAGTGAACATTCACAGAACAACAGATCATTTTACTGCACCTTAACTCTGTTTCTGGGTCAAAGCCTCTACTTCTACTTCCTCTATCTTGTTTCATGAGAATACTCAACAACCATTTATGAACACTGTTGATTCAAGTCACACATTTAAGCTTTTCAAAAGCCATATTGTACATTACAGTCTCCAGTCTAACGGCATCCCAGACTTAAACATTTTATGATTCAAAATAGCTGAATAACTAACAATCTGAGATTTCAGTATAGAGATAAAGGTTACAGCACAATGAGTGTATAGCACTGTTGTTTGTTTTTGGCATCTGATAGAGCTTTTGGACTTGGAAACAGTGATGTCAGACTTACCATCGGACTGAAACACAAATGTTTTAAAGTTAAGTATGATGGACATTTTTAATTTGTTCAAATGTAATTTTATTTACATTGATTTATTTCGTGGAACATATGTGTTTCCATGCATTTTGTTGAGATGTCTTTTCTTGTTTATCTATTGTATACATGGTTGATTATTCATGTTGCTTATGTATTATACTATTTTTTTGTGTATTCATTGATATTAATCTGTAGTTAGCTTTTTTCCCCATGTGCATGGAAGTGTATGTATAAAAATGAATATCAAATATGTAATAAACAATTCTTATTTTGTATTTGGTTCAATTTGTTTATTATAATAGATGTCAAAGGTAACCATAGTAACAACATGAAATTAAATATTTAAAAAAAAATGAAATTTGGTTCCTGGAGGCACCCAAAGTGGTTCCACACAGTGCCTAATATAAGAGTTCCTCAGGAAACCTGTGTGGTTCCTCAGAGAACCGGCCCTTTTTAAAGGGTGCCTAGAGGATCTACAGACGGTTCCGCCGGTGTGGCAAAGTGAAGAACCCCAAAAGGTTCCTCCAGGCACCTTTTATTTTTACAGTGTAGGACCAGTCACCGGGGGACAATCGAGACGTTTTGGCTTCACTTTTCAGGGCTTGTGCGGCAAGCTTGGTTGCTATTAGAGGGCATCTGCTAAAGATCTGAAACGCAAGTGTCAAAGCGCAAAGAGCAAGTAACTTTGTGGGCGGGTCTTGGCGCTGTTGCTATTTTCCCGGCGGGATAAATGACTCTTGCGCCCGGCGCAAATCTAAAATGGGTTGGTCTGAAGTAGCTTCATTATTCATAGGTGTGGTTTGGGCGTAACGTGAAATAAACCAATCAGAGCGTCATCTCACATTCCCTTTAAGAGCAGGCGCGCTTGTTCTAAAGCGGATTCCTATTGTAACGGCGGATTTGCCAGGCGCGCGCCAGGAGCGGTTCACAGCCGAGCAGATCAACGCTCTCGTCAGGGAGATTGGGGATGGAGAAACCCACCCAAATTAACTTCGGTTAAAAAGGCGTATCATAATTTGGGTAAATGTGTAAGCTAGATGTATGCTTTTATAATAAATTGTCTATCTATCTATCTATCTATCTATCTATCTATCTATCTATCTATCTATCTATCTATCTATCTATCTATCTATCTATCGTAATAATGTATGATTTGCAAAAATGAAAACTGCTGCTTCTGTGTAGATGAGAGAATCAAAGTGTATGCGCGTTGTGCACACGCTACATTGATTATGGCCAAGCATGCGCCCTTAAAATAGCATATGAATAACATGCGCAACGCGCCACTGACGTTAAACAATTTTTTCCTGGTTAGTGGCGCAATTGTTTTCTAAACCTGCAAAATAGCATGAAGGAACGTTTGCGCCGGAACATGCCTCCTCTTTTGCGCTGAACCGCCCAGGGAGCGCAAGTTCATTCCCTAGTTTAGCGACGTGCTTCTGTGGAGGGAAAAGCGCGCTTTGCGCGGGTGCAAAATAGGAATGGCACATGCGTCGGTGTACAAAGTCAATTGCGCTGGGTGCAAGATAGGGCCCATAAATGTAATTAACATTATTTCTAGAGCTAAATTACTGCAAACAACAGCAACTCAAAAGACAAAGTTCATTTGCTTGTGATGGTAAAATAGATTTTGTTTTGGAAAAATGCGCACATTATTTCAAATACAAGTTGAACACAAGTCAGGACAACAGGCAGCAAATATAGCAAAAAAGGGAATAGAATTGTTTAAGTTTGTAAACTCACTGGTTTCTTGAGGAAGAACAGGGATAGAGCACCAACCAGCGGCATATTCCCCAAAAGTGGTTCAAGAATCACGCGCAGAACTCCATGTAGCTATTCATACATCAGGCCATGTACATAGAGAGAGAGAGAGAGAGAGAGAGAGAGACACTGGTAAAGATTCTCACTATAGGTTTGTGTGTATCCTACTTCTCTTAAGGCAACATGAAATATCTTGAATTCATCAGATAATATTAATAAAAGCATTGCTGCTTTAATAAAGAACACCCCAATTTCATTACTTTATCACAATCAGCCTAGGAATCCTCACATGGAATGACAAGACATCATTTTCTTAATAAATATTTTTGTCTTATTTTTCAGTAAACAAAACATTAAAGGGACTGTGTGTAGGAATTTCTCCCATCTAGTGGTGAAATTGTATTTTGCATTCAAATGAATAATGCACTCCAGCGCCTCACTTTTTCAAATGCGCGTTGCATCTACGGTAGCCGTTATGTACCAAAAAGCTATGACAGGTCAGGATGTCTTATAATAGCACTTTGAGTTTTTCTTCGGGTGAACAGGTTTGTTATTTAAAACAAACTGAAACTTGAAACAACGAAAAAAAGAATGTTACAGTATGAATTACTGACTGTAAAAAACATTAACTATGGTAATTAGTAGTAATGCCCTATTTACTCGTTATATTTTTTGAAGTACGTGCATTGTTAGATATCATCATCATCAGAGCCTTCTCTAACGTTACTTTACTCAATAGCTGATATTCATCAAAGAGCCTGTTTAACTTTTAACTATAAATGTTCGACTGTCTATATAATAAAGTACACAACCAAGCAATGAAAAAAAAGCTTGTAATTAAGACCGTAACATTGACTTACCTGTCGAGAAGAAAGCAGGCAACTTCAGGGTCTCTTTTGAAAGCTTTCTCCTGCATTAGCTATCACGACATTAACCCTTGTTTTTGTAATATCTGGTCACGTTTCCTTTTACGGTCTATTTTGGACTTTTTCGACGACGAGGACTCATCCTGTGACTCAGCATATGTATGAATGAACGGTGTATAAATAACCGTGCAGTGCATCCTTTTAAACTTGCCGGGGCACTGTCAAGCGCCTCTGCGCCTCCGCTTCTGCTGGGTTCAGTCACGTGACGCTGGTTCTGAACGAAAACACGTTGTGGAAACGCGTTGGCCTAGTACTTTTTGTCCCTCTCTGCTATTATAGTTTTTCAAGATGGCGGAACTACATGGAAGCCTCTGTGGACCTACCCGTCCCATGTATATAAAGATAATAAATTCTTCGTTTACGAGGATTAGTCTGATCATTGGCATAGGTATTTGTACACCATTGAGGGCATATTTATTAATAAAAATATTGATTTTAGATAATAAAATACCTAAAAAGCTACACATAGTCCCTTTAAGTCTTAATGGTTTATGCAAAATTGTTTCTCATGTAAACCTATCTTGTTCTAAGAATGATTAACTTTTCTGGAAATCAACAAACAAGAGAATAATTTTTGCAGTGGGAGAGCAGCATTGTCAAACTAACCACTAGGCGCCTAAGGCTGATGATGAATGTTTCAGGATCTCGATGCTGATGCATTTGTTTATTTTGCTTTTGACAGCGCTCCAAGACATTTAACTTTACAACCATCATTTTGAGCTTGTGTTTTGAACAATCATTTATTGCCAAAGAGCTGCTGAGAACAAATAACTCAAGGGAATGTCCTTCCTCGACCAGTCTTTATGGAATCATAACACGAGTGGAAGACGTTATATCAGCCAATGTACAATATACACAGTGCACACAAGGGCTTTTTCTGACTTATTAGTGGCTTTAGTGTGAAAATCTCACTAGGTGTTTATAATAATCAGTGAAAAAGAACTGACAATAAGCAACCAATAACCTCAAATGTCAGAACTGTAAAACTATTAACAGAAATTTAATATTTTTCTTATATGTTTTACTGTACTACTCTTTTTTTATTGCTTATTTTTAATCATTTTTAAATAAATTTTAAATCATTTTAAATGTTATTTTTTATTACTTGGGTACTGTTTATGATTATTTTTAATCACCCATATGTAAACCACTTTGAATTACCATTGCGTATGAAAGGTGCCGTATACAATTTGAATACACGTATTCCAACAATTTCATGACACCTTGTAACATTAAAGTTTTTCATTAAAATGATTGTACATCTTTTACCAGTGACTAATTATTTTACTGCATGAGGGCTCTTAAAACTATGAAATGGACTGTTATTTTTTTAAATTATATCTCAATTGTTTGTTTCAATTGTTTCCACGAAGTGTGAAAGTGTTCAATGAGTGTCCACGAAGTAAAGATGGTAGCCTCCAGGTCTCATACTTCAGAACTATCATAGACATGAATGGGAATGCTAACAGATATCTCTCTCTAGGTATTTTAGACCTTGTACAGAGAAAAAAAAATACATCATACATAAACACAGCATGCTGTCACACAAAGAGATTACCTTACTACGTGTTTAATGCGAGAGAATGAAATAGCTCCATTAATCATGCACAAAACTGTCATTTTGTGAGCATGCATGTATATGTCTGATCCTGCATTACAAACAGTACAAGGGCATTTCAGTATTTGGTTACACGCCTTCCTATAAATACACACACCCTTTCTGTAAAAATAGGCTCCGTTCAGTTCACGGAATTCCTTCCATGAAACACGTGGTTGCATCACAATATAGGAAAGAGCTTCTCTGTATCCAACAAATTAATTCTCTGGCCTTGGCTAGCATAATCCATTGGGTCATGGAGACAAACTCAATGGAAGATGCCATAACAGAGCTGATGTATATCCGTTGTGTATAAATAATAGTGGAAAATGCAATCCTACTGCTTTATGCGGTACAAGAGAAGAGAATCTCACTCTTAAATGTTTTATGAGAAAATATAACAATATACCTGTATACTTTTGATCCCCGCTCTACAGTAGTACCTTTTGATATCCACATCGATTTCAGTATTTCCAACATAGCTGTAAGAGAACGGACAAATAATAAAAAACATGGCACAACCAGGATGATCAGAAGATGTCAGAAAGGCTTATCAAAGTGATGTCACCTGATCTGAAGGTCCATGATGATCTGTCGTTTGTCCACGTTCTCAGAGTAAACTTTGACCCCGTTGATCCTGAGAGGCTGAGACAGAGATGAGCACAGATGCCACGTCAGGGGGGTTGCCATTTCTTTAACCGTATGCATTCCTCCACAGAGCCCTGACAACATGAACTATTTCCATCTGACAGCTGGTCAGCTTTTCCAAAAGGTTTAAATTTCTTACGTCAACCTTCCTACTCCTGATGCAATATGAAGCTTTTTAATGCAAGTAGTTGAGCCATGTCTTGTCTTCAATAAAATATGCAAGATGGTCTTAACATAACATACAGTCTTTTAAATGAAACATCGTTCAGACTAAATAGATCAATGTATTATTATCAGAAATTATACCGTATTGGCTTTCAATTAACTTATTTATACATTCCCTCGGAAAAATGATGTGAACAATTTGTGAATAAATTTGACTTGCTGAATAAAAGCCAACACCATGCATGCCTGTTTCATGCCCTCATAGGGTGTAACAGCATCAAATCCCATTGTGAACTGCTGCATAAGCCAAATACATGATTTTCATAATTAAATGATTGAAGGTGCTTTTGAATTAATGCTTAGTTATATTTACACAGTTGTGTGAAGTGTGTATCGTTTCTTATAGCAGTGGTCTGCTTAAGCACAGTCTCTTCTTACAAAGGCTTTAAAGGGACACTTCACCCATTTGCATTAAGCTTTGCATTGTTAGAAACCCAGTCATACTATTGAATGGTCGTGCAACACTCTCTCATTTTCCCCTGAGACGGGAGAAATCTGTTATTTACCTCTTACACTTCCTCCTACAATGACGCAAAAATCGTCATTTTGCGTCATTGTAGGAGGAAGTGTTAGAGGGGGGGATTTCTGTTAAGACTACAGACACTAGTTTCTCATCTTTCCCAGGGTGGGGCGCGCTCACGCTACAGACCTATTACAGATCAGTGGGTGGGACTTTACTCTCTGAAACTGAAAGCAATATCCTCCATCTTGTTTGAAGCTAAGCTAACAGGCGCTGTGGAGACAGATGTAAAGTTATGACAATAGCGGAGGAGAATGCTCAATATGATATAGAAGAAGAGGATTTCGGAAGTCTGATGCTTGAATCAGGTGTTTGTGGCTACCTTTACAAGCCGCATTACGAGGCAGAAGACCTGCCTGCCGCGGACGAGGAGCCCGGACTGGCTCGAGTTAGGGCGGACTGGTGGCGCCGGTGATCTCACTATGCAGCTACGAACCGCTACGAACACAGAGATAGAGTCCGTCTGCGGCAAAGAATTTCAACGATGACAATTTCTCCTGGACGAAATCTCTGAATCAGACGAGGACACGGACGTTTGTGTTGAGAACTATCCTAGTTTCGCACCGCATATGTTCTGACTGAACATCCAGGTACCATGCAATAATTCACCTTTTCGAAAGAAATACAAACGAGGAGTAATGCACTATATGAGTTCGCCAACTAACTAGACATTTTGTGTGAATGTGAAATTAATTTCAAGCTCTGGTAGTAGCTAGCCTTGTAGACGGAAGAGTGATTTCTCTTATAGGCAGATATGCGCTTTCTGGATTAGTGGGAGTGGCTTGCGGAGCTGTGCAATGTGGTGCATTGTGGGAGTTGTTGTCTTTCATACAAATGCGTTCTGAAGTTATTTTTTGTCTTTTCTCGGTCACGAAGGCACCAAATTCAAAAATTATTTTACATTTCGACTACATATATGACCCACTTTAAATAAAAAACAATGTTCAAATGGGTGAAATGACCCTTTAAGAGCAGAAAGGCTGTCCACTGCCGTAACCTGGGGCCTCATGTATAAAACTTTCCGTAGATTTCATCCTAAAAGTGTGCGTATGCATAAAAGTCAAATTTTCAGATTAATAAAACCATGCGTACGCCAGAACCTGTGCAAAATTCCATTTTTAAAACATAGTCAGCAGAAGAGATTGTGCATACATGTATCTCATTCTCCAGCCTGTCTCCTCCCCGAAATAACCATATGGAGCATACAACGCCTAGTTTTACTATGCATATCCTCATCTGCATATCATTTGCATATGAATATTCCCATCCACGTGATACCATGTTTAACGATACAAGATATTTGGAAAATATGACTATAAATGCCATTTGTGCTATAAATGCCAAATGCATTGCAAAAAATCATTCACTATCCTTGTCTTGTTTTAGAATAAATAAATAAAATTGTATAAAAAGAGTTATTTTCTTAGTATTTTTAATTGTTTTAAAACATCAAATTTATGCAATTTTGCCTACAAGGTAAACATATACATTACGATGTTTATATATTTTATAATGGAAACAGATAGGCCTTATTTTTGCAGTGTAAATAATTGACTCACTGACAAAACATTTTAAAAATAAAACGTACATATCTCACTATTTCCTTCAAACTCCTTCAAATACATTGGTATTTTCCAGAATATTGGAAAGACCATGAAAGGGCTCATCATTAGGCTACTGTCTGTCTGCACACGACACCAACAGCACCTGCATGCTGCACAGGTTGTACAGTACTGTGTCACCAGACCAAGTCAAATGGATGAATGGACCATTCGATTACTGAGCGCATCAAGTGCGCATCATTGATCCTTATTCGGCCAAAACTATTTTCTCAAAATATGAGTTCTGCTATTTAGAACACAATTTAAAGCGGATTTATCATGCAGCAAGCAATCCTCATTGTATGAGTTCATGTAATTTCAGCGCTTAACTCCATGAGAGTGGAATATTTAATCAATATTTAATCAAAAATCTGAGTTTTTAAATCATTCTGTTTACTTCATTACTTCGCTCAGTCCACGGTCTAGAGTGTCCGTACGGTGCGCACATATTAAGCCTAATTTATTTTTTATAATTCCCGATATGTGCGTGGAAAATTACATACGCACATATTTATGCCCATTTTGTGCATAACCAATGTTTATACATCAGGCCTCAGGTGTTCACACAAAAACACCAGCACAATGTGATTAGCTCCGATTGGGTAGCTGGCCATTTTCCTGACTAAAGGCATGACAAAATGTAGAAAAATTATGAATAAAAAAATATACGCAATACATATCTACAAAATCAGGTTAGATAAAAGTTAACACTTCTGATGTGCAGTTAACCTAAGATGGGAAGACGGAATCTAATTATTGGTCTTTGAAAGTTAGAGATAATAAAACCTTCTGTGATGGAGTACAACAGCATGCCATTCTGTACTTCCATTGTGCCTTCAAATATATGAATATTCTGCACAGTATAAAAATATACAGCTAAAATATTTTTATGGCTATAAACTCCTTGACTGAGGTTGAGTTGAACAAATTGATAATAATTCTTTCAATAATACGCATGTGCAGTGTACGCATGCTAGGCGTGAATGGGCTGGGCTGAATCCACTGGTTTCTCCTTTAATAATTTTTTTATTAATAATTAATAGTGGTGACATCACAGGAAATATTGGGAAGAGGGGGCAGAGACAGTGGCTGCGTCCGAAAACTTAGGCAGCTGACTTTTTGCCTCGCAGCTTTATCAGGCAGTGACTATGCAGGCAGTATTTGCGCACGAAGGTAGCTCACGAAACGAATTCTGAGGCAGCATAACGGTTTAATGATCTACAGCAAAATAGAACGAGCTTTGGTGATAACTAAGCGAATATTTAATTACTGTAATAGTAATTTATTGTTAGAAATTACATCAAAAATGGAAAACATTTACACACAAACTGACCACTAATTGCAACTTTCGGACGCAGCCGGGATTAGAGCCAGACTCATGACGTCTGCCTCATGTCTATCACACAGAGGGGTTAAATACCAGGGTATGTTAAATCACAGGCTAATTCAGAGGGAAAGGAGCCACACAAAAAAAGAAGAGAATATGCGATGTGTTTTTGTGTATAAAGTGTAGGTCATATTGGGTCAAAGCTCTGAAAAAAAAGAAGCTTGGGTCAAAGCTTGACTGCTGTCATATTAAACATCATGAACAGACATTTACATGTTCTCTAATAGGATGGCCTCTGTGAGAGATGAATGTTCATCAGCCCTGAGAACTCTGTGAGCGTGCATACCCTTATGAAAAGAATATATATATCCCATATTTGAATGATCAATATATTAAATAGTTTGACAGTATATTTGAAAATATACAGAATAATATATTGTGTTAATACATTACAATATATTGAATAATACATAAGGAATTGCCGCTTTTCATATATTGAAAAATATGTGACAATATATTTAATAATATATCATAATTTACGTAATTTTATATTCAGTAATATACTTATTTATATATCAATATATCGATGTGTGATCAGATATGGTACTGCATGTGTAATATATTGCAGATATATTTACTCATGCAGCATAAACACACATAAAGATGTAAAATATATATAATGTAATATAATGTAGGCTATATATAATGTAATATATTTCTTCTTTTTAAAAATTATTTACATTGTAAATGTTTCATATTTTCAAGCTAGTTAACAAAAGCACAAGCATACCTGCATGTACTAAAGTAATTAGCCAAGAGACTATCACTCTGCTGAGGAGTGCACAGCCATTACTTTTAAAATATAGTAATAATAGTCTTTATGGTATTCGGCCAATCGTCAACCTCACCACAGGCTCTATACCAGACTGAAGAACAGCTTCTATTTTCAAGCCATCAGACTGCTTAACAACCAACTATCCTTCATCTAAAACTGGAATACATGCTGCTCTTATGTTTACTTTATTGTACTTGCACTGTCACTTTTTTAATATTCCTTCATGTAGCTCTGTGACACTCTACAATGACATTTTGGACATTGCTCTACTCAGGAATACAATCGCAATGTGTGCTGCTCTTAAGTTTATTCATTGCATCTGCACTGCCACTTTAATTTTCCTTCATGTAGCTCTGCGTCACTCTACAATGACTTTTTAATCACCCTCTACCCAAATAATCATATTAGTACCTCAGGACTACTTATGAATACTATAATTCTTAACACTGTCTACCTTTATTGTATCTGTTACTGCACTTATTTGTATTTAATGCTTTGTCCATGTCTGTTCTGCCTATGGTCACTAAAGGCACTCAAAAATCTCAGTGCTCTCTACGTACGTCTATGTCTTTTATGTCTTGTTATTGTCACTATATGTCTGAGCTTCGTCGCAAGCATTTCAATGCACAGTTTTCCCCAGTGTTAACTATGCAAATGACAAATAAATGCCTCTTGACTCTTGACTCTCTCTTGACTATACTCTTCAGCACAATAGCACAATGGTAACCCCAAAAACTCAGACATACCAGAAAACCTTTTAAATTCCAAAATAATAGAACATTAAACACTAACAGTTTCGCATTTTACACTATCGCATTATATTTTGCAGTATATTACCATATATTTTTGTTACGTAAGGGTACCTTATCTCCAAGATCGATCTTGGTGAAGCTGAATGTACTGAGGTGGGCATTGGCTTCTTTGATGGCTGGCTCGATTGTTCCTTTAAAAAGCTTCTCCACAAACTGACACACATAAGGCCACATCTGTTTCACCGTCTGAAAGGCAAAGAGTGTATCTGCTCAGCAACTGAGTAAAACTGAGGTACTTAAGGCATCTTCATTCCTTACTGCTACTGACTTGAATAGGGTAAATAAGTCAATTCAAAACTCACTAGTCACCACAGCACTTTAACTGTTGTTTGATACTCTCCTGAATACATCTGATTAAAAACAAATTCTTCACTGTGTGTAATATACAGTATATATTTTTTCCCCAACACGGTTGCCGATCACACAGAGGTACACAGGTTTTGTTTAAACAGGCCTGAGAACATGTTATAATTTGACTAACTGTTAATATTCTAAGCATTTGGAAACGATTCCATGGCACAAACAGAATTAACTAAATCTGGAAAGACAAATGGCTTGTCTGAAAGCAAAGAAATAACATCTATAAACCTTTGAACTAAGTTAGAGGTGTAGATAGTCTAACAAAAAAGGAGACTGAATAGAACAATATTTTTACATTTGTATGTATATCACATTTATGTGTTTCAAAATGCATGTGTATGAATATTTAGGTTGTAATATTAGTATGAAACAGTACAATAAGAGTTTTTATCCTTCTCACTTTTGTCATGTTTAAAAACATGAGTGATTCTGCAGTGTTTCATGTAAATAGATTTGCATGATTTTGAATGTTGCAGACATACTTTGCAGAAGAATGAGGCTATTCAGGTACATAAATTACACCTCTGGGCAAGATGCCAATGAAATATTCAAATCAGGCATGTTTTATGAAGACTGGGAGTCACTGAATGTATATGTACAATTAATATTTTAAAAAGCCACTGGTTCTACACAGCTACACACAGAGGGTGAAAAATTATGGCTATGTATGTGTAATATAACATGAGCTTAGCGAACTGGATTATATCACCACTAGTGTAAAACCAATAGAGCAAGAGAGAGAGAGAGAGAGAGAGAGAGAGAGAGAGAGAGAGAGAGAGAGAGAGAGAGAGAGTATCAGATTGCAGATTATTATGATGAAGGACAGGGAATTATTATACTTGTCTCACCTTATTTAGCCACTCAACTCTCTCCACATCTGGATAATGAACCTGGAAAAAAATAGAAAAATGTACCTTTATAAGAGGGAACGAGACTGCTATTGTAAATGCGCTGAAATCTTTGAAGAAACCCCTCTGGCTATCACACACACACACTCTTAGTCCATAAATGGTATGAAAAATAAAGACAGTCAATGTATGACAAAAATAAATGGAATTTCTGTCTAAGCCTGTGAACGGTTCTCTACAAAAAAAAAAGTAGCACCGTAGCACTTATGTGCATTCTCTCCTTTTCTTTCACCACAGTGGTATTTTCATGTCTATATGTACAGCAATGGGATCAGTGATGAGCGTAGCTGCAGTTAAATCCCTGCATGAGTAAAATGCTTGCTTATCCAGCATTTGTTTCGTGTGTGTGTGTGTGGGGGGGGGGGGGTTGCAGATGACACACTAACATTGCACTTTTTTCATTTCCTAACTTAAAAACAGCAACAACAACAAAAATAGGTTTTAGTATTAAAGGTACGGTAGGCAATTTTGGAGCTTTGAAAGCATGAGATCCCACCCTCCCTTTAGAGTGTCTCCAAAGCCACGCCTCCTTCAAAACGCACACAGCAGAGTCTGCAAAGCGTCATGAGAGACTGCGTTAAATTACCTCATGTCTCAAAGCACATAACAGCTCTGGGTAGAAAATCACGTGTTGCCATCTCATAATTACGGTTATGACATAGCATGAACGCATCATAAGCTCGTTGTTTTAGTTCAGGAAGAACTGTAAAATGTGGCTGCTGATTGTTTGTGGTGGTCATAACTGACTACAACTCTGCATTAGCCTTACTGACTCTTATCACTACCTGTGTTTGGTGGTTGTCAGTGCATTACAAAGGTATAAAACAGATATTAGAATATGTTGGTATTTTAACATGTACATGTATATTACTGTATATTTAAGTTAAATCTGTAGAACCTAATATGTTGCCACCATATTTTTTACAGTACATTTCTGGCAACCACAGCTGCCAGTTTTTTACCGTAAATTTCACAGATTTGTTTTTACAGTGGCTACCTGAGAAGAGACTGTGTTTTTGGCACCTGCCCATATAAAGCTAACTTCTTTCTGTATATCCGACAAAAGTAATATCATTGTAATCTCAAGAGAAAAAGTGGATGTGTGTGACTTCCTTCTGCAGTGCACTCTGAATTTATTTTCATCTCAAAACAGTGTTGGTGTAGCTTGAATATTGAATATTTAGTTTAGTATTAATGATATGTGGGAAAGACACGGAAAGTTCCCATGGTAACCATGTTTCTATGGTCACTAGAGATCACTCATGATTTCTCCTCACTGACTAGAGAGATATCTGTGAGAATGTTCACTGGAGAAAAAAATCTGGCTAGAGATGAGACTGTTGATTGTAGAGTTGCCACTTGCCACAGAAATGTAGAAAATGTAGACTTTTTTTTAAGTCTATAGAGAACTAAAAGTGACATAATTTGATGAGAATGTAATAACCTGTGATGTAAATGGTTTGTCTTTGTATTAAAGGAGAACTCCGGTCAATTTTAACATTGAGCTCATTTTTTTGTACATTTGGAGTGCTGTCAATACAGAGAACAACGACAAAAATCGGTGTTGCCTACACCGAGTTATTCTATTTTTAAAATTTGCACCCTGTTGACTTCAATGGGGCAAGTACTAAACCTGCTTTTAGCCTCTTAACATCCTTGATGTGTCATTATGTGCACAAGTGCACAGAAAATGTGAGTGATTCCTTCAGAGTGAACACGAGTGAATCTGACTGCAGTAGATGTGAAAGATATGTATAAAAATGATGTTATTTAAGCCAGCGCAAATACCTGTGTTTACATCCTGTTTTCGGGTTGAAGTCCAAAGTAGTCGATTGCCGAGTTCACGCGCGTGATCATAGGTAACTAAACCTATGCGCGTGAACTAGGCAATCGACTACTTTTTTTGGGGGGGGGGGGGGGGGGGTACTACCTTGTGAATACATTTTTAAAAAGTTATTACATTAATTTAGATTTGTATTTGCAAGAGATTTCTTTCATTGGTTTACGTCATAGAAACATGTCTCCTTAAGAAGAATGGCATTCAGCACACTTCCAGAGAACCGTTTATAGATATAGGATAAGATATCTTCCTCACACATCACAAACTTCCTAGAAATCAGAGAGAAACTGGACAAACAAGTCATCTGTGTTTCGAAAGACAATTTTTGGTTTGAGTGCCCAGTGCCATGAAATAAATAATGAATGAATAATCATAGAATTGATAACACTACTGTTGTGAAACATTCTCTTTTAAAACAAAACAAAAAAAACTTCAAACTCATCAGCATAAACCAGTTCAACAGACATCTGATCAGATCGCCTACAGGCAAGTTGCCTCAAGCCAGAATTAAAGAATGGGGAAAGCAAACATGAAACATTTTTGTAAATGAAATTATCACTGGGAATTCCATATTGAGTGGCCAATCATTTAGTAAAGGGGGGTAAGGAGCAACTGTCATCAAATACCATTTTGATCTACATTAATAAAAAATATCCAGTTAGAAATACACCATACAAAATAGGCTACATTGACAATGTTTCAGTCATTACGGGATGGTGCCTGTATATTTTAAAGCTAATTATCATGCATTTAATTTAGTGATATATTATTACCAATCTACTTGAACTATCAAAATCTGCTTTTTACATTCAAATGTACTGCACCATAATAGCATTTCTGAACAAAAATGAGAAGAAACAAAACTATTAAAATAAAATATAATCATATGTTCTTTCTGTAACGATTTAGTCCACTGGAGGCAAGTGAAGTGAGAATCCAAATGCAATTTATTAACAAAACGGGATCAAACATAAAACAAGGGCATGACGAGGAATCAAACTGGAAACTCAGGACAAGAACACTAAACATGCAATACTCGACCAAGACAAAGACTAATTACAATATAAGGAACACCTGTGAACAATGATCAGACTATTAACCAATGACAAGACACGGCAGGATCACATGACAAACAGGGAATCACATGACAAGACACAGAAACATGACAATGACAAGAACAAGAAACAAAACCCAAAACGTGACACTTTTACTGTTTTTCATTGTAAATTATATGGTAATTCATTGTTTTCACTTGCAAAAAACTAAATGTATGTAAAAAAAATGCAATGTTCACAGTTTGTTACAGTATATGGTAAGGTAAATACAGTTAACCACTTAATTTATTTACTTTCACATTTTTATTTTATTTATTTTTTCTGTAAAAATGACAGATACAAACATTTTTAACAGGTACACAGTGCAGAGCACTGAATCCTCATTTGAAACTACACAGACTGACTTTAGCTCTCACCCTTCAGGTTCAAGTATCTCATTACATAACATATATTTACTATCCCTAACCCACTTGGCTTTAGATTAGAGCAGAGGCTCAATATAATGCTTGTATATATATTAAGACTTGGTCTGCCTAATGCCTGACAGCCTGGGATCAGCTGGGAATGGATCCACACTTATTTATGTTTCAAGTACTCAATTTGCTGAATAGACACAACATTGACAGCAAACTAAACATCATAAGCTCAAATAAAGCAAAACAATTGAATTCACTTTGATCAAGGAAATGCTGTTTATCTGTCACATTTCAAACTTTAGTTCCTATAAGACTTTGCTTAACACATAATGCACCACATCCAGGCCAAAAGAAGTATGGAAAGATGTTATGGCAAGTTGTCCCAGGGTCATCAAATCTCAATAAAGATTCTAGCTTTAATGAGGGGAAGTTTTATAACAACTATAGATATAAACTCCCTCTAGTTTCCATGTCTGTGTCCTCCTAGTGTGCTGACTATGATGTCCTGAAACACAGCCAATGTCATCAATGAAAGAAGAGTTTAACTCACCCATGGTGGTAACTCAGTTGCCTCCAGCTCCTGTTTAACAGCCTCTTGCTCAAAAAAGGAGAGTGCTCTGTTCAGCCTCGTGTTCTTACACTTCGTGTTTCTCTTCCAAAAAAAAAATATTGTGAGTGCGATTAAAAGCCAACTAAAGCTGAACTCAAAATAACCCAAGACATATATGGGGAAGATAATGACGAAGGTCTTGGCGAACTGCAGCCACGTGCGGGTCAGTTCGCCGGTGCAGGACGAGGAGTCCTCGCTGAGCTCCGCCGCGGAGGGAGGAATCGCCCCGTTGATCGGAGCAGTTTGTCCGCTATCTTTTTGTCCCGAGTCACCAGCTGTTTGAGAAAGATTTCCGCGCACAGCCGTCATAATGTCCTCTGTCATATTCAGCATAAACGGCACTGATAAAATTTTAAGCACTGCTGTCAAACGTGAACATTGTGCTTCAATGTAAAATCTTCGAGAGTAAACACGATACTTCAGACCATCCCGTCCCACGTTCAAGTACAACGCTCAACTAAATCAATTTGAGGATGGTTTCACGTTAGTTCGCCCGTACACCAGTCCATTTTGACGCAGATGATTCGCATTGCTTTCATTTTAAAAACATATCTAGCGGTGCATTACTAGAGACCTAACTGAGTTGTCGCTGCTACTGTCTGTGCGTGTGTGTCGTCGGTTGTGTGGCTGGTGTGTTGTGAAGGTGAAGAAGAAGCGCGTGCTGCTGCTGTTGTGACAGACAGCTGCGAGCTTGGCACGCGCGCGCGTGCGCTCACACACACAGCGGGTCTCGAGAGGTCAGTGTAACAGCGCATAATCGCCACCCTGAGCAACCGAAAAAACACAAACAATATGAGGCGTCGACAGCGATGCTATGCCTAAATGTTAGTCTAACTGTTAATTCAACCAGGGGTTTTCGATCTTTTAGATGCTACTGACCCCCCAAATACGACCAGGGACCCCATCCTTATGGGACATCTATATTTTATAAACACCCAATTTATTCACTGAAAATGTCATTTATATTAATATTATTCATATTAATTTATTAATATTATAAATCTAAAATTATTATTTGTATATATATATATATTTTTTATAATTTTATAAAATAAGTTATATTATATAACATATATATTCTATTATATAATTGATATAATTTCTACTTTCTGTAAATGTACTGTTAAATGTGTTCTTTATTTTAAATATATATTTTTATCTATATTTTAAATTTATTAATCTTATTTATTTATTTATTTATTAGTTTGTCTCTAGACTTTTCCACTCCCTTGGGTCAATAACAAGAAGCTGTTTGTTTCATATTTTATTTAATATTTTCAGATGGACAGATAGTTTGTGTCAAAAACAAGTGTCGACTGCGTGTCTAGTTATCGCTTTTATTTTATTTGTGTCGTCTTCAGCTCAGTTCGCACGACTTTAAACAAATAATTCATACACATGCATTAACTATAGACATAGCTATTGGCAGATGTAGTACAAAGCTCCGTGTTAAAAAGGTAGGTAATGACTGTAGACATGGGCAGATGTATAGTACAAAGAAATATCATGTTTTATATTGTGAGCTATGCGTCGCATTTTATCAGTTCGATTTTTCGATTATGATCAAAATTCTACAGCGTTGCCATTGGTATTAAGCGATTGCTCGTTGCTCGATTTCATAGTCTGGCTTGTCAGGTTACCATAGTAGCGTTTAACTGCGCATTCGCTGTAGTTGTATAGCGGTATGGCGGTGAAATCTGTCAACACAAACTTGTGATTGTTGGATTGAAAAGAAGAACTGAGGAGTGGATCTCTAAAGTGATGTACCCTGGGAAGGTAAAGCAACACTTATCCCGTATGGATCAGCAGTTGTGTGGCGATTGTTGTTGTTTTTTCGTGAAGATTTTAAAGCTGAACAGCACGATTAGCCGCTCGTCGATAGCCAAATAAAACTGCTGCTTACCCACTCAAGTTAAATCTGTAAAATGTTTACTTCATCATTTAAACACTTGGTATATAAAGAATCAGTAAGCAGTATTTAGTTAACGTTAGCTATATTAGGTAATCGAGTCATGAGCTTCATTCTGCACAATTTTAACGCATCTAATATAAGTTTCATTCGTCCTCTCATAAGAAAATAACAAAAGAAGATACATGGAGGTCTGATGACTTAAAAGTGCACATACAGGTAATCTCCCGTTTGTATGTGTGTAAAAAAAAAGAGGTTTAAAAGCACAACCCGTAAAAATGTGATTGTGTTGCCAGACTCACAATGAGGAGAGCAGAAGAAGATCCAAACGAGAAGAGGAGCACAGGAAACACAGGGATGGAGAATCTCTGGGTCGGCGACACAGAGACCCTGATCCAGATGCAAGGAGAGAAAGAGAAAAACAGAGACATGGAGAAAGCAGAAGAGAGGAGAGTAAACACAGAGATCCAGACAGGGACAGAAACCAGGATATCAAGAGGGAAGATGTCAGGGAGGATAGATATAAAGAGAGAAGGAGAGAGCGAGATAAGGCATTAGATTACAAAATACACAGAGATGGAGATGAAAAAGAAAAAATACATGATCAGTTTGAGAAAGGAAACGGTGAAAGACGGAGGGATAGAGATAAAGACAGGGACATTGATATGTACAAACAACGTGACAGGGAAAGAGAGAAAGATAGAGGAAGGGCTGAGAGAGATGGTGAGCGAAAAAGTGAAACAGATAGAAGGAAAGAGGAGAGAACTGAACGAGAACAAGAAGAGAGGGAGAGAGACAAAGAAAAAGAAAGAAGAGAAAGACACAGAGCAAGAGACAGTAATCAGAATCGACATGGATATGAGGAAAAACAGAGAGAAGGGGAAAGGAGAGAGAAACGCAGGGATAAAGACAACTCTGGACACAGAGAAAAAGGTATGAACAGTTTGTGCCTAGAGAAAAAGGTTTTGTTTTTTTCATGTCAATTTGAATTTAGTAGAAAATCACAAATGTAATATGATATTATTAATATGATCTCTTTTATTTCAGAACACAGAAGAGATAGAGAAGATAAAGAGAAGAGAAAAAGGGATAAAGAAAGCCATGTAAGCCATGTATAAGATTGTTGATATTTATGAGCAAGATAGTCCAGTCATTTTAAGCCAAAATGGGGGTCAACCTTGAACAAATTGCAACAGGAGCAAACTCAACTGATTTTGTATCCTCAATATGTCCTGAGTAAGGGAAAAAAGCCCAGAAGAATCCCATTAGGGGAAAGTTTCGAAAAAGACCCAAATACTGTATAGCCTATTCATACGCCTATTCATTCTTTTACTTACAATGAATAGGGTAAAAATTTTAACCTTTAGATATCACCATGAATATTACTGAGTTGATTACTTACATCAAGATTACTTAATTCTAATTACGTATGTGCTAATTTGCATAAATACCACAACAGATCTAAACATTGGGTATAGCCAGGTGAAAATGTCTTGTTGAATCTTATTGACACATAACAGTAAAATACTTAATGTTAAGGTCTGAATGGAACCCATTTAGGCTACCCATGAGCATTAATACATAGAAGCAGGAAGAAGTACTTTAGAAATCAGCCTCTATTAATTTTTAAGAGATTGGGTTTGGGGCTGGGTCTGTGGGACTGTCACAGACCTACCCCATCTCTGCAATAATAATTAATAAAGGCTGGTTTCTAAAGTACTTCTTCCTGCCTCTATGTATTAATGCTCATGGGTAGCCTAAATGGGTTCCATTCAGACCTTAACATTAAGTATTTTACTGTTACGTGTCAACAAGATTCAACAAGACATTTTCACCTGGCAATGTTTAGACCTGTTTTGGTATGTATGCAAATTAGCACATACGTAATTAGATTATGCACCGTTTGTCCATGTTAACAAACCATTTAAAAAAACTTGT